>NC_141140.1:132478031-132788061 GCF_053477565.2 Lygodium microphyllum | reverse complement strand
GTGGGTAGGACTTTAGGGTATGAGAGTTTCGACTTGGCAATAAGTGCGACTAGGTCAAGTCCTTAACGTGCTAAACCCTAGCTAGCACTTGGAGTGTATTGTATTGATTTAACCATCCTAAGCGAGTCCTTTGCGGTTTAGGTGTTTAGGGTAAACCAATTTACTTGTCTATTCCTAAAGATATTGTCTTGATCAAAGAGGGGAAAAACTAGTTGTATTGCATCATAATTCATGTAAGCATGAGATTCATTTCCTCTAGATTCGCAATCCCTAACTTTTCTTGTTAAGACCAAGCACATGTTAAAATTCGCATAACTTCCATTGATCCCACTAGAACATGCATTCACGATTCATGCCACTAAGCTTTTAGGGTTTTAGGTTAAAACAAACCATACAGCCTTTCCTTAACTTCATTTCTGAATGAAATATTCGTACGCTGAATGAGCATTACGCAACCTTTCCTAACTACTATGTAGTTGAATGAGTTTTATGCCAATTGACTAGAGTTAACCTACTTCATGCAGCCTAGAATCATTTCCATGCCTTGTAATTTCCTACGATTGTTAGCAACTTTCTTAATGAATCATTACGAAGAAATATTTGTCTAATAATGCGACATGCAATTTTAATCTTTCCATGCCCAATCGAAGGTGTACAACAATAATCTCGACTTTGTAATGATAGTCATTGGTTATTCTAGATTCGTTACTTTGTAATGTACAGAAACAACTTGCTAAAAATGCATGGACATCTTTCGTTCATTCCGTTGAAAAAATACAAATGACCAATCTTCAATCGTGAGTTATTTCTTTTTGAAATAGCCAGTGTAATTCATTCTCATCAAACTAGGTGGATTTGACAAGCATAAGTGCATCCTAATTCCATGAATTAACCATGCATGATTGTAATACTTCGACGTAAATCAAGAAATAGGAAGAAAACCTGGACTTGTGGGTTCGGTGAAATATCCACATGAATATTAGGAGATGATCCTCTTACGGTTGCGCCTTGTGCCTTTTTAGGGGCCATCATGAATTTGACCTTCTTGTCTTGGCCACAGTCTTATGATCTTGGCCCGTCTCCCTCGTATACGTGCAATTCCCTTTGAGGTACGGCTTCCTTGACTGAAGTACCGTCTTGCAAAATTGGGCTTTGGAAGGCCTTAGGGTTCGGAGCTTGGGCCTTCTTTCTTTCGGAAAAGAGGGATTCGTGAGAGGGTTCTTGCGAAAGCCTTGCGAAAACGGAGGCTTGAGAGATTCTTCTCCTTGAAATTCCGGCTAGGAATGGTTTTATGGGCTTTGCGGAAATGGGAACTTATGAACTTCTCCTTCCTTTCATAGAAGTTCAGGGGATAAAGATCTTTATGGAGAGGGAGTGTGAGGGGAAAAATTAGACATGGGTTTATGGGGGAATTCGAGTGGAAAGGTGAAGAGCACCCTGCCACGGCACCATAAGAACCACGAACCGGCTAGGTAGAGGCTGCAAATACATTGCTCGCCACAAAACCTGCAAGAAACCTCTTCTTCCTCACCAAGAACCATGCTCTCCAAACACACAAGAGGAAGGCACACAAGAAATTGAGAGAAATTCTTCCATCCTCACCCTCTTCCTCTTCCTCACTCTCCATAAGATCTTGCAAAGGAGCACAAGAGAGAGAAGCAAGAACAAGAAGGCAAGTGTTGTGCCAAAATGAGAGAGAGGGAGAAATGAACCGTGAGAGGAGAAGATAAAGGAAGAGAGAGGGTGTAACCACCTCAACCTCCCACCTCCCCAAATCCCACGACTGCAACCACCTCCTTTTCCTTTCTTGAATTATAAAATTCAAATTTGCATACATTGACTAAGGTCTAAAGACCTCTCAATTTTTGGAATGAGACAAAAGGGTTTGACCTTTCCTTTTCCTAGGAATATTTTATAGTGTGTCTCTTTTGGACTACACATTTTACATTGCTTCATATTTGATTTTTTTACAAGAAAGTACAAAAGCAAAGTGTCAATTTGCAAAGGATGTTTCCATGTTTAGCACATTTTGATGCCTTTATTTGCACTAATTTGCCGGTCGTCATTTCCTCCCATGCTTAAGTGTGAAGCGTCCCCGCGAACAAATTTGAAGAAAAACCACAATCAGCTCTTGGAAAAACTTCATCTTCATCTTCTTTCTTCAATCTTCATTTCTTTTCTTCATTGTCTTTGAATTGTCATTGGATAGGAAAGGAAAATAATCACAAAAATACACACATAACTAGGACGTTGAAGCCTAGGGTTAAAAGCATGCCAAATAAAACTTCAAGCAAATACTCAAAAGATAGGGATTTTCAGCAATTTGTGCACAAGAGCAACATCACACTTAAGTTAGAATGAAAGATAACCACCAATGAAGCACATAGGAAAACCCGAAAAAAATATATATAAATGAAGTACACCCTCACTAAGAATATCACAATGGAGTTCTCCCACCCGAATTATATATTGTGAAAAGGAAAAGGCAAGGAAGATCTTATTAAAGATGAAACAACAAAATGAAACAAAATTGAGAGAAAACAAAAAATGTATTATAATTCTTTTATGTGTATTGGAGGAGAATATAACTTGGTGGAAAAGCTCGTGTGAGAACAAACATTGCATATGAATGAGCTTTAAGGAAGAATGGCCCTAATGTAGATTGAAGTCCCTTGCTTTGTCTTTTATAAAAAGTAAAAGAAGTTAACGAACAAAATGATGGGATAAGGTTGAATAATTGGTGATGCCACGTTGATGAGATGAAAGGAGAATAGGATGATGCATGTGTGGAGGATGAGATTGTGAATTTTGCTACTGTTGAATGGATAGAAAAAGCTTCGGCAGTAGGCAATAGTTCGCTGGCAGGCCTGTGTAACTGACGTGAGAGCACCGAAAGAATGAAACACGGGGGCAAGAGTAATTATCGGCCGATGCTGCTGCTACTGCTGTTCGTGTGGGTGTTCCCAGAGAGTTCAGACTGCTGTGGCAGGGGTACCATCGTTGCCTAGGCAGGCGCAGGAGCAGACCAATCGACGTCTAGCTGGATTAATGCTGTGTAATGGGTCGCCTTCTTCTTTCACGTCCAGTCTGCTTTCTCCTTTAATCACCTGCGTGTAACTTGGCAAGGATAGAGTATGTGGAGGTAGTTGGGCAGGGACGGAGACTGCGACAAAGCCTATGGAGGCAGCCGAGTAGCCAGGTAGGAGGGAGACAAGGGAGGTGGAAAAGACGGAGGAGCGGGGAGAGAAAGGGGAGGAGGGAAAAGATGGGAGATGGTGGAGTTTGGGGGAGTTGGCGATGGTGGAGATGAGGGGCTATGGCGGCACCAAGTAGCCACGCAGCGAGAGGCAGATCGAGACGGGCAACAACAAGGAGCCGGGGGGAGGAACGGGGGCAAAAGGAGATTGAGATGGAGAAAATGGCAACGGGGAAAAGATGGGAGAAGGCGGAGTGGAGGTTGGGGGTGGAAGAAAGAATGGGAGGCTGCAACAGCGACCTTTGGTGGAGGAACAAGTAGCAGAAAAATGAATGTAGCAACCATCTTCTTCTCCATCTTCTCATTGATAAAGCATTTTTCTTCTTGATTTTACAAAACCCATATTTCCTTCTTGAGCATGCAGCCAAGAAATAAAGCTTTCCATGACCCAAATCTGATCGTGAACCCTTTGAAGCTCTTGCAAACTTCATAGCCACCTCTTTCCCGGCCAGTGCACCAAATGAAGAGCACCCTGCCACGACACCATAAGAACCACGAACCGGCTAGGTAGAGGCTGCAAATACATTGCTCGCCACAAAACCTGCAAGAAACCTCTTCTTCCTCACCAAGAACCATGCTCTCCAAACACACAAGAGGAAGGCACACAAGAAATTGAGAGAAATTCTTCCATCCTCACCCTCTTCCTCTTCCTCACTCTCCATAAGATCTTGCAAAGGAGCACAAGAGAGAGAAGCAAGAACAAGAAGGCAAGTGTTGTGCCAAAATGAGAGAGAGGGAGAAATGAACCGTGAGAGGAGAAGATAAAGGAAGAGAGAGGGTGTAACCACCTCAACCTCCCACCTCCCCAAATCCCACGACTGCAACCACCTCCTTTTCCTTTCTTGAATTATAAAATTCAAATTTGCATACATTGACTAAGGTCTAAAGACCTCTCAATTTTTGGAATGAGACAAAAGGGTTTGACCTTTCCTTTTCCTAGGAATATTTTATAGTGTGTCTCTTTTGGACTACACATTTTACATTGCTTCATATTTGATTTTTTTACAAGAAAGTACAAAAGCAAAGTGTCAATTTGCAAAGGATGTTTCCATGTTTAGCACATTTTGATGCCTTTATTTGCACTGATTTGCCGATCGTCAAAAGGGGCTTAGAGAAACCCCTCTTCTTCAAAGTTGTGATGGGCTTATTTGAGGATCTTATGGGGAAGCCTTATAGGCTTCCTCCTCGAAGCTCGGAGGGAAGAAAAGTTATCTTTAGGAGGGTTCAATGGGAAAGCCCTTAAACCCGGCAAGGAGATTGGGCTTGTGAGGATGCAATGGAAAAGGGCTTTAAATCCCGGGTTACAATGGACTTAATAGAGTCTCCATGGGTAGGACTTTACAACCGGGGTAAAATGGCTTTTGGGGGATGCAAGGGGAAAGGGGGCTTAAATGAAAACAGGGGTAAAATTTTCTTGTGTGGGGAATCCACGGGAAGGGGGGCTTAGAGGAGCCCCTTAGAAGCTTCCAAGAAGCTTCTGGGGGTCGTGTGATGGCCACGTGGACGAAGAATAAGGCCAATCGATTTGGCAGCTGGCGGCGTGTAGACGGCGTTCTGGACTCGGCGGCGGCAGAGCTGGCGTAGTGCAGCTCTCTCCTCCTCCCTCCACACGGTGCAACAGCACGTCGTTCTATTACCCTTCTTCCACTCAAGTATAGTCTCCACCGTCTTGCACAGCCTTCTTTTCTCATGCCTACCTTCCTCCTCCCCCCCCCCCCCCCCCAAAGGGGGTTTTTATAGGATAGGGGGGAGAGGGCTCCCTCCTACGTGGCCCCCTTACATGGCTTCTTCCCCTCCACCTCTCAAGTTGCCATAATAGCCCATCCCCTTCCCTCAGCCACTCTTCGACTGGGGGAAGGTAATTAAATTTTTTTTGTAATAAACCTATTATTATCCTCTTGACCTCCTCCCAAGAGGATGTTCACTTGCGGTTATGCGGGTTTTTAAACCTCGGTCCCGTTTTGCCAGTGGAGAGTCATGATACCTCGTGTACAGCTTAAAGATTGCACCGTCGGTAACTTCAATGCCGAAATTGTCATTTGCTTGAGTCTCATGCGGGCTAGTAATATTTTTCAACAGAAATATTACATGGTGGTGGAAAGACTCACCAAGGAAGCCCATTTCATTACAATCAAGACCCAATTTACTACTTCACAAGTGGCTAGTTAGTGTATGGAGCAAATTTTTAGTTTACACAGATTACAGCAGGTGATTGTTCATGATAGAGATTCAAAGTTCATGAGCAACTTTTGGTAGGCACATCATATCCAGGGATACTAAATTGGCTCCTTCTACAACCCTATCATCCACAAACAAATGGACAGACAAAAATGGTAAGCAATTGGTATATTGACTTGAAACCCCACTCAAAATCAGTCAATAAGCCACCTTATAGGCTCTCTAAGTATGAGCATGAGGAAGTTGCCAAGCAAGTTGAAGAGCTCATTTTGAGATGGGATTTATCAAGCCTAGATCTTCCCCTTATGCATCTCCTATCTTGTTGGTCAAGAAGAAGGATGGCTCCTTTAGGATGTGCATTGATTACCATGACCTTAACAAGATTAGAGTCAAGAATAGGTATTCACACCTAGAATTGATCACTTGCTAGATGAGCTTAAGGGCATCCGCTACTTTAGTAAGATCATCAGATATGCATGAGGGTAGGTGATGAAATCAAAACAACATTCAGGATTGACCTAAGGTTGTATCACTTTCTTGCCATGCCATTTGAGGTAACAAATTCCCCTACCACTTTTTAGAGTCTTATGAACAAGATCTTGTATCCCTTCATTTTTCAAGTTGTGCTTATATTTTCTGATGATATATTCATCTACAGCAAGACATTGAGAGAGCACTTATAGTATATATGACATGTATTTGATGTATTACAAGAGCATATATTATTTTCCAAGAAAAGTAAATGTATTTTCATGTAGATTGAGGTTGAGTATTTTGGGCTTATTGTGAGTGAAAAGGGGATCCAAGATGACCCCAAGAAGGTGCAATGTGTTCGAGATTGGCCCATACCTTGTAATACTATCTCTTGATGTAGCTTTCTTGGTCTCTCCTCCTTTTATCAAATATTTATTCACCATTATGCTATGATTTCAACACCATTAATAGATAGGTTTTAAAAATATTCTTTTTTTGGGATGCTCCGGCTAATTGTAGCTTCAAACAACTGAAAGAATTTCTTACTTTAATCCCCATTCTTGTGTGTCCTCGATTTACAAAAGAATTCACTATACAATGTGATTCTAGTGGAAGAGGCATTGGGGCTATTTTTCTATAAGAACATGGTGTTATAGCCTTTAAGCCACAAATTGGATGAAAAAGAGAGACAATTGCATGTTTATTATCACGAGATGTTGGCAGTCATTCATGCTATTAAAAAGTGACACCACTATCTATATGACAACAAATTTAAGGTGAAAAGTGACTATCGAGTACTTTAATACTTCTTAATGTAGCCTAATTTGACTCCTAAGCAAAGGCTATCCAGCAATCCACAGGGATTACTAATCCAAGATTTCGCCCGTAGACTAGTATGCGGGCCTTGAGATCCAATCTCGAGTCACGTTGGCCTCTTGTGCAGAGCCCCGAAGGTGAGGGATTTACGGCCAGAGCCCCCCTTGGCACCCAAGTGTCCTCCTGCTCCAAGTAGCGCTTAATAGAGAGACCTCTCGTGGCGGGTTCGGTCCACCTTCCCGTTGCGGTTAACAACCCCCTTCGTTAGGGTCAGGCAGGCAGTCGGGGGTAACTAAAGCTGCCTCTCCCTTCAGGCCTTCAACATGAAGCATTAGATATCTTTTCAACCTTTAATTCTTTGAGCAAACAAAGCAAACAGTGCTCTCTAAAGTGTTACAAGCACAATCATTTCCAGTGGTCGTTATTTTTGGCCAACTGCTAAGGAGTGAATCCTTCTTTCCAAATGCATCCAGCACTCGATCCGGGATCAATTGCAACTTGGAAAGATCCCCAAGGGTTTTTTTGTTAACCCTTATCCTTGGGTTAGGGCCGTACCCTATTAAACCAACTTAACCAATACCTTAAGTTCTGTTAACACAAAATATGTTACTCCAGATTATTGATTGGTCCTTTGCTTCCAAGCAAATATCTAATCCCCGTATCTTTGTTACTTTACCCAAGAAAGATACTATATCAGGACGATTATTCATCCTCTTGCAAGATAAACTTGCGTAAGAATCTGTCAATCTCATTCCGAGGAATTGGCCATTCCCTTGTGATCAAATCACAAGATCATGCGACTCTGCAACTTGTTGCACAAGCGTCGCATTAAAACCATGGGACTATTTTACCCATCGAATGGCGTCTTCTAATCACGAAATCATGATTAGATAGGAAACATGGTTAGGGTGTCTTCATAACAATCCGTTCCTGATTCCACTAGGCCGACATTGTCGGTCCTAGGGTTCCAACTCAATCCGAGCTTTATCTCTTTAGCGAGCAATCCTTAGGGTAAAAACCTTAGATTGTTTCTCGCAAGTATGTCCTATTGTCCCTACATTCAGTGAATGTGGGTAAGTATTTAGGGTATAAGAGTTTCAACTTTGGCAATAAGAGCGACTAGGTCACGTCCTCAATGTGCTAAATCCTAGTTAACACTTGAGATATGTTGCATTGATTTAACCATTCCTTAACGAGTCCCTTGCGGTCTAGGTGTTTAGGTTACACCAATTTACTTGTCTATTCTTGAAGATATTTACGATACCATTTTCGTAACCACATGATTCATTGCCTACGTATGAGTAGATTTGCAAACCCTAACTTTTTTGGTTAAGATCAAAGCGTATGTCAGGTTATGGTATAACTCCTATTGATCCTTTTATAACATGCAATCAAGATTCATGCTACTAAGCTTTAGGGTTTTATGTGAACCATGCAGCTTTTTCTAACTTCTTTTCTAAATGAGATATTCATAACACTGAATGAGCATTGCACAATCTTTCGTAACTATATTCGTAGTTGATTGAGATTAAATGCCAATTGACTAGAGTTTAATCTACTTCATGTAGCTCAAGAACCATTTCCATGCCTTGCAAATTCCTATGGATTATTAGCAACCTTCTTTTAATGAATCATTTCGAAGAAAAGATGTTCAATAATGCGACATGCGATTTATTCTTTCCATGCATAATCGAAGTGTACTATCATTATTTTGATTTGTAAAGATGGGCATTAGTTAATCTAAGATCGTTACTTTGCAATGCATAAAAACCACTTGCTAGGAATGCATAGAGATCTTATGCTCTTATTTTTCATTCGTTTAATACAAATGACCGATTCTTTGATCGAAGTTATTTCCTTTAATTCAGCCAAGGTATTTTAATCAAAAAAGTGCATCCTAATTCCATAAATGGTCCATGCACAATCGAAATATTACGACGTTAATCAAAATTAGGAAGAAAAAACCTGGACTTGTGGATTCGGTGAAATATCCACCTAGATGTTAGGAGATGATCCTCCTGCGTTTGCGCCTTGTGCCTTCTTAGGAGCCATCACGTATTCGACCTTCTTGCCTCGGCTCGCATACTTATGTTCTTGGGCCACATCTCCTTTGCACGTGAAACTCCCTTTGTGATTTAGCTTCCTTGATCGATTCCACCGTCTTTCAGAATCGAGCTTTAGAAGGCCTTAAAGCTGCCTCCTCGAAGTAGGGAATGATTTCACGATTAGGACTTTACAATCGTCAAAAATGACTTTGTGGAATGCAAGGGCTTAAACTCCAGGATTGAAAAACCCGCTTTGTAGGGCCGATGGGAAAAGGGTTTTGAAACCCAGAATTAAGGATTTCCATGGGAAGGTTTACTTTAAACCCAAGGCAAGGCGAGCTTATAGGATTTTAGTGGGATGGAAAAGGGGGAAAAGGGCTTAATTCTCGGGGTAAATGAGTTTTTAAAGGGGGTTGGATGGAACCCCATGAAAAGAGGGGCTTTGGATCCCGGGGGGGCGGGGGCTTTATTAAACCCACTTGAAAGCCAATAGGAAAGGGGCTTAGATGACTTAAAACATTTTCATTGGGGGGGGGGGGGGAAATCACGGGAAGGGGGGCTTGGAGAGCCCTTAGAAGCTTCTGGAAAAACGTGGTACAACCTGGTTCAATCATGACTTTTTGAGTCTATGTCTGGGTTACGGTATGCGTGACACTTTTGTTTTCTATTGTGTGCTTGTCTACGGGGATTAGGGTACTTGATTGTTATGCATATCACAAAGCTTTCGGTCGCATATGTGCATAGGTCATGTTGAATTTTTCTATAGGCTATGGTTGCTTGGAATGATTTGGTCCAGTCCAATCAACAGTCTTGTCATAAATCTTTCTCCTGTGGATGGTCTCAATGGTGGTTTTGTTTGTGGGTTTTGCATGTTTTCTCTTTTTATTCCTGGTTTTGTGTGTGTGTGGGTTTTTATAATAGTCTAAATGGCACCTACTTCGACCCCTCCAATCGTGGTACAACATGTTCCCCTCACAATCCATGATTATTCCCTCCTTTTAGAGACAGATTGCATCCGACATGTAGGCCTCCATTTGTTGCCCTCACATTGCCGCCTGTGGATGAGAAGCTTTGTTACTCCTTCTTAGCTTCTTATAAAAACCAATCTGGTCTAGTTTAGAACCGCATCTTATGTTTATCTACAGCTAATATTAATGAAGCATTGTGCTTGCCCATTTCTACTTCATTTGTGCCCATCCGTAACCAATTACTTACTACTGAAGAGATTGTCACACTCTTGAAGGAAACTTCTACCCCCTTGCTTCTCAACCAGCTTATTAATAGTTCAGGGGTATCTGTTTCCCATATCTCTTCTCCAGTATGGAAGCATCTATGTTAGTTCCTCCAGGAATGGTTTATCGAGCAAACCTACATCTAAGCATCTATCCAAGGAACTGCTCACAGCTTCTGTGAAGATTTTAGAGGGTGCTAAGTTCAATTGGGCAAGTTTTCTACTATCCAAAATGGATCAACATTTTCAACGAGTATGGAAGGGTCACCTCAGTAATGTCTCTATGGTACCTTCTTACACTTATAGCGCATTACCACTTTTCCACCTCCTCCTGGTGGTGTACCAGTGCCCTGATTTTGTTCCTTTGCCAATGCAGCCTCCATCTTCAGTACCTTCTCATCTGTCCATGCAATCTAATTTAGAAGATGAAGAGTCCCCTGTTGTTTTTTTTTGTCAGAAACGCCTTCATATGAAGGGTCCTTCCAATCCTCTTGTACTAGATTTCCTTGTACAAGCATCTGCTCTTACTGTTTCTGGCAGTGCCCTTCCTTCATTCTTCTCGTTTACCAATTTATTTGTAACACAAAGGGAAGGACAGCTAGATTCGTAGATCCCTTCATCTTTACAAACCATATTATCTGGAGCCATGCTTCCCCAGATGGTTTCAAGTGTCCAGTCTACTTTGGAAACCTTCCTCACTTCTTATCTTCAGGCACTGTACACAAGTGTTTATACTTCCATGCAAGACAAGGTGGATTCCCTAACCAGTCAGCTGAGTAAGGCACTCGAGGATCTTTCTTCAAAAAGTGTTGCACTCAGTGATATCCATAAACAAATGACTGTTGCCACAGCCTTAATGGTTTCACAGAATGCAACCATTCATGAGCTGGAATCTAAGGTCGCTAAATTGGGGGAGGAGAATGCATCTCTAACGCTTGAGAAAAATTTTACCCTTGAGGAAATGGTCACTTTGGCTAGTAAACTTGGTACTAGTGAGGGTCAGTTGTAGCACTCTCAAGAAATTGTAGAGTCCCAAACAAAACTTATTGAAGAACTTCACCAAAAGGTGGTTGTTCTTTCTATTCCTCCTCCAGCTCATGTATCTTTTGTTTTGTCTTCCTAAGAGGAGCTTGATCAGTTGCAACATAAAGCTAAACTATGTGATAGATTTTCTGCTAAACTATGTGATAGCGTATGGAATGCAACAAGTTTTTATTCGTTACACTAAATTGGTGTCTCCTCCTCCATCCTTTTGTATCAAATATAGCCAGTAGAGGTTTGCCTTGTATATTTCTTTGAGCAATGTGGATTTGGAAACCCCAGCGGATGGGTGGTCAAATCTGTGGTCTGCAAACTTACTGAGAGCAGTATTAGATAGATTCGTGGATAAGCTGGTTTCCCATGAGGTCTAGTTGTTATCTTTCATGTATCTTATAGGCCATTTGTAGATCCTTGATGAGGAGGACTTAAATGTGTATGTGGGGGATGTGATCTTGCAAGCTATCATGTATGTGCATTCAATTGAGCTTATGCTAGCAGAGAGTTTGAAGACTTATCATGAGCAGACATCTTGGTGTAGAAGACATGCTTGGCATCCACCTTCGGAGATTGCTACTTTGGAACCTCATCGTCTTAGGAGTTTATTTCATAAATCCGATATCCAGCCATTACAAACTCAATTGTTGGGCTTTATTGCTGATCATTCGTAATTTACTGAGTCCTTTTTCCAAGATCTTAATTTTTGTTATTCTTTTTATTTGTTGGATCCCGCTGAACTCCTTTCTTATTCTCTTATGGCGTATCATTTCCCTTTATATGTTTCCCTTCTTTCCTCCAGTCCTGATACCATTTCACTTTTATCTTTTACCCCTTTTTGGATCTCCTCATATCCCTGTGTTTACCATTTGTCCTTTTATTACTAATCCCACATTATCTCCTACCCCTTCTGAACCTCCACCTATTGCTCCTCCTATTCCTTCTATTTTCTCAGCGGATTCCCTTCAAACCTTTTTGTTGAATTCTTCATCTTTTCCACCTTCCTTATCTCTTCATTTACCCTCATTCTATGATTTGTCTTATCCCCCTTTACAATGTTCTCCTCTTATTCCATTACCCTCTCCCTCCGACACCTTCCTCACCAGTCAGTGCTGGATACACTTGGTTATGATCATGACATTCTTCGTCGAATACAATGGATGCTGCATGATTTTGTGACATGACTGGTATTTAACTAGCCTCTTATTCTAGGGTCTTGGGATACATTTGCAGCATGTTCGAACTCTTACCTTCATTTTTCCAGAGTGCATGTTACTTCTGAGGATACCACTGTCCATCTTGTAGCTCATTTTTGTTGGTATCTTTCTTTCATGCATCAATAGTCAAATCTAATTACTCGAAAGAGTATCCCCCCATTCACCATCAATCCAAATGTGGATGTGACTATTGCTCAAATGGATGTACTTTACTACTTTGCATAGGCCTTCCCTACCAGGTTCATTATCTTATTGGAAAGGATGTGTTGTTTACAGTTCCTCCAGAATTTGCCTCAGCATTTTGTTGACGAGAGTAAAGCTCTAGAGCGCCTCAAGCTTAGTATGCAGTTTAAGAAGAGATACCTTCATCCTACTTAGTAGTGGATCTTTTCATGATTGTATCATCTTTTTCTTAATGGAAACTTCTTGTTGCTCTCCAATTTTTGGGGATCCATGCCATTCAGACTATATTTGTATAAGGGAATTTTTTGTGTTGGGTGATGTGTTTTTTTTTTTTGGTTTTTGATCATGTGGAGCTAATGAAGATAAAGCTGTGAAGATTGATGATGTTAGTTATAACATGGTTGTAGTTGAAGGCTTGGATGTCGAACATTTATATCCTTTAATAGTTTGAGTTATTTTGGTATTATGATGTTGGAATGGTTCTTGGTATTATTGATTTTTCTTTCATATGTGTTTTAGAGACAAGTTCTATGAAGCTGATATATTGGAGAAGTGATAGTAGTTGGTGACTTGTGATGGATTAAAGATTCTTTTTATAAGATATTAGAGCTTTTATTCTCCTTTTCTTTCTAAGGTCGTAAGGACGCTTCCTTTCTAAGTGTGGGGATATGTTGAGTGTGGAAATGATTTGTTTTTTGGGCTATTTTTTGTTGTTTTTGTTGCTGAATGGTTGTTTTTGGTGATTGATTATTGAATTTGAAGATGTTTTGAAGTGTTTGGAATGATTTGAGTATGTTGAAAGGGTTTATGTTGGTTTTTTATGAGGATATGCTGTTCTAAAGAGTTTTGTGATTCTCTCTGTTTGGTTCTGTAAGGTCTGATTTTCTTCTATTTTGTTCTGTTTTGTTTCTATTTTGGTAGTTGAGATGGTTAAATGGATGTTTTGAGTGATGGTTGAAGTTGTGTTCAAAGGTTTATGAAACATTGAATTGTTTTTTGTGGTTTTTATGGTCTTTATTGATCTTGTGTAAGATTCTGTAGCTTCTGTAGTTTTGTTCTTTTGTTGTCCTGTTGTTATGTGGTCTGTTTGGTTCTGTTGAGTGTTATGTTGGATGTGTGGATGTTTTGGGAAGTGTTCTTGTCTTAGAAAAGGATGAGTGGAAGCTCTATTCAAGCTAATTGAAGTGAAGGAGTAGCTAATGAAGTTTCACCGAAGGTTACAGAAGAGCAGTGGTAAAAGCCAGATCTCAAAGGACACTATGATGTCTCTAGTGTCTCTTCACATCTGACACACCTTTTGGGAGGTATATCCACGACCTAAGAAGGATTATTATGATTAATTATTGAGTATTATAGTGGGGTTTTGATGTACTATTGAGAGTGTACTATTGTGAGAGAGATGATATGTAAGAGATAGCTAATTCTATGAAAACAATGTATCTATATATGAGAAATTGTGAGAGAGAACTATAAAGACAATGAAGATGAATCATATGTGATTATTTCCATTCAAAGTGGTGTTTCTTTTGTGTTCTCCTTGTCTATCAATGAAAAATATGAAGATTATGAAGAAAGTGATGAATTTTGTTGAAGATAAAACCATGGGAGAATTGTTTTTATGATGCTGCATGAAGATTTCTTGCTAGTGGTGTTCTTTTCATTGTTGTGGTTCTTAAAGAATAAAACAAAAGCTTGTTGATGTTACAAGATAGATTTTCTTGCAGCAAAAATCCTATTTCCTTGGTGTCTCTCTTGGAGCTCCATTAACGCGAGAAGGGCATTGCTGGATTCATGGACCGAAGGACGAGTGGTGAAAATGCCAACCATGGAAATGGTGTTTCACTCCTAGGTAGCTTGTGGGTCATGTGGAGCTCCAGACATCCCTTGCCACATCAAGAAGGGAGTTGGGGACCTCTATGGCCCCAACGTCTGTAGCATTGGAAGATCCTATTCTAGATAAAGGATGGAAATTATGATGCCATGTGATTTGGAATGGGTACTTTTGCAAGGCACAAGGGATATATAATTTCTCCTATATGGGTAAGAGACAAATATTAACTTGAAGATAAGTTAAAGAGCTTGTTTGAACTTGTTTGTCAAAAGGACCACTTGCACTATTTTCGTGACTGTGCTATGAATTATGCAAAAGAACCTAAAACACGGTGCCTAGATAGCCGACAAGGGGCACGTACAACAATGCCTTACCCTGCGGTGGACTCTCCTGTGGGGATGTAAGACATATGGTCAGCCATGTAGTCTCCTTCCCTTTATATACCACTACGGAGAAGTCAATTTCCAAGAGCAAAAGTAACCATCAAGCAATGCATTTTGTAGCGCAAGGTTTATTAACTAGATACAATAAGGCTTGGTGGTCAACAAAGAAGGTAAAAGGCATAGCCAATAGATAATGTCCAATTTTCTTTACAGCAAACACCATGGCCAAGCCCTCTCTCTCCGTTGTTGAGTAATTTATTTCTATCTCAGTGAGTTTCCTGTTAGCAAAGTTTACTGGATAATCCAAGTTATGTTTACTAAACTGGCACAACATAGCTCCTACGAAAAATTTCATAGTGTCAATGTGCACATGGAATGTGAGTGTCCAATCTAGGGCTAGTAGGATTGGTGCCATGGTCAAATCCTTTTTCAGTTCTTCATATGTGCATTGGCATTCCTCAGCCCATTCAAATATGATCAATAACTTGTATAGAGGTCTAGCAATCAATGCATAGTTCAACATAAACCACCGGTAATACCCTATATGGCCTAAGAAGCATTGAATGCCCTTGTAATCGGTTGGGGGTGGAAGATGGACAATGATCTTGACTTTTGAGAAGTCTATGGCAATGTCGTTCTTCAACACTACGTGCCCTAAGATGAATGTGTGCTTCATCCAAAACTAGTACTTCAAGGGGTTCAATGAGAGACGATATAGTCGATATTGTTCAAAGACCTCATCTAAGTGTTTCCTCCAAGTAGAGTGAACACACAAGTCATCCACAAAGACCTCTAACTCCTTCCTAAGCATGTCTTTGAATATCACACACATCAGTTGTTGGAAGGTAGTTGGTGTGTTAGTCAACCCAAAAGGCATGACTATGTAGGCAAAGATGCCCCATTCAGTGGCAGCAAATGCGGTCTTGTGCCTATCATTAGGATGCAGTTACACCTGATTGTATCCAAAGAAGCTATCTACCAAAAAATTGTAGGCCTCTTTGCCTGTTACTCTCTTGAACATGTGCTCGGTGCACGGCAATGGATAGTTATCTCTCTTTGTAGCTGCATTTACCCTATTGTAATTGACACACACTCTAATCTTTCCATTCTTCTTCAATACGATGACTATGGGTGAAACCCAATCCGTGTGTTCAAATTTGTAGATGAATCCTGCTCTCATTACCTTGTCAATTTCTTCCTTGATGGCATGGGTGTGCTTTGGATTCATGGGATATGGTCGCTGCTTGACCGACGTTGCGTTTGGTGTCATGGGTATGTTATGAGAGTCACTATAGTCAGGTCTATTCCTTTGAGCTCCTTTAGTGACCAAGCAAGGATGTCTATATACTCTCGTAAGAGAGGAGCAATGAGACTTGCTTCCTCTTCCTTACTCAAGTCATCGGTTATAAGGATATGTCGGGGTGTCTCCCCTTCTCTGGCTAAATTGACCTCCTTGACCTTGGCAAGTCCTTCGATCGGTTCACTTGCTTGCTCCTATCGTTTGGCTCCCAGCAATATCACTACTCTATCTTCTTTTTTGAATTTTGTGAATTGCTTTGGTAGATCTTGCGATTTTCGCTGCTCTTCTGTTTGCATTTCCTTAGGTAGCTTTCGTCGTTTCTCCCTTAATCGTTGGCGTCTAAGGTGGACAGGTAGGTCCCCCTTGGTGCATCTAGTATTGGGAGGTGGAGATATCTCAAGATCACTCTCTAAACTGACTTCCAACTTAGGATCAAACTCCTCGTCTAGAAGAGGGAGTCTCTCCTGGTGGTCGTAGCTTGAAAAGTGAGTCCGTTCTTAGCAATGGCATGTTACTTGGTTGGATTAGGCTTGCCTGCTCATAGTCAATTGTGCCTATGTGCTCCAACCACGTTCGATCACAGTCCATGCGCATGAATCCTCTCCCTTCCCTAAAGGCATTCTGCTTGCATGGTTTGGAGTCAACCCATATTTGTTTGATTACACATCCTCGAGTGTCGTATTCTATAGTATATATTTCCCCTTCTCTCTCATCACTGAAGGAGGATAAATTTTCATATTCATTGTCAAAGTTGTCTTTGTTCGATTGCTTCCCATTTCCCAAGTCCTGATACTTCTCTTCTGGTTGGTTGGGGACTAAAGCCCAATTGTACCTCAAGTTTAAATCATGCACCTTGGACCATTGCCATTCAGGCTCGTCCAAGAGATCTTGGAGTGGCTTGAGATTCGTTGTTGGATTGCTAGCCAACTTGTCAATTAGATATCCTAGGATCTCCAGGAGCTCTCATTTATTGTTTGGGACTTGGAATGTAGTAGGCTTGGGTCTTCCATGTAGGCCATCTCATCATCTCTTGCAATTTGGCTATTTCCATCTTCATCTCTACTAGCTCTTGTCTTGAATCAGTGCCCTTTCCTTTATCTTGAGTGCTTGGGTCTGATCTCTCACTTGGCGTTGAAGCCCGTTCGAAATTCCTAGCATTGGGCTCTTCTTGATTTGAGATGCTGGAGCTGCTCTCCTTGAGTTGGTCGTCCACTCTAATAGCTTCTTCAAAGGCCCTTGCCAATGCATCTCGATGTAAGCTCGAGTTGCCAGCCAAGGATTTGAGAGCTCTTCACTCTGTATTCCATTAATGAATACCATGGACACCGCTCTTTCAGTTGGTCTCTTGCCCATAGGAATTCTCTTGAAGAGACTCCTCACATGGGTCATGTAATCTTGGATATCCTCTTTCTCTCTCTGCTTGACATTCATAAGTCGCACTAGCAGGTTATCGGAGTATCCATGTTTGAAAAATCTCTTAATGAAGAGATTTTTCAAGCCATTGAAATTGGCACGCTCCTCCGCAGTATCCAGACTCGTGTACTAGGTCCGTGACCCTTATCACCTGAGCACAAACCAAAAGCTTGTGAGCATTGATTGGGATTAGTGAGGCTGTTGGCCTTGCAAACTTTCTTGAACTGCTCCATAAAACTGTACGGGTTGTCATTTGCTTGATATTTGTCTAGCTGCTTCACTACCACGGGAATTTTTTATTGGCTCTTAGAGCCTTGGTTGACTCCTAATCCATCCACTAGCGATGTTGCTAATGATACATCGTTCTACTCCGCTGACATGTTATCTAGCAACCACTTCGTCAGAAGCTCTCTAGGTGTGAGGTCTCCTTCTAGCACTGTCTCGCCCTCTATCCGATTTCTGCCTACTAGGGCTAGCACTCTCTAGATCTGTCACATTTCCATGCTCTGGCATAAGCTTCTAGTTTGCTAATCTTGAATGTACATGACTATGCCTTGCAGAGCCTTACGTGCTATCTTCCTCTTCTCCTCAAAATCCGCTATGATTGTGCCACGGGAATTTTTTATTGGCTCTTAGAGCCTTGGTTGACTCCTAATATGGCCATTAGAAATGTTGCTAATGCTGCAGTGCTCTACTCCGCTGACATGTTATCTAGCAACTGCTTCATCAGAAGCTCTCTTAGCATGAGGTCTCCTTCTAGCACTCTTTTTTCTACCTACTAGAGCTAGCACTCTCTGGATCTCTCACATTTCCATGCTCTGGCATAAGCTCCTAGTTTTTTAATCCTAATTGTACATTACTATGCCTTGCATAGCCTTATGTACTAGCTTTCTCTCCTCCTCAAGATCCGTTATGATGTCCTTTGTAGGTCTACCATGTTGTTCTAGCCAGGTTTGAGCATCATATTTTCTCCACTAATTAGCTCGATCGCCTCAAGAAAATCTCCTAGGTCAAGTTCTTCGTTGCTTCTAAGGCCTAATTTGCCCTCTTCCATGTCTAAGGCTTCCTGTTCTGTCAAGTTGTCAATCAAGTTGATGAGGTTAGGTAGATCCACTTCCCTGATAGTGTCGAGTCGGCAGGCTCTTCAATTGCGTTCTTCGCGTGGTCCTATTTTTGGGGATTTGATCACTTATCTATATCTTGGGATCTTCTCTTACTGGTGGGTTTCTTTAAGTTTTTATGTGTGGGTGAGTTCCTTGTTAATTACAAGCAGCCCTCACCTTACCCTCACTCTATGCATGTGTGTACGCATGTACTCTTTTCCATGCACTATGCACAATTATGCTTTTAGCTCTTCTTAAGTGTGTTTCAAGTGCTAGAAATTAGAGTGAGTGAGAAAAAAAAGTGTCCAAATGCTCTTGCACTCTAGTTTATGGGTTTAGCTTGTAGGCTTGTACAGTTTCTAGTTGTCCTCGCCGGTTTACGGGGTTTCCCATTGTGCCTTCTGCTCAGTCAAGACTCGTTTGGGAGTCTACGACTCCGCTTGATGTTGCTAATGGGCGAGATCACTATATGGTCGACTAGCATCACCTCTACATCTATTTATCGTTGATTCTTCTAGGCCTTCTGCCTGAAAGGTATTTCAAGTGTGTATATGGTCTTCGAGGGTTTGTACGACTGACTTCTAGGTGTGTCTAGTCCATGATCTTAAAATTTTGGGAAAATTCAAATTTGGCTCAACAAGTCCGAACTGTAGGGGCTGAGTGAATGACTCCAATGGGTCGAATGGTTGGGGTCGAGTGAAACTGGGCCGAGTCCGAGTGGTTGAGAGCTGAATGGGTGTGGTGCTCGAGTCCAAGGGTCAAATGGCCGAATGGGAAGGGTCGAATGGCATGAGACATGAGTGGGTGTGACGCCCGAATATGAGGTTCGGATGGGCCGAATGGTCGAGGGGTTGAATGGCCGAGTGGATGACTCGAATGGGATGGGCCAAGTGACTACATGTCTAAATGTACCAGGACGACTCGGACGGGCCAAAGGGCTGACGACAACTGGGCTAAGGGCCGATTCTTGGACTCGGCCCAAGATTGAGTAGCTCGGACGGGCCGATTCTAGGACTCAGCCTAGGGTCGAGCAGCTTGGATGGGCCAAACACGGTGCGTTTTATCCGAAATGATAAAAAATTTGTCACATCGAGTGATTTTGAGCTTCACACCTACCAAGCACTTCCAAATCCTCTCTATGCATGAAGGAGAAGGTGTGGGTATACCTGTAGTGGGCAACAAACTTGTCGGCGAAAAGATCAAAGTGGATCCACACAATGGAGCTCTCTCTCTCTCTCTCTCTGTCTCTCTCTCTCTCTCTCACAACCAGGGTTCCAACTAAGCTCTCCCTTGGCCTCTTGGCTATTAAACCCCTTCCCATCAAAGTTCTTCCCACTCCTACTCCCTCACTCGTCCACCTTAATCCCTTTGAGCACCCTTTCTTCCCATTTTCCTTGATTTGTGCCATGTTCAAATCTATTTTACAGCAGCAAACCCTACACTTTTCCAATTGGTCTCTTAACCTTAACCTACTCTAAATACAACAAGAATTGAAAGTAAAGTACTGAACTGATTTCTCCTACTCTCCTATTCATCCAACCATCAAAACAACAAAAATACTTACTTGTTTAGGAAGATTAAAAGCCCCAAACTTCCTACCTACCTCAAGCTCCGGTTCGGGGATGAAACCCTTACTTCGATGCTTGATTTGAAGCATGCAAGTGCTCAAGCTTGAATCCGTTGGTCCCAACAATAAAACCAAAATGTTGGGATCTCACACTCAACTGTTAAGACCCACGAACCACTTATTATTCAAGTGTTTCAAGCGAGCACTAATGGCCCCCTCTCACATAGCCGATGTGCTATCCCTCTCTATGAGTGTAGTGAGCTTACCTTGATGCCCGATTGAGTTGCTTCCTCTCTCAAGTGTGAAAAATCAGAGTGAAAGCAAGGATTGAAGTGTGCATAAGAGGGAGAGAAGAGCTCAAAAGTAGAAGAACAACTCTTTCTTATTCAGTTGCTCATGAAAGTACAACTTGGGTCACTCTCACTCAAAAGTTGATATAGACCCTTGGGCCGTTTATATAGCCACAACTGGCTAGGGTTAGGGTTTCCCCTTCCCCTCAAGACCATTCACACTTGCCTGCCCTTATCCACTCCTGCACAAGGAGGGTTCATATGCCTATACTCTCAACACACTCCCCCTCAATGCCAAGTGGCATTGGAATATAAAGCATAAGAGAATGTCCCCCCCTTAACCCAAAGTGGATGCCTTTATAGAACATGATTACAAGGATGGTTATAGACAGAAAGGATACAGGACTCAGAAAAGTTGATCATCTATGGATTGGGAGGCAAAGTTAGCCTCTAATTCCTTAGGTACTTCTAGAACACTAGGACACTTACTGGTGATATGCCCAGTCTTTTTGCATTTATTGCACTTCATTTTTTCAAGATACTTCTTCTAGCAATTACTTACAATATGCCATTTTTTATGGCAGAAGGAGCACTTTGTAGAAGCTGTATGGACTAACACTTGCTCACAGGAAGTATGTACTGAAAAGCATTCGTTATGGTTCCTCTTCTATTCATCTAGGCATGACTGAATGGTACTTGCCAAAGTTGGGTTCGGGATATTAGTAAGGGTAGTAACAAGGGTTGGAAAGACCTTCTTTATAGACTTCAAAAGGATGGCAATGGCATCTTTATCATGAATTGGCACTTGAGCGGAGGCCAACTGTGCAATGAGCCCCTTCATATGTGAAATAAACTAACTTAGATCTTCTCTTTATTTATACTCCAAGCTTTAAAAAATCAATCTTTACAAAAATCTCGGAGTTCTTCCATATAGCGCCGAAGATCCTTTCAAGCTCATCCCACTTCTCCTTTGCAGTGGAGAGTTGGTCAATATGATGAATTAAGAATTCATCCATATGAAGCATGATGATGACCTGAGCTCTTTCATCATCTTCTAAATCAAGGGGATTCGATGGGTCAATAACTTTGGTCCCTTTTATGAAGGGCTAGTAACCTCATTCCATCATTTTATATTTTACTAGGACTTGCTAGGGATGGAAATCTTTTCCATTAAACTTGCAGAATTGAGGCCTTACATCTGCATAGGCCATGGACATTATAGGAAGGTCTTACTTATTGCCTTAGGCAATGGCAATGTCTAGTCCTTTACAGGTGGCTAAGTATGAACCAAGTAACAGAATTGATAGCCCTACAAACGATAACCAACTTTAAAGCTGTAAGGATGAAAAAGGTTGAAAATCATATATACGTAATATTTCAAGGTAAGATTTTGGCGGTCCTGTCCTTCAAACAACCCTTGATTTAAGTTTTATTGTTTTCCTAGGTTTCAATGAGGTGAGCTTTGACTGGACTTTTGGCTCCTCCCCACCTTTTGGTTTAGTGTACGAGCATTTGGTTGAGCAAGGTCGATTAATGACTTTGACACTAACCACATCAATATTCATGTTCTGACATAGGGCAGTAGTGCTAATGTCACTAAATGCCTTTTTAGTGCTTAGAAGCACTCATCTCAAGATTGAGATGTTTAGGTATTTACCTCGTCAAGTTTGGTGAGACACTTGACTCATTACAGATGTTGAGAGCATGCTTCTCGATGAACTTATGATGTCCCGCGAGTGTTGGAGCTCCTCACAGATCAGGAATACACTTTAGAGCATATGTTTGATTGATTAGAATCACTGTTAATGATTTTAGATTGAAGAAAGTGAAAAATTAGGAAGCTTGAAGCTTCTTGGCTATGGCTACCAGAAACCCACAGTTAGGGTTTTTGCTTATAGCAGCCAATAGAGAAGGAATTTATTCAAACCCTCTTAGAGAGAGATGGCTCACTAGGGGGGCTAACAAAACCCCATGATAGATACTAAGTATTCATCATTTTTAGCACTCATAGCAACTCATGATATGTCGCCTGTAAATCTGCACCTGTTTCAAGAAAAATATAATGTTGCCCTCCACATCGCCTAATCTCATCCTTTAATGTGCCACGCTAAATCACCCTGAGATGAGGAGAAGGTATCCAAATTAAATCAGGAGCTAAAATGCTCTCCTTTTCTCTCCCTAGGTCCTCCAATAGAGGTGGTTCAAGCTAGCTATGGTGGAAAGGAAGGTAAATGAGAGGGCAAGAGTTCTTCTTGTGCACTTAGGTGTGTAAGGAGGCTGAGGAAAGCTGAAGAATCGGAGATGGCTCTGATACCATGTGGAAAATTAGAGTGGAAGCAAGGATTGAAGTGTGCACAAGAGGGAGAGAAGAGTTCACAAGTACAGGAACAAGTCTTGCTTATTCAATTGCTCATGAAAGTACAACTTGTGTCACTCTCACTCAAAAGTTGATGTAGACCCCTGGGCTTTTAATATAGCCCCAATTGGCTAGGGTTAGGGTTTTCCCTTCCCCTCAGGACCATTCACACTTGCTTCCCTTATCTACTTCTACATAAGGAGGGTTCATATGCCTATACCCTCATCATCAAGCACATCGATAGCTCCACAATTCGTGATGCACGCTCAAGCATCCTCAAGCCTCTTCCTCCAAGCTCCATCCTTCATAGCCACGCACGAGACAAGAGAAGAGAAGAGAAGAAGAAGAGAGGAGATAGTGGGGGTCTTCACCTCCATGATCCCTCATCCTCACACACTCACCCCCTCACTCACTCACACTCCCTCCCTCAAGCACTCACAAGTAAGTAAGTAAGGCAAGAGAAGAGAAAGAGAGAAGAAGAAGAGTCCACTTTGCCACACACCACAAGAATGAGCTCTCATTCACTTTTTGAACTTTATATACATGCCCTAAAATCCCATGGGCACCTATCCCCTTTTTTACATGACCAGCCATTGTGGCAAGGTCATTTTTCCCATTCCCTTCTACTCGGCCTATTTCTTTAGTTTATGCCTGTCTACCCTTTTACAATTTTCACAGGAGGGAGCCTGGTGCTCTTTTCCAAAAATTTTGGGGTGCCTTTCACTTAAAAATGTGCTTTTGCCTTTAGCTTGATTTTAGAGGCCATCCTTGCACCTTCGCTTGTTCTCTGTCCTACTTCTTCCATTGCCTCCATATTTTACTTATTTTTCTTCCATCTAAAGCTGGGGTTAACAAAAGACAATGTGGCCCAATAGGACTCCCAAGGAGACTCCAAAGATGCATTTGTCAGGGTTGAGGGATATTCCATACTCTCGGTACTGCTCAAAGCATTTCTCCAAGTGTTCCCAATGTGGGAAAGAAAATTGAAGATACAAAAATCATCTAGATATACCTCAATGAAATCATTCACACGATTCTAGAATGCGGCCATCATCACTCATTGGAACGTGGTAGGGGCATGTAGAGCCCAAATGGCATCACTCTATAGTTATAGGGGCTCCATTCTATTGTGAAGGTTGTTTTGGATTGGTCTTCTTCAGTGATTTGCACCTGATTATATCCATTGAATCCATCTAACAATGAATAGAGCTCATGTCCGACAACTATGTCTAAAAACTAAACAGTGACAAGAATAGAAAAGTGAAATTTCTTAGTTTTGGAATTGAGCTTTCAAAAGTTCACACAAAATCCTCAGCTTTCCGTTCTTCTTAGATACAACCATAATAGGAAAAACTCATTCACTATTAGTTATTGGGTAAATGAACTTAGCTCTAGGAGCTTCAACAGCTTTGTCTTGACTTGGGTAGGATAGTTAGGATTCATGCACCTTTGACATTGCCATATTAGCTTAACATCAGGCTCCAAGTAAATATAATGCTGATGACACACACTAAGATCAATCCCTATCATGTCTTTGTATGACCAAGCAAACATATCTAGGTTCTCCTTTGTCAGGACCTAAAATGGGTCCGACATTAGCTAGCTGAGCCTCTATAACACTCACAAAACAACCCCACACGGCCTCGTGACCAAGAGCGTCCAAGGGACAGACTACCCTAATTGCTATTGTAGATATTGTGTTTGTAGTAGAACGTAGTCCAACGATTGCCCTTCCTTACTCCTCAGAGGGAGATCCCACACATCTTAGTATAATACACCAACATAACACAAACATATGAGGCACCCTTCCGACTAAATGCCGTGGCCCCACTGTAGCTCTCCTACACCTCAGGGATTGGCCCCTCGATGCACTGCTCTAACAAGGTCACCAGAGCCACTACAATGACTTTTCATAACTCACTACTGTCACTTCACTCTAGTCTTCTTTTGAGTCTTCAGGAGCTACTTCTTCCACTTCCTTGAGCTCTTTTGAACTTACATTCACCTCTTTCCAAGGCTAGAAAATTTTCCCAAAGTCACACATACATTCCACAAAACACTTATAGAAGATATAGAGAACAGAACAGAACAGGAACAGAGTAGAAACAGAGGCTCTACAAAAGCTCAACAAAGGGTCATAGGAGGTCAATAGAAAACATCAGAACCTCATAACTCATACTAAAACCATTCCAAGCTATCAAAAACTATTCAATGAGCTTTCAAAATACCTCAACCTTCATCAATCATCAATTCATGATTTAGATAGAAGAAAATTAGAACAAAATAGAAGCTAAACAGAAGGTATCAAAACCAATCAGAACCTCATCAGAACCTATCAAAACATTACATAACCTCATATTTCTATTGAGAATAATCATGAACTTCCAAAACATAATCAATGTAATCCAAAATACTCTCAAACACTTCTAAAACAACCAAACATCACTCAAAATCCATAAAAAATCAACCATTCAGGCCTCAAAAACAACAAAAATCAACCAAAAAATCTAGTCATTTCAACATTCAATATCCCTACACTTAATAAGGAAGCATCCTCGCAACCTAAGAAAGAGGTAAAGAGATCAACTCGATCTTCTTTAGTATCTTCAATAATCCACCCAACCACAACCTCAACTTGTCACCTGTATCTAAGAAAGAATACAACTAAAGGAAAACACCGTTATCCAATAACACATCTTATAAACAATAGAAATTCATGACAAATTTGTAAAGGATATAAGAGGTTCTTCAGCTTTGCATTGTAGGCTTTCCATCCACCATCACTATCACTGCCAATAGTCGAAAAGAGATCTCTTGAACAAATCCAATATTCAACCAACACAAACTCATTACATAAAAATTAACACAGCACAAACACAAAACAACCATCTGAATGGCACCTCCAAAAAAGAGATATATTATTAAAAATCATAGAAGATTCATCCAAGGGTATCAGTGAAGATGATCCCTCTTGAAATCTTGATGATTACAAAAACGATCCATGGATAAGGATTCATCTACAAAAGATTTTGGAGGACTCTGAAAGAATTGAAGGCAACACATCCTTTCTAGCAAAACAAGGTATCTGCTAGGTAGACAAAGGGCATGAAAATATAGGACATCCAGTTTGTGAGAATCAATGTTGACATTGACATTCATACATAACTTTGGAATGGCCTTTGGATCATTATGGGAATGCCTATGCATATATGCTAGGTACCAAGAAAAGTGGGTTGTCAATCTCACTGAAGGATCTGGAGATTGTGAATATTGTTGGGCAAAATGGAGATAATTTTGGTACATTTGATTACTAGTTGTCCAGTCTCCTAAAATTAATGGCCAATTAATATGTGGTCCTATAAGAGAATCAGTTGAGCTCCATCCTCGCCTTCTTGGAATCTACTGATCAAATCCTTCATATCAACTGAGGGGGTTGAGAAGTAGAAGTGGTAGAAGATGGAATAGGAATGGGTGAAAGAGGATGAAGGGTTGGGTAGGCAAAATCATAAAATGAGGAATAAGCTAAAGAAGGATTATTTGAGAATTTAGGAAAATTAGTTAATAAAGGTGTTAATTGATAAGAAGAAAAAGTAGAAAGAATATGGATAGATGGGGAAGGACAAGGCGGAGAAGGGAAAAATACTCGATCTTCAATGAAAGAACAATAGGTAAAGATTGGAATATGAGGTGCACCCTGAGGTTGGAAAAGGATAGGTAAGATGGTTGTTGAGTTAGATTGATAAAGGGAAAAATAAGCATCATATCAATGAGCCATTTATTGATAATAAAATAAGCTAGGAATGGAGGGACCTAAAGCAGATCGTCGATGGTAGATAAGCTAAAAGATCCACCCTTAGTTGGTTAGTGTTCTACACATGAGTAGAGGCTTTATTCTGTTGTTGGTTTAGGACTACATAATCAATTGTTGTATGACATAAAGTATCAGGGAAAGCAACCACTTTAGAAGAATAGCACTGGAACATTTTATCTATCCTCAACTCCAAATGTTTGTCATATAAGGTAGCTTGTAAGACCACATCCCCTACATACCAAGCTAGATCTTCATCATCTTGAATCAACAGATCACCTTGTAAATATATATAAGACATGAGGATTGTATTTGAAGTCACAAAATCTTCAAAGACCATACAGACTACTTCTCTTAGTAAATCAGAAGATCAGGCTCCACTCCAACCATCCTCTAGAAGAGGTAGATCCATCATTGAGAGCTTAATATAGAAGGCCAACTTCTGCAACTGATAGTGGACAAAAAAGGAATGGTTGGGAGGAACATACTCCTAAAATTACTCAAATGAAGACCATAATAAGTCCACCCTGGACTATAGTCTTTCCACTGTAGCTTGGAACAACAGACATAACGTGGCCTATCCTTGGAGAACTACCAAGCTCGCATGGGTTAAAGAAGAAACTGGTTGCCCATGACTCAGTGTAGAAGAACATGACTAGACCAGTTGCTTGTTAAGTTTCTGAATTTGGATTGTGCTTTGTTCTAAGGTGGTATGTGCTGTCTTAAGCTCCTCTATCTGGGTCTAGCAGGAGAACGAGAGATAGCCAAGTCTATCAAAACAGTGTATCTGTATATGAGAGATTGAGAGAGAAAACTATGAAGACATTGAAGATGAATACTATGTGATTGATTTCCATTAAAAAATGGTGTATTATTTTATGTTCTTTGTTCTATTGATGGATTCTATGAAGATGTTGAAGATTATGGTTGATTCTATCAGATCCGTGGGAGATATCTACTATGATGCTATTGAAGATTTGTTGTTTTCTTTGTTTTGGTCATCAAAAGAATGAAATAAAAGCTTGTTGATGTTACAAGATAGATTTTCTTACAGTAGAATCCCCTTTTCTTTGGTGTTCCTCTTAGGATTCCATGTTTTTGGTGCACAATTGGGGAAACTTGCCATCAACAAGCATCAAAAGAGGTTGAAAATGAAGGAAATGGCATTGCCAAGAAGAGGAGAATTCAATGGATGTCTGCAAAGTTCCTTCTTCCACTAAAGAGTTGGAGATTCTCATTGCCAAAGCCACTTTCCACAAGAAGTTCATCCCACAATGGTGGAAACATATTACCATCATGATGCATGCTCTATGTGGTGGATTGTTTCCTCTTCCTGTTGAAGCAACAGAAACTTGCATCTTGGTGGCAAATTGTTTGCGAACAAATTGAAGAGCAGAAGCAGAGAGAATGACTATCCATGGAAGATTTGGTATTCATTGAGAAGTTTCCAGACATCATCAAGTGGGAGATTGTGAAGAAGCTTCAAGAGTCGTGGTATGTGGAGGTTCACGAAAACAAGAAGGAAAAGAGTTGGGATTTGTCCGTGGATGCTTAACAGCAAGATACATGGGATGCTTGGTGCACTGACAATCTTTTGTTTGTCCAATAGCAACCCACTGGAAGTTGGTGGTCAGAGTGTTTTTTTACAACATACACTATTGAAACCCTCAGAAGCTGGCATTATTATAATAGCACAATAACGATCCTCAGAAGAATGAGTTTTGATACTTTGAGAATGGAATATCTCCCCCTCTATAGTGGTTTGAAAGCTGAATTCAGAGATGTTGAAAAGAAGGAAGTAGAGGAGATGTTGGCCAGAGAATCCCCCAGAGACTAAAGCCCCTTTATGATACATTATGTTGAGTACAAACCAACTGGTTGGAGCCAACCCCTTGATGAATGATGCAATCAAGAAGCAAGAGTTAGAACGAGTCCAAAGGTACGTGAGAAGAGAGAAGGCAAGAATCAAGACTGAGAATGAGCTCGCACAGCAGAAGCTTCCTTTGACGCCCTAAAAGCACTCTTTACAGAAGTCCCCATGGCGACTCAAGGTCCCCTTCCTAGTCAGATTCATCTTGGAAATATTGATGACAGGCCAGCAGATGTAGTTTCATTGCCAATTTTTAAGGGAGAGTACAATGAAGACCCTGATCTTCATATAGCAGAGTTTATGGTAGCATGTGTGGCTAACAATGCCAAAACCCCTGAGCATTGGTTAGCAATATTCCATGCCACATTCAAAGGCACTGCATTTCAGTGACATGAGAGACAAGCAGTAGGAACTTTTGGCAGATGGGATGGACCTGAAGTTGGCCTTCCTCATTAAATTCAGGCGTGAAGGTTTTGAAGAGCGAATGCAAGAGGAGTTCATGAATCTAAGTCAGTCCTCTGGAGAAAGAGTAGAAGCTTATGTCTCGTGAATGGAATCCATCCTGAAAAGATGGACTAACCATCATTTGGATGAAGGCATTCAGAAAGGAGCGTTCCTTAGAGGCCTACAACTAGAAGTTTGCAAGTTTGTGGACTTGAGAAGACCAGTCGATCTACAAGCTGCAGTGGAAGGTGCAAGATTGTATGATGAAGTTGAAGCAAGGTTGCCAATGACTCCAAGAAGAGGAGTCTTACCTCCTCCCATTCCAAGAATGGTATACCCACCAAATACAGCCCCAGGGACAGTTCCCTACCCCTATCCCTAGATGCAAACAGTGCCGCAATATAATGCACCTAATCCACTGTGGTCGCCACAGACGACAGTGCCTCAAATGATGGTTCAACCACAACAACAATGGCCTCAAATAGTTCCTCCAATGGTGACTCAACAACAGTGGAACCCTACCAACTAGAATCAACAACCCCAAGTCTCCATAGGAGCTCTGAATCAGAACCAGAACAGAGGACCTTCTGGATCAACCCAACCAGTATATGCAGTAATTTCAGAAGCTTCCCAAAATCCTACTACAAGTACTTCAGGAGGTGAAAATCTGAAGGACTACTTATCCAACTCAGTTGCAAGTATCAAGAAAGAGCTCATGGATGTGATTACAGAGCAGCTACAAACATTGAAGGTGAATACCGCCAATATATCCACTCCTGCAGGATTTGGGAAAGAGATGCATGAACGAAGATAGAAAGATGAAAATGCAAGATTCAACTTGCTAGAATCCAAAATGACAACGCAAGATATTGGACCAAAGCCTAGGGAATTTGCTCCTAATTTTGGTCCAAGGAGGTTTCCCTCTCAAAGTTACAGAGGACGACAGTCTAGCGGTGGTCAAAGATCAGAGGTGGAATGTTATAGGTGTGGAGAAAAGGGTCATATCTCCCCAAATTGTCATAACCCTAGACGATCTATGGATTACAAGCCCTTATGCAGCCGATGCAAAGGAGAAGGCCACACTGCAAAGGACTATCCAAGTCCAGCCCTTATAAAGGCCAATGCCACTGATAGCCAACAGAAGGCACAAGAGCCTGCCTCCAATTCGGTAGAGTTGGAAGTTCCCACTATCACGCGCGCAAAGAAGAAGGAACCAATTGTTCAGAACGAAAATAATTCTCCTGCTAAGACTGTGAAGTTCAACCTGCCAACAAAGGGACAGAGCAGTACATGACAGAACAGTGCAATACAGAGCACTGTAGTGCCACAGAGAGTCACAGAGATAGTCCCAGAAAAAAAACCAGAGATCCAGGAGATAGATGAAATAGAAGCACTTCCAAAAATAGAGGAAGTACCAATGCTACCATTGTTAGAAGAAAAAGGAAATATGAAAATGGATGTAGCCCCATTCCCCAGCAAGCTGGAGAAGCCTGTGGATCCTATCAAAGAATATGACTTGGTAAAAGACCTAGACACTTTTAAACCAAACTTAACATTTCGGCAATTGCTGATGATGTCTCCTAGCTGCCGAAAGAAATTCAAAAGCATCTTGACAAGAAGATGTGGACTAAGGATAGCTCCTTCAACAGCGACCAAGACCAATAAGGCCCCAGAGCCTATAAAGGAAGTAGATGTGGCTAACACCTTCCTAGATCCTGGAACCCCAAAGATTAGTGTATGGATAGAAGGATGCTTTATTTCAGATGCATTGATTGATGGAGGTTCATCAATAAACATAATGATGGATGTGACAATGAAGGACTTAGGGCTGCAAGGAATTCAACCTACACAGTGGCTTATTAGATTAGCAGACCAAAGCAGAATTCAACCGTTGGGCATCCTCCCATACATAAAAACAACCCTTGCAGGAAGAGACTATTGGCTGACATATTTGGTGGTCAAACCAAAGTCTTATGGGACCTCATACCCTCTACTATTGGGAAGACCTTAGATTTTTGAAGCGAGAGCCAGGACGGACTGGTTCAAAGGAACCCTAACCCTAGGCAGAGGACCAAACAAAGTGGTGTTGAAGTTGTATGGATCGCAAAAAGGTAATGGATCCACATCCATCGAAGTCATAACTTACTCCTCCAATGAGGTAACAGATGGTACATCAGGAGACGAAGAGGCTGTTAAACAAATCTTTCCCAAGAAAACAGAGGCACAGTCCCTAATAGTGAGCACTGTAAGCCAACTACCAAAGGAAGCAAAGTCCTAGTCCATGGGAGAATACCTCCTGCCTCAACTAGAATTGACTTCTAAAATCACCTCTGATAGTGAAATAGAAGCATGGATGTATTGTTCTCCCTGTTACATGGCAGTCGCAAAGATAGTAATAGAGATAGAGCCAGAGCCAGAAGCAGAAGCAGACGCAGACGCAGAGGCAGAGGATCTGTTCTTCTCCTACAGAGCCTCTGCAGAAGCAGAGACAGAGCCTCCAGAGGAAGAGGATGGACATGATGAGGAAGAAAACGAAGCAGGATATGAAAGTACAGATGAAGAAGATCCTCTGATAGTGGATGATCTTGTTGGTGCCTCAGAGGCTGAAGATCTCAGGGTGTTGGATGGAATGACCATGGTTCCATTTGGGTTGGCCTGTTAGAATATCAAGCTCATACTATTCTCCTGTTAGTATGTATGACCGACATTAGTCTTGTCCAGCTGTATCAGCAAAGTGTGGGACATTAAATAAGTCGGTGGTCTTAGACCCAGTGTGAATGGTCCTACGGACCTTAGTACTATTGTATACACTTATTCTATGTGTGTGGTAATGTGAGAATGAATGAATGAATGGAAGAAGAAGAGAGCATGCTTGCTCCTCACTCTGTCTCTACCTCTCTCAATCTCAACATGGTATCAGAGCACCCATGACTGGGCTCTGTGGAAGCATTTGTGAAGAAGGCTGGAAAATTGAAGCTTTAAGGTTCTTGAGAAGAAGGGCTAATTGCTCTTGCTCCTGTAGAGGTATGCATCTACTCATTGTGAGGTCTATGGTTGATATATGTACTTGAGGCATGTATGGAGCCTATGGGGAGCTCTATTGAGCATAAATAAAGTGCTCATTACCATCATTGTCACCAGTATAAGCTGCTGAACACATCAGCAGATCTGCGTGTGTAAGAAGCTGGGAATACTTAGAATGTTAATAATATGCCATGTCACACTGACACTGGTATATAAGGAGAGAAGTTGTAATTTTTCACATCTTTTTGACATATCAATACAATTACAATCTTTCTCTCCCTTCTTGCTCCAAGCTTCCATGGCTTCTACATCTTTCCTGTCTTTCTCTCTCCAATTCTAGTCTTTCTCTCTCCTCGTCACTCTATTTCTCTCTCTTTCTGCAGTCTTTCTCTCTCCTCTGCAGTCTTTCTCTCTCCTCTTCTTCTCTCCCTAGTTCTCTCTCTGACAAGTGGTATCAGAGCTTCAGTCTTTGATCCATTATTTTCTTCCATTTTCACTCTCATTTTCCTATTTCAAAATCAATTTCAGACAAAAATGGTACAAGACAGTGACTAGTGGAGTGCTGCAGGACAACTACAGTTAGCAATGACTACATCTGGAGTTATCCAAGGTCAGATATGGCGGGTAAAGGCTTAAATGGCTGGACGTCATCAAATTTTATGCAAAAATGGAGGTAACTAGGGTAAAGAATGGTTAACCGGGCTTAGTTTGAGAACAAACTGTGGTTACTTTGAAAAGAGGGGTTTCTCTTTCCCCTTTCCTGGAAATTCCTGCAGGTTCCATGGAGGCTCAGCCCCAAGATCTGCTCATATCTCTCTTACCTCTGATCTTCCTGACCAACAATCACCTGGAATAGAAGCCTTTCAGCATGAGCTTCAAGTTGAGCACCTACTTGCTCAAGATTGAGCAAGCATTCAGGCCAGGAACAGCCCCGAAAATTGCGGCGCAATTTTCGGGCTGATTCCAGCCCTGCCCTGCTCCAAGCTTGCTTCCCCTCAGCCTTGGCACTCTTCTTCATCCATTCCAGGCATTAATCTTCAGCTACATTGAGATTCTTAGCAACATTTGAAGATTCCTCAGCTCTCTTGAACCCTAGGTGAACAGTCCATGGGCAGCCATGAAAGCTTCAGCCCAAGCTTCCATTTCTTGACAATTTCTTGAAGATTCTTCATCCTTTTGGCCCGTGGAATCATTTCAGCAAGGATTCTTCAACAAATTGCAAGGATTAAGCACGGGATGGCTTAAGATTGAAGATCAAGAGCTTCTATGGAGCAAAAATTTGGGGGAAACGGGTTTAATGCTTCAATTTCAAGCATTTGAAGCTTCAAGCTTGGTCTCTACCATCAGATAAGCAAGCTTCTTGGATTATTTTGCTAACATTGGACAATCGGGAGCCCTATCAAGCATTTGGCAAGTTATTTTCAGCCATGTCAAGGTATTTCTCTTCAATTTTTAATCTCTCTCATTAATCCAATTGCTGAGCTTAAGCCATTTGACTGAGAGATTAAAGAATTGAATATTTTCATCAAATTCTCAGCCAACCTTTGCTTGAATTCATCTATTCATGAATGCAATGCTTGTCTAATGCATATTAGTCAATCAGTGAATGAAGGGCCTTAATCTGAGATTTCAGCATAACACTTGAATCCTATGGACTGAATACATTGATTGATTCCTTTGCTTACTCTAATCCAATTGATTGGTTGATTCTCTTTTGCCTAAATTGGAAAATTGTAAAGGGTAAGTACTAGCAATCAGTGAGTCACTGAATTGCATAGGTAAAACCCTTCTCCCATCTCAAGTTCTTTTATCTCAATCAATTGCATCTCATGAAAGGCTGAATGAATATTTTCCAAATGCATATCATGCTGATTGCTTAGTACACTAGCCTCTGCCATGTTGATATTCCCACCGAGGAAAAAGGTGGATGCCGGGGGAGATAGTGGGACAAAAGAGAGGTGACCCTCCCTCACTATCGAAGATCCCGAAGGGGTGCAACCAACCGACCCGGGGGGAACTTTGCCCACCTCCCGGTGATTCGGAGCCCGTGTAGGGAGCCCGTCCTGCCGTTTTATCCCTCACACAGGTACAGCGAGTGGATAATTGAAGATTGAAGACTTTCCAACAACTCAAGTACCTATTGGAGTAAAACAGGGTAAAACAGGGCATTTTCAGGTTACCCACAGGGTATTTACAGGTGGATACAGGTACACCCTTTGATACTGAAGTACAGGTGCAGGTACTACAGGGTACCCACAGGTCCTATATACCCCTTTGCAGGGTTTGGTAGCCTTTGGAGGTTACTTTCTTGCATTTCAGGGTCAAAACAGGGCACTTACAGGTCTAAACAGGGTGCAGGACTGGACAGTTCAGACTCTGAAAGTCAGTTACAGAATTTTCTGTCCTAAACCTGTTATAGCGTGCTATAGCTCATCTCGAAGAGGGCATTGTAAGCTTCGATTCGCACAAAAAAGTTTTGCAATCGGAGTTTTCTAGCCAAAGTTATAGCCGTTTTACTGACAGGGGGTACTGCAGGACTGCACTAGTATGGCAGGGCATAAAGGCAAAAATAAGGTCCAGGAGGACTATGCACAGCAAATCAGGGATTCTATGATGGAAAGCACACTTCAAGAGAACCCTGAAGAGCCTCAACAAGGAGAGATTAGTATTCTCAATGACGCTTTGTGTGCACATGAACTAAGACATAAGGAACGTCATGAGACTATTTTGTCAACAATGGAGCATATGATTTTATCATTTGATCAAACGAAGTCTACTGTTGAGAAGATGATGGAATCAACTAACCGAACCAATGCTTCCATTGATAAGTTGGTAGAATCTAATGCCCAACTTATGGCACAATTTTCTCAACTCATGCAGTCACAAAAGGGATCAAAAGAAGCAAATGAGAAGGCTTGTTCAAATAGTGACCCCTCAGTTCCACTTCAGCCATCCAACCAAAATGGTTATGGGGATGGGATAATAGGAAGAAGAGGCATACCCAATAGTCAATATGAAGTGGGAGAAGCTTCACAAAGGCATGATGACTATTTGGGCAGTTTGAACGGCGCCAATACTCAAGCTTTTGGACTGCATACTCAGCATTCTAGGGGTGCTTTACCAACAGGAAGATTACAGGGTAATTCTCAGCCACCTGTTGGAAGATTTCAATCTCATTTTGGGGGTTCTGTACTTAGAAATTCCGATCAGCCAGTTTTGGGACAGCAACCTTTCCATGATAGAGAATTCAAGGATAAAATTGTTTTATCCAAATTCAATGGCCAGTCATCTTCACCATCAGAATTAGAGGAATGGACTTCTAAGATGGAGTCTTATTTCGACATATTTCCTAAAACTGATGATATGAAGATACATTTTGCCTCCCTCCACTTAGAAGGATTTGCTCATACTTGGTGGAGGTATATCAAGAAAGAGAATGTACTTATTGAGAATTGGGAAGCTTTCAAGGCACTTATGGCTGAAGTCTTTGTTTCACCTCTTGAGAAAGAGAAGTTAGAACGAAGATGGTACAACTTGGAACAAAGGAGCCTAAGTGTAAGGGAATATACAAACCAATTCCTCAACTTGACCATGTATGTGGAAAACATCAGTGATGAGGCCAAGTTACACAAGTTCATGTATGGTTTGGAACCATCCTTGTCAGCTGATGTTATGGCGCAAAATCCTACTTCACTTTTCAAGGCTATTGAGCTTGCAGAGCGCTTTGGAAGGAAGTATAGGAAAGAGTCTTCATTTCAGCCAAGTTATGGACAGCCAAGGACTGTTTTAAAGCAAGGGCAAGTTGGTAACAATTATGGCAGCAACCATATGCCTAGTGGGAGCTTACGGATACCAACCTATCCCCCATTTAATGCTTCTAGGCTTCAAGGCAATTTCAGGACAGCAAACAGTCCAAAGGTTGAATTTAAGCAAGGTGACAATAAGCCTAAGTCTACTTCAGCCAATACAAATTCTAGAAATATTCCCATGGATCTTTACAAGGAAAGAAAGGACAAAGGCTTATGCTTCAAGTGTGGAGAAAAGTATACTCCTGACCATGCTTCAAAGTGTGTATACAAAAATGCCAAGCCAAAAATTCAGAGTATGCTAGTTCTTGAGGACCTTGAAAATGACATAGATGAAGTTAATGCAGTCTCCATCAATGCTGAAAATGAAGATTTCGAGGATGATGGTGGACAGGAGTACTTCTATGATCCATCTGATTCTTTTCCTTTTGATCCAGGCGGTGATATCCCATTTGATCCTGGTGGATTTTGTAATGAGTTGCCTGCTGCCACTAATTGTTCTATCTCTATGGATGCTTGGACGGGATCTAAGAACCCTAATACACTTCGTATGAAGGGAAGCATATGTGGAAAGCCAGTGTTCATCCTGATAGATAGTGGCAGTACCCACAGTTTTGTCAATAAATCCATTTTGTACAAGTTGAATTGTGTTCCCACCGACTTACAGCAGCCCATTAGAGTACAAGTGGCTAATGGTGAAGAGGAAATCAGCACACAGATTTGTCCACAGGTTTCTTTGCAGATGGCTGAAAATTTTGAAGTCAAAGTAAACCTGATCACTTTGGAAATGGGGCCCATAGATATTGTACTTGGTTGTGACTGGTTGATGACCTTAGGCAGGATTACTATGGATTTCTCACAGTTATATATGGAGTTTTTCTCCAATGGACAGCTCATCCGTTTACAGGGGATCCCTAGTAAATCTGATTTTCAGCTTATCACCATTCAACAACTCAAGAAAGAGTACAAGAAGCGCTCACAGATATTTGTATTGCATTTGAACAAAGAAACACAGGATCAGCCCAAAAATTCAGCAAACCATCCAGCCTTGACAGCTCTTCTTGAGGAGTACAGAGATCTATTTGAAGTACCTACTTCATTGCCTCCTAAGAGAGCGGTGGATCACCCCATTGATTTGGAACCCAACTCAAAGACGATCAATAAGCCACCTTACAGACTATCAAAATGTGAACGAGAGGAAGTAGCCAAGCAAATCAAAGAGCTTCTTGAAATGGGATTCATTGAACCAAGTTCTTCACCGTATGCATCCCCAGTCCTGTTAGTCAAAAAGAAAGATGGATCTTTCAGAATGTGCATTGACTATAGGGATCTTAACAAGATAACAGTGAAGAACAGGTATCCTATACCCAGGATAGATGATTTGCTTGATGAGCTTAAGGGGGCTCGATTCTTCACGAAGATTGATTTGAGATCAGGGTATCATCAGATTCGCATGAGAGAGGGTGATGAGGTCAAGACTGCTTTTAGGACTGATCGTGGGCTTTACCATTTCTTGGTGATGCCATTCGGCCTTACAAACGCTCCAGCTACCTTTCAAAGCCTGATGAATAAGATTCTACAACCTTTCCTCTTTTAGTTTGTCTTGGTATTCTTCGACGACATTTTGATCTACAGCAAGACTTTTCAGGATCATTTGTCGCATATGAGGAAGGTTTTTGATGTGTTGAGACATCATAGGCTTTTTGCTAAGGAGAAGAAGTGTTCTTTCATGCAGACTGAAGTGGAATACTTGGGACATATAGTCAGTGAAAAAGGAATACAGGCTGATCCCAAGAAGGTGCAATGCATAAAAGATTGGCCAACGCCTACTACTACTACCTCTCTTAGAGGATTTCTTGGTCTATCTTCATTCTATCGCAGATTTATAAAGCATTATGCGGCAATTGCAGCCCCTTTAACTGACAGGTTGAAGAAAGAGGCTTTCTTTTGGGATTCTCTTGCAGATAGCAGCCTTAACCAGTTAAAGGAATTACTTACCTCCGCTCCTATTCTTGTATGCCCGGATTTCTCTAAAGAGTTTACTATACAATGTGATGCTAGTGGCCGTGGCATTGGGGCTGTTTTGCTTCAGGAGCATGGAGTAATTGCATTTGAAAGCCGTAAGCTTACTGATAAGGAGATGGCCATGAATGTTTATGATCAGGAAATGTTGGCTATTTTGCATGCAATCAAGAAATGGCACCATTACTTATATGGCAGCCGATTCAGAGTGCATAGTGATCATCGCGTACTCAAGTATTTCCTTACTCAGTCAAATCTTACTCCAAAGCAACGACGATGGGTAGCAACATTACAAAATTATGACTTTGACATCACTCATACAAGGGGCAAAGATAACATAGTGGCTGATTCTCTCTCTCGTATGTGGGCCTGCAAAGTATCAGCCATGACGGAATTACATAGTGATTGGATTGAAGAGCTACAAGAGGCATATCTCTTAGATGAGGAATTCAGCCAAATCTTTCAGAAATTACAGCAAGGTCTCATGGAAGAAAACTCGCACTACCAGCTTAAAAATGGTCTTATTTGGTGGAAGGGCAAGATTGTTATTCCCTCTACTTCTTCTTTCAAGCGAAAAATTATGGAGGAGATGCATTCTTCGCCTTTAGCTGGACACTTGGGAGTTTTCAAGACTTATGACAGGATCAGCAAGAGCTTTTATTGGAAAGGACTGTGGAAAGATGTCAAGGACTTCGTTATGAAGTGTATGCCTTGTCAGCAAAATAAGGATAGCACCCATAAGCCAGGGGGTTTATTGCAGCCATTGCCTATTCCTACGGGTAAATGGACTCATATTACTATGGACTTCATCACTGGCTTACCTACTACCAAGAAGGGGTGGAATAGCATTTATGTGGTGGTTGACAGACTCACCAAAGCAGCTCATTTTATCCCAACAAAAATTCAGTTTACTGCTTCTCAGGTGGCCAACCAGTTTATGGAGCATATTTTCAGATTGCATGGATTACCGCAGGTGATTGTCCATGATAGGGACTCAAAGTTTATGAGTAACTTTTGGCAAGCGGTATTTACATCTATGGGTACCAAGTTGGCTCCATCTACGGCTTATCATCCCCAAACTGATGGACAGACAGAGAGAGTTAATAAATGGTTGGAGACTTATCTTCGCCATTTTTGCTATGATGTCCAAACCTCATGGGATTCTTGGTTACACCTGGCTGAGTTTGCTTATAATAATTCCACTCATGCGAGCATAGGAGTTTCACCCTTTGAGGCTTTGTATGGTTACAAGGTGCCCCTACCCACAGTCATTTTTAATGAAAAGATCAACCCTCATGGGAAGGAAGAGTTGGATAGAATGCAGACCCTTCTTCAGCAATGCAAGGTGAATCTAAGGAAGGCTCAAGATCAGATGAAGATGTATGCTGATGAGAAGAGGAGGCCTTTAGAGTTCCAGGAAGGAGAGCTGGTTTTGTTGAAGGTGCCCAAATCCAAGTATTCTACATTGAAAGATGGATCCAGTAATAAGCTTGCCCACAGATTCTATGGCCCTTACAGGATCCTTAAGCGGATTGGAGATTTGGCATACAGACTAGAGCTTCCCTCTTCTACAAAGATTCATAACGTCTTCCATGTTAGTCAGCTCAAGCCCTATTATGGTGATCCAGTGGATTTAGTTGATGAGCTGCCACCTATTGATGAAGATGGTATTGTTCAGTACATCCCAGAGGCTGTTATAGGTCAGCGTGAAAAGAAGCTTCGATCACGTTCTATTGTGGAATATTTGATTAAATGGAGAGGTTTACCCTCTGAAGAGGCTTCTTGGAGACCTGATTCAATATTGGATGAGTATCCATACTTGAAGGATACATTAGTGGCTGAAGCCTATTGCTTATGGAGCTAGTATTGGTGCAGACTGGTTCAGGACAGCACGCTGTTTTAGAACAGTTTTTGTCGTACTTCATTTTCAGAATTGAGCTATCTACATGAGCTTAAAGTACTCTTCAAGAGCTTCGTTTTGATATGTGGTACACTTCATTTGGACACTTCTATCAAAAGTTATGGCCGATTTGGTCCAGCAGGGACTGTTATTCCAGCAAGCTGTCTACTTTCTTCTGGAACTATTTGTTGAAGATTCTATGGCTCCAATGGCTTCTAAGGTTCTTCAAATCATGTATATAGCAGGGTCCACTTTTCGTACTTCAAATTCAGCCCTTGTAATGATAAATTCTTCACTCATTCCCTATTTGTTAAGCTGTAAAACAGAGTAGTACTCTGTTCTATCCATCTTTTCTTTAGCTCTTTCTAGTTTTGTTTTTGGGGACAAAAACTTTTGGGAAGGGATGGATTGTAAGAAGCTGGGAATACTTAGAATGTTAATAATATGCCATGTCACACTGACACTGGTATATAAGGAGAGAAGTTGTAATTTTTCACATCTTTTTGACATATCAATACAATTACAATCTTTCTCTCCCTTCTTGCTCCAAGCTTCCATGGCTTCTACATCTTTCCTGTCTTTCTCTCTCCAATTCTAGTCTTTCTCTCTCCTCGTCACTCTATTTCTCTCTCTTTCTGCAGTCTTTCTCTCTCCTCAGCAGTCTTTCTCTCTCCTCTTCTTCTCTCCCTAGTTCTCTCTCTGACAGCGTGAACTACGCCTGTCCAGAATGTGGACTCAGATGCTTGCAAATAATGATTATGATCAGCCATTGATTGGTAGAGAGCCCTCCCCTCCTCTCCTGCCCCCACGCCATCTCGGACCTCTCCTGCCACCGCCACCTGTTTCGCACCCCTCCGCCTTGGCCAACAATGCTGCCGCCTTCCTCTCGTCACCTCCCCTCCCTCCTTCCTCCTACCGCCCTACCTCGCCTCCTCCTTCTCCACGCGGCCGCCACCCCCTTCCCACCCCCGCCATTGCCCTTGCCTTCTCCTCCTCTTCCCTGCCTCACCTCGCCACCACGCGGCCACCACCCCCCTTGGGCCCCCCCTTTTCCACCCTCCTTGGGCCTTTCCCCCCCCCCCCCCCCCTTTTCCACCTTCTTGGGCACCCCCCCTTTCCACCCTCCTTGGGCCCTCCCCTTTCCACCCCCTTGGGCACCCCCCACCTTTTTTACCCCCCCCCCCCCACCTCCTTGGGTCCCCCCCCTTTCCCACCCTCCTTGAGCCCCCCCCTCTTTTCCACCCTTCTTGGGCACCCCCCCTTTCCATCCTCCTTGGGCCCTCCCCTTTCCACCCCCTTGGGCACCCCCCCACCTCCTTGGGCCCCCTCCCTTTTCCACCCTCCTTGGCCCCCCCACCTTTTCCACCCTTCTTGGGAACCCCCCTTTCCCACCTCCTTGGGCCCTCCCCTTTCCACCCCCCTTGCCCCCCCCCCAAAATTTCCCCCTTCCCCCCCCCATTTTGGCCCTATCCCCCACATTTGACCCTACCCCCCCATTTAACCCCCCTTCCCTCTATTTACCCCACCCCCCATTACGTTGTGTTCACGCGATCGTGTATTTGTGTGTGCGCATGTTCGAGTGGCATCACGCGGAAGCCTCTCTCGTATTGTGTGCCTGGTTCGTGCATGAGTTTATGGGAATTTTCCAGCGGGTGTTCACGCACAAGGACGCGCGTTTGGTCTTCTTTGTGCGGTGGTGCGTGCCGTCCCCAAGCACACATAGTTGTTCACACGCAGCCCGGGTATCTCTTTTGATTTTCCACAAACCCGAGAAAAATACCTAAAAACACTTAAACGTATTAAAATTTTCATAAAAATTTAATTTAAAAATGAAAAATTTATTGAAAAAATTCATACTAGATTGAGTAATTTTCTAGTTGATCTTGATGATTATAATATAAAGAATTATTTGCAAAAAAAATAAAATCCTTTTAAAATTCACTAAAATTTGAGAAAAAATCATTAAAATTTCCTAAAAATCAGAATTAAATTAAAAAAAATCACAAAAAATTCCATCAATGCATTTGACTGCTTTTAGAATATTTTAAAATAAAAAATATACTCCAACCAAAAAAGAAAAAAACATAACATATAAAATCAAAACATAGCTAAATTATAGTTTAAAAAATTAATAATAATAATTTCACCCAAACACTAATCAACATTGCCTAAACCAAATGTAATCCCACTAACATTGCCTTGATATTTTTTTTGTCTTTACAAAAAAAAAACTAAGGTGTTTTATTTTTTCCAATCAATGGTTTTTGCTTGTTTGTTGGATTCCTTGCATTTGGGACTACTCAGTGCGCCCTCAGTCTCTTGCATACACACCCCTACCAGGTATCTATTTTTTGTGTTTTATTTATTTTGGTCATTCCTTAACCACAGTTAATTGTTAAAATGAACTTTATTCACTTACTTTTCCATGCACGCTCACGCTAAACACACATTTTTCTAATAACTTAAAATCAACCAGCCATTCACTTTGCACGCACTACGTGCGCTTCAGAGGCACTTTAATTTTTAATAAAAATGAACCAGTCCTCACAAAAATGCGCGCGCTGAAAAAGAAGAGCGCTTCAGACACATTACATTTTTAATCAATGAATATGCATTTAGAGACTTGAGTCTAGGGATCGTAGTCCGGGTTTCGTTAAAAGCACCGTTTCACATTAATAAATTGTAACTAACAATTTAAAAATAAACTGCCGTTTTTTAATTAAGGTTTACAACCTAATAAAATTTCAACCATTGTTAATAATTTCTTAAAATGAACCCTTCATTAAAATCGCTCCCCTCACAACACTTTTTTCCCTTTTTAATAAATACTCTTTGTGGGATGGAAACATATAGTCCTTTAAGCTAACATTGTTTATCAAAGTTTTGATTATGTCCTGATTAGGTTTTTAAGGTATTATGGTTTGATTGTGTGATACGATTACGTGTGCGGTCTGTAGTTTTCTTTTTTGCCTGATACGGGGTCTTGGGTGCCTGATTGTTGCATAGCATGAAGCTTTCGATCGCATATGTGTAGGGGTCATGCCGAATGTTTTCTAGGATGTGGGTTGATTGGGGTGGTCAATTGGTTAGTTACATCTGTGTGTGCTTATTTTGATCGATTTCTTTTTTATAGCTATTTTGTTGTTTTGCAAGCATTCTCTGTGATTGTTTGTGTTTGTGCTGTGTGTATATTCCATCTGAATGTGAATTGATACCTTTCTCAACTGATTCTCTTAACTTTTCAGCCACTCCTTCTTTAGCTTATTCCTCATTTTATGATTTTGCCTACCCATCTCTTCATCCTCTTTTACTTATTCCACTTCCATCTCCTACCACTTCTATTTCTGAACCCCCTCAATTGGTTAGTGGGTACGAAGGATTTGATCAACAAATTTCGAGAAGAAGAGGATGGAGCTCAACTAATTCTCTCACCATATTAATTGGCCATTAATTCCAAGGAACTGGACAACTGCTAGTCAAGCATACCAAAATTACCTCCATTTTTCTCAACAATATTCACAATCTCTAGATCCTTCAGTGAGATTGACAGCCCATTTTGCTTGGTACTTAGCATATATGCATAGGCATTCCCATAACGATCAAAAGTCCATTCCAAAGCTTTGTATGAATGTCAATGTGAACATCGATTCCCAACAGTTGGATGTCCTATATTTTCATGCCCTTTGTCTACCTAGCAAATACCTTGTTTTGCTAGAACGGATGTGCTGCCTTCAATTCTTTCAGAATCCTCCAAAATCCTTTGTAGGCGAGTCTTTATCCCTGGATCACTTTCGAAATCATCAAGCTTTCAAGAGAGATCATCTTCATTGATACCCTTGGATTTATCTTTTGTGCTTCTTAATGAGACATTTTTTGGAGGTGCCATTCAGATGGTTGTGTTTGTGTGAGTGTTGTAATAATTTGTATGTAATGAGTTCGTGCTGGTTGAATAATTTATTCGAGAGCTCTCTTTTCAACTATTGATGGTGATGGTAGATGGCAAGCCTACGATAGAAACCTGAAGAACCTCTTATATCCTTTACAAATTTGTTATGACTTTTTATTGTTTATCAGATATGTTAATGAATAACGAAGTTTTCCTTTAGTAGTATTCTTTTCTAGAAATACAGGTGATAAGTTGGGGTTTTGGTGGAGTGATTGTTGAAGATACTGAAAAAGATTAAATTGAGCTCTTTAGTGAACTTATATTCTTCTTTTCCTTAGGTCGCGAGGATGCTTCCTTTCTAAGTGTGGGGATATGTTGAGAGTGGAAAAAGACTGAATTTTTGATTGATTTTTGTTGTTTTTGAGGTATGAATGATTGATTTTTTATGGATTTTGAGTGATATATGGTTGTTAATGGAAGTGTTTGAGAGTGTTTTGGATGATATTGATTATGTTTTGGAAGTTCATGATGATTCTTAGTAGAAATATGAAGCTCTGTGATGTTATGATACCTTAGTAGAAATATGAAGCTCTGTGATGTTCTTGATGATTCTTAGTAGAAATATGAAGCTCTATGATATTCTGATAGGTTGTGATTGGTTATGATACCTTCTGTATAGCTTCTGTTTTGTTCTGATTTTCTTATGTATGAAGCATGGATTGATGATTGATGGAGGTTGAAATATTTTGGAAGTTTATTGAATAGTTTTTGATAGTTTGGAATGGTTTTAGTATGAGTTATGAGGATTTGATATTCTCTGATGACTTTCTGTAACCCTCTGTAAACCTTCTGTAGAGCCTCTATCTCTGCTCTGTCTCTGTTCTGTATTTGCTCTATTTCTGTTCTGTTTTGTTCTGTAGATCTTCTGTAAGTGTTCTATAGAATGTATGTGTGACTTTGGAAAAATTTTCTAACTTTTGGAAAGGATGAATCTAAGTTCAAAAGAGCTAAAACAAATGGAAGAAGCATGTGCTGAAGACTGAAGAGAAGACTGAAGTGACAGTGACAATAGTGAGCTATGAAGAGATACTGTAGTGGCTCTGGTGCCTCTTCGCATCAGACATACCTCTTGGGAGGTGCATCCACAACCTAAGAATGATTATTGAGAGTAATTATTGAGTATTGTAGTGAGGAGATGATGTACTATTGAGAGAGAGAGAGAGAGAGAGAGAGAGAGAGAGCCAGAGATAGCCAATTCTATCAAAATAGTGTATCTGTACATGAGAGATTGAGAGAGAAAACTATGAAGACATTGAAGATGAATACTATGTGATTGATTTCCATTAAAAAATGGTGTATTATTTTATGTTCCTTGTTCTATTGATGGATTCTATGAAGACGTTGAAGATTATGGTTGATTCTATCAAATCCGTGGGAGATATCTACTATAATGCTGCGTGAAGATTTGTTGTTTTCTTTGTTTTGGTCATCAAAAGAAAGAAATAAAAGCTTGTTGATGTTACAAGATAGATTTTCTTGCAGTAGAATCCCCTTTTCCTTGGTGTTCCTCTTGGGGTTCCAAAGGAACTGGCATAGCTGCTTCCACTGAGGATTGGAAATCATGGAGACACTAATGCCAGAAGTGGTAAAAACCTTCTTGGGATCCAACACATCCTATGTCTACTTCTGCAACAATTTGAGGATATCCTCATTCGAGAACAATTCTCTAGTACTAGGGAAAGAGTCTCCCTGATAGGGTAAAGACAGAGCCTTGCCCAAACTTTTAGGTGTCAATTGGACAATTGTACCTTTGACAGGACCAGACCTCTTACTGTAAGAGGCTAGAAACTCATCAATATCAGTATTCTCTGGGATGAGTGGCAATGAGAGTGCGATGAACTTGGCTAAGCCTGCTTTGCCAATAAGTTCAGGCTCCAGAATAAAGAATAATCGTGAGATACCAAGGGGATGTACTGAACTAGAGGAGGAGCTTGAGGTGCCATTCAGATAGACTACACACCTCATACACAAACAATCACAACAAATGCTTGGAAGGGGTGTGTATGCAAGAAACTGAGGGCACACGGATTAGTCCCAAGACGCAATGAGTCCAACAAAAAAGCAAAAGCCACTAACTAGAAAATAATGAAACACCTTCTTTTTTTTAAAAAAAATATCAAGGCAAGGTTAGTGTGGTCCTATTGAGTTTTGGTTAGTTGTGATTAGCGTTTGTGTTGTGATTATTATTATTATTATTATTATTATTATTATTATTATTAATGTGTTTTTTTGGTTTTTTAATGTTTTATTTTAAAGAATTTTAATAATGAACTTTCCACAATCAACCTTGAGTGAGAATTGAACCATCAGGTTTCAACAATGTGTCTATATTTTCAGCATTTTTAGCATATTTTTGAAATGTAAAATGAAATTTCTATGAATTTAGGTAAAAAATTTAGTGTTTTGGTCTTAAAAGAATATTTTGTCCATTGGGTACAATATTTTGAACGTATGGAACATGCCAAAAATATTCAAATGAGTTTGTGGGATTTTTGTTTTTTTTTTAAATTATTTCTTATTTTAATTGATTTTTTAATGAATCTATTCAATTTTCAATGAATTTTAGAAGGATTTTGAATATTCTTAATTTTTTCCAATCATGACCAAGAAAATAATCCAAAAAACTTTTCAATTTTTCAAAGAAAATTTTAGCTATTTTTTGGGTTTTTATTGGATTTATATTTATGAAAATGTTAAATGTTTTAAAGTGTTTTTAGGTGTTTTCTCGAGTTTTAACGGGTTTTTGGAAAATAAAAAAGAAGGCACCCGGGTTTGTGTGTGAACAATTGCGTGTGAATGGATGGGCATGCACCATCGCATGAACAAGACTGATGTGCATCCCTGCATGTGAACACGTACAAGGAACTCTCGGACATGGCACGACGACTCCCATGCGCGCACGACCTCCCGAACACCCTTAACCGTGTGTGGGGTAAAGGGGGGGGGAATAGTATGGGATGGGCAGTGGGTTGGGGGGAGAGTGGGAAAGGGGGCTAGGGAAAAGAGTTGGCTTCTGCGGGGTGTAAGTGGAAAGGTGGGAAGGGGGGCTTAGGGGGAGGTGGGTTTATGGAGGAAAAGGGGGCTTAGGAAGGGGGTGTGGAGAGGGTGGGTGTTATGGGGGGGAAGGGGCTTAGTAGGGGTGGGGGGAATGGGGGGCTTAGTAGGGGGGGTGGAGGAAGGAGGAGAGGAGGGCCAAGGAGGTAGTAGCGACGGAGTTGGTGGCAGCGGCTCTGGTGGCAGTGGCGATGGCGGCGGAGGCAGCAGCCGGGGTGATGGTTGCACGAGGAAGAGGAAAAGAAGAAGAAGAAGAAGAAGAAGAAGAAGAAAAGCAGGAAGAAGAAGAAGAAGAAGAAGAAGGGGGAGGAAAAGGAGGAGGAGGAGGAGGAGGAGGAGGAGGAGAGGAAGAAGAAGAAAAGAGAAGAAGAAGGAGGAGAAGGAGGAGGAAGAAGAAGAACAGGAGCAGGGAGAGAGAGGAGAGAGAGGGAGGGGTTGGGGAGAGAGAACAAGAAAGAAAGAGAAAGAAAGAGAAAGAAGAGGAGAGAGAAGAGGAAGGAGAAGGGGGAGGAGGGAACCGTCAGGGTTGGGGGGAAATTTAATTTTTAAGGTAAAAAATTAAAAAAAGGAAGATAAATAATAAGAAAAAGGAGAAAAAGGAAAACAAGGGAGCCCCCTGCGTCCCGTGCATAGGCGTTGGGCAGGGGTTAAAAAATTTGCAACAGCGGGACCCATAGACAGTTGGGACACCGGCATGCGGGCGAACACTGCAATGGACGCAGCAGAGGATGGATAAATTAAAAAACATGGATGTTCACACACAACACGGAGGTGCGTGCACACGTAAAAATACGAAAAATTTAATAAAACCCAAATCCTGCATCGGAATGAAATGCCATAAAAATAAAAAATGTGTCAAAAGGTAGGGGGAAGACAATGGAAAAATGCAACAAGGGGTACAGGGAGAATGCAGTGCATTCACATGGGAAAAAGGTGAAAATCAAGCCCGAAAATACATACGGGGATTAATATAAGAAATTCCACGTACCGAAACATAGGGCAGAAAGAAGGAAAAATGTGCAAAATAACGTGTCTGACAAATAGATCACATCAAAACACGGGTTATGAAAAGAACCTAGTACCAGAACGAAGGATAGTAAAAAGAAAAAATGTCCTGGGAAAGGGGATACACAAGGTGGTCACATCAAAACTCATGTCTGGGGGAATAAGGAGGGGTTCACATGTGAAAAACACAAAAAAGACACCCAAAAACACATTAAAATTTTAATAACTAAAAATCCAGTGGCAAAATAGGGTGGAGAAAAAAATAAAAAATGTGGGGAAAGGGTGGCTAGACACAGCTATCAAATTGAAGTAGAATTTTGGTGAATATAGGGTATGCTCACATGGAAAAATATAAAAAATACACACGAAAATGTCCCGAAAACCCACAAAATTTAATAACTGATGAACCGTGCATCGGAATGATAGGGTGTAAAAAGAAAAAATGTCATATGGAAGGTGTAGGCCAGGGGTAGCATGTTAGATTGTTGTTCTGAAGCAAAAAGGATGTGTTCACATAGAAACACGTCCAATTGATGAAAAATTGTTCAAAAATTAACATCTCAAGAACCGTTGGGCGGAATAGGGATGGGTAAAAAGGAAAAATGGTCAATTCAAAGGGACGAACAAGGATTGGAGGTTGGATTGGGGTTCTAGTGAACGTAGGATGCCTTCACATGAAAAACTTCAAAACAAGGGATAAAGGGAAAGAGAGAAGGAACAATCCCAAGGGTGGGTTGAAAGTGGATGGATAGGTGGGGAAGGGACCCCATCCGGGTAAAATCAGGTCATGGCATAGATGCATGATCAAATTGAGGCATATGCAGGGGAGATATGCATCATAGACGTGCAAGGATGCATCTCTACACATAAAACCTTAACGGATGGGGTAAACCGAACATTAATGACCCAGGACCACACATCAGACCAACTGCTAACGTCCCCACACATAAGACCTGACCATCACTAATAAACAAAAGGTGTAGGGTTAGAAAAACTTGGCCCATAGTGGAGAGAATCGAGGTTGACTGTCAATGTCGCATACTATGTCGCAGTCGGATGTAGAAGAGACCAAGGTGTCTTTGCACCATGTACACATCTAGTGGGGTAGGGACCATGTAGTAGCAATACCTAGGGAGGCAGCTTTGTTGAGGGAATTGCGGAAAACCGTTGATGGCGAAGAATATTGCACTCAACTCATGGTCACTCAAATGGAATGAAAGAACAGTCAGTCGCCCCATTATAAGCTTCTACTCTTTCTCTAGAGGACTAACTTAGGTTCATGAACTCCTCTCGCATCCGCTCTTCAAAACCTTCATGCCTGAATTTAGTGAGGAAGGCATCCCATGTGCCAAAAGTTCTTGCTCCTTGTCTCTCATACCATTGAAACGCCGCACCCTTGAAAGTGGCAGGGAATATTTCTAACCAATGCTCGAGGGTTCTGGCATTGTTAGTCACACATGCTACCATAAACTCTACTACATGAAGATCAGGGTCTTCATTGTACTCTCCCTTAAAAATTGGTAATGGGACTATATTTATTGGCCTATCATCAATATTTTCAGGACAAATCTGACTAGGAAGGGGACCTTGAGTTGCCATGGGGAATTTTTTAAAGAGTACTTTTTGGGTGTCAAAGAAGGCTTTTGCTGCAAGCTCATTCTCGGCCTCGATTCTTACCTTCTCTATTCTCACATACCTCTAGACTCGTTCTAGCACTTGTCTCCTTATGGCATAATTCATGAGGGGGTCGACTCCACTAAGTTGGATAACAGAAGGTTTTAGTCTCTGGAGGACTCTCTTGCCAACATTTCTTCTACTTGTTTCTTTTTAACGTCTTTGAAATTTTTCTTTCATGCCACTATAGAGGGGGAGATATTCCATTCTGAAGGTATCAAAACTCATTTTTTTAAGGATCATTGTTGTGCCATCATCATAATAATGCAAGCTTCTGATGGTTTCAATAGTGTATATTGTGAAGAATACTCTATTTACCAACTTTCGGTGGGTTGCTAATTGAAGAGATAGGAGATTGTCAATGCACCAGGCATCGCACGTGTCCTGCTGTTGAGCATCCACGAACAAAATCCAACTCTTTTCTTTCTTGTTTTCATGAACCTCCACTAACCACAACTCCTGAAGCTTCTTCACAATCTCCCACTTGATGATGCCTAGAAACTTCTTAATGAATGCCAAATCTGTTATTTTCTGCAATAAACAGCAAGCAGTTTTGAACTGTCTACAGTCTTCCAGCATGCATTATGGCGAGTTCGTCCACTGATCATGCTGTTTTCAACATCACTAAGCTTGATGGTACAAATTACTCTTATTGGAAGAGCCAGATTTGGCAGGTGTTGGTGCAGAAATCACAGATCAAACCTTTGAGGTTAAGCGGGCATCCGCTTGCAACTATGCCAGATGAGGAATGGCTTGAGCTTGATGAGTTATGCAAATCCACTATTGTATTGTCTCTCATAGAACAGGTTCACTATAATGTCTTTGAGGAAGAACAGAGTGCATGGCACTTGTGGGAAAAGATCAAAAATCTCTATGACAAGAAAAGTCCAGTGAGCCAGATGTATTGGCTGAAGTAGCTTATGGATCTGCGCATGAAGGAGAATGTGACTATGTCTGCTCACTTGAGCCAGTTTCATGCTATACTCAAGAACTTGACTTTGTAGGACATCACTTTTGCAGAGGATGTCACTTCTATTTTCTTACTTGGTACTCTTAATGAGTCATGGGATGTATTCTGCACTGCATTATGTGCCTCTACTGCTACCTTGAAATTATTTGATGTTGAGAGTGCTCTTCTGCAGAGGAAGAGGTTAACCGTAAGAATTTGGATGCCTCTCGTGTGTCTCATGCTATGATAGTTAGAGGCAGGAATGATGGATATGGAAAGCATGGCAGTGGTAGTGGCCGTGGACGGGATTCTTAGAAATCTCAGTCCAAGTCTCATGGGAAGTCACGTAGCAAATCCCGTGGCAGGAATGCAGATGTTACTTGCCACCATTGTGAAAAAAAGGGCTATATTAGGCCACAATGCCATGAATTGCGCAATGAAAGGCGGAAAGATAAGGGGAAAGACAAAGTGCAGGATAAGTCTTCTGATCGCAACATAGTACCTGCAAAGTCCAGTGTTAAAATTGAAGAGATCAATGTTATGCAGCCTGAGAATGTTGATGATGATGATTATATCCTAGGAGCTTCTTCTAGTGCTTCACAGATGACAGAGATATACTCTATGTATGCACAATGTTGGGTCTTGGACTCAGGTGCGTCCTTTCATGTGACACCTTGCCGAGAGTGGTTTCATTCATACCATACTGTTTCGGGTTCTGTGCGCTTGGGTGGTGATGTTAGGCTGCAGTTTCCTTCTGGCAGCAGTTTTGTTATGTAGGATGTACGTCATGTACCTGCTTTGACACGCAGTCTCATGTCAGCTGGACAGCTTGATGATGCAAGATATCATGTATGTTTTGGAGACTCTGCATGGAAGATCACTCGTGGTGGCAGACTTGTGATTGCGAGAGGTGCTAAGGCTGGCAGTCTCTACGCCTTGATTGTATCAACTTCTTCCCTTGATCATGTTTTGTCTGTGGATTCTATCCCACATGTATCTCTTTGGCATGTCCATTTGGGCCATATGTCTTTGAAGGGAATGAAAATGCTTTCTGGTTTGCAGTACTTACCGCCCCTTGATTATGCATGTTTTGATTCATGTGAGCATTGTCTTTATGGCAGGCAGACTAGGTCTACGCATAAGAAGTCTGGTAGGCCACGCATGAGTGAGCCCTTGGCATTGGTACATTCGGATGTCTGTGGGCCCATGCCTTGTCAGTCTATGGGTGGTGCAAAGTATTTTGTTACATTCATAGATGATTTTTCATGAAAATTTTGGGTTTATCCCAAGAGAGGGGTATGCAATCTGAGATAGACTCCCTGCATAAGAATGACACTTGGGATTTGCTTTCCTTGCCTACGGGCAAGAAGGCTTTGCCATGAAAGTGGGTGTACAAGCTAAAAAGTACCCTTGGACATCCCAAGCCGGCATACAAGGCTAGATTGGTAGGAAAGGGTTTTAAGCAGGAGGATGGTGTGGACTTTGACGAGATCTTTTCTCCTGTGGTTAAGATGACCACCCTGCGCTTAGTCTTGGATTTGGTTGCTCAGCTTGACTTGGATTTATACTAGATGGATGTCAAGATGCCTTTCTTACATGGGGACTTGCATGATGAGATTTATATGGAGTAGCCTAAGGGCTTTGCAGAACCTGGCAGGCAGCACCTAGTGTGCAAATTGAAGAAAAGTCTTTATGGATTGAAACAGGCACCTAGGGAGTAGTATCATAAGTTTGATGCCTTTATGCAGTCACAGGGCTATAGCCGGAGTGCTATGGATCTGTGTCTTTACACGAAGAAAGCCCGTGATGGTTCTTTATTGATTTTGGTACTCTATGTGGATGATATGCTGATAGCAGGGAAAGCTCATGATGAGCTAGATGCTCTTAAGGCTTAGCTGAAGAAGAGCTTTGAGATGAAAGATCTGGGACAGGCCGCTCACATACTTGGTATGCGCATTAGACGCAATAGACATCCGGGACTCCTCTACTTATCACAGAGGGAGTACATTCATAAAGTCCTTGAGTGCTTTTGCATGCAGGACATAAAGCCTATTGGTTGTCCATTGCCTTCTTATGTGAAGGTATCACAAGCTGATTGTTCGCAGACAGATGAGGAGAGGGCCGAGATGGCCAATATTCCCTATGCATCCGCAGTGGGTAGTCTTATGTATGCCATGATAGCCACTCGTCTAGATATTTCCTTTGCAGTTGGTGTTGTGGCACGCTATATGGCTACACCTGGCAAGACGCATTTGGATGCCGTGAAGGGTATCATGAGGTACCTGAAGGGCACTGCAGATATGTGCATATGCTATGGCAACCAAGATACAAGAGTCATGGGGTACACTGACTCTGATTATGCAGGCAATGCAAATAGTAAGAAGTCCACTTCCGGCTATGTATTCACCTATGCTGGAGGTGTTGTTTCTTGGATGTCCAGGGTGCAGAAATGCACGGCCCTTTCTACTACAGAGGCCAAGTATGTTGCAGCCACTGAGGCTTGTAAGGAGGCCATTTGGTTGGGTCGTTTAGTGCTGACCTTGTTATTGATGCTATCCCTACACTGCATTCGAATTCTATGAGTGCTATTCAGTTAGCCAAGAATCCTAGCCAAGAATCCGGTCTTCCATGCGAAGAAGAAACACATTGAGGTGAGGTATCACTTCATACGTGGGGTCGTTGAGGACAAGTTTGTTGATCTTGTCAAGATCTCGACTTATCAGAATCCTACAAATCTACTCACAAAAAGCCTCTCTATAGAGCTCTTTGCCTTCCTCAGGAGGTTGATGGGCATGGGATGAGATGACATCTTTCCTCATCCTATTGTATATGTGTACATGTTGTATTGTCTTTTTTCTTTTTCTTTTCACTCCTCACTGGGGTAGATTCGCCTTTAAGTGGGAGGTTTTTGGGGGTAAAGGCGCCTCTGCCTAGCCGCTCGTGTATTACTACACTGACAGTCACCGCCATTGCACACTACAGGTGGCGGACACCCATCACTGTCACTTTATTCTTTATTCTTTTAGTGACAGTTTGAATAAAGGAATGCCCGGTCACACATTGTGACTGTTGGAGTTCCCATTTCTAGTCTCTCCCTTTCTTGCTCTTGATCTCCCACCATAGCTCTCGAGTCCAACCTTCGATCTGTCACTCCCTTTCAAAGTTTTCCCTGGCTGTGCACAAAAAACATGGAGCCCTAAGAAGAACACCAAGGAAAAGGGGTTTCTACTACAAGAAAATCTACATTGTAACATCAACAAACTTTGATTTCATTATTTAGAGAACCACCACAAGGAAAATAATAAATCTTCACGCAACATCATAAAAACAATCTCCCACGGCTTTATCTTCAACAAAATTCATCATTTTCTTCATATTCTTCATAGAATTTATCAACCAACAAAGATAACACAAAAAAAACACCACTTTGAATGGAAAAATATCACATATGATTCATCTTCATTGTCTTTCTCCCAGTCTCTCATAGATAGATACATTGTTTTGAATAGAATTGGCTATCTCTAACTCTCTCTTTCTCTCTCAATCAATAGTATATCATCTCCTCACTACAATACTCAATAATCACTCATAATAATCTTTGTTTGGTTGTGGATGCCCCTTCCAAGATGTGTGCCTGATATGAAAGGTCACTAAAGCCACTACAATGAGAGGATACAATAGAGAATCTATCATTCTCTTACTAAGATCCCCTACGGAGGTAGAGAGAGTCTAAAGAAGACGATGATGATAGTGTTAAAAAAGATAATGAAAGTGAATTGGAAGTATCTATCCAAAGCCCAAAGAGAATACAAATGAGTGTGAAGTGCTAGAGGCTACAAAAGTTGAAGATCTCATGTTGTTAGAGAGAATGACAATGGTACCCTTTGGACTAGTTAATGAATCGCATCATAAGCAAAATATCCATAAGAAATGGATTAAGTAGAATAAGCCTTCCTTCAGTAGTGACTCTTGTTGCGTGAATTTACTCTTCTCAAAGGAGGATGATGACTATGTACCTTGCCAACAACCACTGGTCTACAACCCAAGCAAAACTCAAATGGTTTCTATTGTGTGACGTTCCTAGATGAATCCTTGGAAGATGAGTCCTTGAGCCAAGAAGTAAATAATATCCCAAACCAAACTTGAAACAACCCTAACACCCTTTCACTATACCAAGGAACAAGTCCGGTCCTCATTGAAAGAGGAAGTTGGTTCCAGTGGCACATCAGATGAGGAGACCACTCCCTTAAAGGAGTTGAATTTGTACCCAAAAGCAATCCATGGGACCTTCATTTGCAAAGTGAGACTTGAAAAGCAATTAACTTTTGTGGATGCATATGGCACCAAATGGTACCTAAAGGTAGGTACCAATCTTCCAAAAGAGGAGTTATCGATCTTGCATGACATTCTGAAGGAAAATTTGGATGTGTTTGCATGGTCCTGTGATGATCTAAAGGGAATTGATCTCATGGTGTGTCAGCATCACACTGACCTTGAGTCTCATGCTAAACATATGAGGCAAAGATAGAGATGCATGAATCCAAATTACTCAGTCCTGGTGAAAGCCGAATTGTTGAAACTCCTTGAAGCTAAGTTTATCTATCTAGTGGCCAATAGTGAATGGGTTTTGTCCATCATAGTAGTACCCAAGAAGAATGGAAAGCTGTGAATATGTATGGACTTTCAAAAGTTGCGAATATGTATGAACTATAAGACAAAGAAATATCATTTTTCTATCCCTTTTATAGATCAATTGTTTGACACAATGGCTAGACATGAGCTTTACTCCTTGCTAGACAAATTTAGTGGGTACAACAACTAAGTCCAAATTGGAGAAGAAGATCAATGCAAAACAACCTTCACAATTGAATAGGAAACCTATGCTTATAGAGTAAGACCATTTGGGCTTTGTAATGCTCTTACTACCTTCTAACGAGTGATGATGGTCCCATTCCAAAATCATCTGCATGATTTCATTGAGGTATACCTAGATGAATTTTGTGTATATAGCCTAATCTATGAGCATTGGGAACACTTGGAGTAGTGCTTCGAGAGTATAGGATTTCTCTCAACCCTAACAAATGCATCTTTGGAGTCTTTTCAAGAGTTCTTTTGGGCCACATTATCTCTACACAGGGGATAGCAAAAGAAATTGTGCCAAGATTGAGAAGATTGTAGCTCTAATAGCACCAATCAACTTCAAACAGTTGAGGGGATTCCTCAACCATGTAGGCTATAATAGATTGTTCATTGCACACTTTTTGCAACAAAGGTAGCCCTATTGCAGAAGCTCCTGAGAAAATACACAAAGTTTACATGGATTGTTGATTGTGACAAAGCGTTCAACACTTTGAAGTAGTGTTTAATTAAAGCACTAATCTTGCAATCTCCTAATTAGAGGAAGGAATTCCAAATGCACATCGATGCATTTGTCGAAGGGTTAGGTGTAGTCTTATATTAAAAAGGCTCCTTGAAGTTAGATCAACCTATCTACTATGCAAGCCAAAAAGTAACTGATCGAGAAAGAAACCACACAGTGTGACGAAGCTCGAATGCCTCAAAATGTTGTTTGCCTTGGAGAAGTTTCGATATTATCTACTGTCAACACACTTCAAATTCTACGTGGACCATGAGGCCTTGTCCTTTTTTTATGAACAAAGTAGATGTGAAAGCCTGAATGATGAGATGACTCCTTTTGTTCCAAGAGTTTGACTTTGAAGTGATTACCAAGCATGGTTGCTTCCATGTCCTTGATTGATCATTTGTTGCAAATCCCTTAGAGTGATGAAGAGGAGTAGGATCATCCATACCTTTCTGATGCTTTTCTCTTTTTGGTTGAAACTGTAAACCCATGGAATGTAGACATATTCAACCTCTTGGCAATTCAACAGTATCCTCTTAGTATATCTAGCCATGAGAAGAAGTTTCTATTGGAATCAGCCCCATAGACCTTGTTAAGTGGCACTTTGTACAAAAGAGGCAAGGATGAAGTGTTGCGCAAATGTGTTGTAGGAGATGAGATTGGGATAATGCTAAAGCATGCCATGAAAAGCCCTGTGGAGGACATTTGTGGGAGAAACGATAGCCACCCCAAAAAGGTTGTGCTCGTAGGATATTGGTGGCCTACATTACACAAAGATGCCTATGATTATTGCAAATGTTTTGATGCTTGTTAGCATATGGGAAAGCCTACCAACACTAGTGCTATGCCACTATAGCCATTCTTTCCCTAAAGCCATTTGAGAAGTGGAGCATCGACTTTCTTGGTCCCATCAATCCACCAACAACAAAAAAGAAGCAGAATATATATATTTTGATTTGAATAGACTATGTGACAAAGTGGTGTGAAGAGAAAGCTCTAAAGTGGGATGATGGCAACAACATAGCCATGTTATTGTACATGAATATCATTACTCATTTTGGTAGTCTCTTAGAGCTAGTAAGTGATATAGGTACTCACTTCCTCAATAAGATTATGGAAGAATTGACAGAGCTGTACAAGATCCACCATTGCAAGTCCACATCCTATTACCCTAGAGCCAACGTCCAAGTTGAAGTTAAAAATTGTATCCTTTGCTCGATTTTGATAAGGACGATTGCTGCACATTGCCGTGATTGGGATGATTGAATTATACAGGCCCTCTGATTGTACAGAATCTCCCATAAGGCTGCTATAGGATAGAACTCGTGTATGGTATTGTGGGAGCTTTCACTCAACCACCCAGACCCACGGACCACTTATTGTTTCAAGTGTTCCAAGCCGAGCACTAATAGCTACCTCTCACATAGCCGATGCGCCATCCATATCTACAGGTGTAGTGAGCTTACCTCCATGCCGATCGAGTTACCTCCTCTCCTGTGCACTTTGGTGGCCCCATGATCCAAGTGCAAGCTTCAAGCAAGCTCCATCCTCAAGCTCCACGCTCCAAGCTCCATTATCGCAAGCAAGACGAGAGAAGAGAAGAGAAGAGAAGAAGAGAGGAGAAGATGGAGAGCTTCTCCTCCCCGGTCCCTCACCCTCACACACTCACTCCCTCACACTCTCACACTCCCTCTCTCAAGCACAAGCTCAAGCAAGCAAGAAGAAGAAGAAGAAGAAGAAGAAGAAGAGAGACACTTTTGGCCACACACAAGAATGAACTTCTCATTCACTTTTCAACTTTATATACAAAACCCTAAATCCCTTTTGTGTGGTCATCCCCTTATCCCCTTTTTTACATGGCCTGCGCTAGGCCCTTTTTTCCATTGTCCTCCTATCTTCCTAGCTTCCTTTCCACTGCCCATCTACATTTACAAATTGCATGGGTGAGAGCCCGACGCTCTTTAAATTAAATCATGATGCGCTTGTGCTCTTTTACAAAAGTATTGACTTACGCTTTTCCTTGTGCTCATTTTTCCCTTATTTAGGCCTTTTTCGCACTTCTTGTATTTCCATATTTTTCTTGGCACACCTTCATCTTCCATTTACTTTTTCCTTGGCCTTTGTCTTCTACTTTAGATTTTTTGGATTTTCCATCTTGTTCGTCTGAGGGTTAACATTACCCCCTCCTAGACGAGTGACAATCCCATGGCACTTGCCGTTGTAGGTAGTAGGCTTTGGCATGCATCAAAGACGTGGGTGGAAGGGACTGCTGTGGTTGGCCTTGGGGGAGTTTTGGTGGTGGTGCGGAGGAAGGTCGGTGGGGGCATGTTGTTGGCTTGGGTGGCTGGTCATAGGGTTGTTGAATTGGGGATAGGGCTGGCTTTTGTTGGGAGTTGCACTCATGGGTTGGCACAGGTGTTATGTTCAGGGGATTCTGGGACGGGCGACGATTCATTGGTGGGATTGCACAATGATGAAGGGTAAGAATTCAGAGTGGAGTGGTGATCAAGAGCTGACGGTACTTTTGTTGGAGTTTGCAATACTTACAATTGAAAACCTCTCATATGTAATCTCTCCTTGGGGTAGTGCTAGTCTTCTTATCGTGCACCAGACATAGTTTGATTAGTTTGGGAGACAAGTCGAACTCTAAGCATGCTGAGAGTAATGTCTTGCACTTGAGGACCCAAACTATGTATATATTTTGGTGCAGATATTATGTGAGTGCTCATGCATACTTAGATATTATGTAGTTAGTAGACCGCGGGTTTGATTCCTCGTAACAACATGTGATGAAGCAAAGTTGTCCTTGTGAGGAGAAGTAAACAGGGAGGTGTATGAGACATCCTTTGCTTTGTGGGTGCACGACGTAGCATAATTGAACACAAGGACACCGCACTTTCAATAGAGCTGGTAGCTATTGGACTTGCTCGATGAGTACAATGTACTTTTCATGGCCATTTGTGCGGTACTTACCATGATTGATTTTAATGGTATTAAGGCAAAGTGCAAGAGGGAATCATGCAAATGAGTCAAGATGACAGGTCTAACCATAGGCGAGACAAGCTCCCTAGGTGTGCCCTACCCTTGATGTGCCCTGAACAATTGTGGGTGATGCTAAAGAGCTAGGGGACTAGGGATGGAGCCAGCCGACCAAGGTCACTGGATGTACCTAATTTGAGGACCCCTAGGTGCTGTGCTGTGATCGTGGGTACTTCTTATCTTTTCGTCTCTTTTTTTTTCTTTTCTTTTCTTTTTTCCTTTTTCTTTTTCTTTTTCTTTTTCTTTTCTTTTTCTTGTTTTTTTTTTTTGGGACTTGCCTGAGTACAACCATTGCAATATGTTGAGGCTATCAGCCTTTCAATGGGTTGGGAAATATCGAGCTTCGAAGGCTCAAGAAATGGATATTACAGTGATGATTGTGCCCTAGCCTCGTTGTTAGAGAAACAGTTGTTGAGATGGAGAGATACACTTGAGATTTTGCAACCCTCTTTGGAATGTGCGATGTTGGTACAATTGAGGTAACAGTTGCCGTGAGTGCCCGGTGTAGAGTGTAACCCAAAAAGAGAAAGTGGTTATGATCATGCTTTGGGCCATGTGATGTGGGCGATCGGTAAGGGAGATATTCACTTTCGGCAACATGACTTTGTCATGGCTCTTTGTGAGGTTGGTGGTGTTGCCAGTGACTTGGGCATTGAACACTTTCGCACAAAGACCTATGTCATCCTACATCCACTTGTCATTTCATGAGAGTATATTCAAGTTGCATGCATCAAGTATAACGAACAGATACAACACGATAAGATATTACTTTATCAAAATCCTATGATGCTGATTGCGATGCATATCCAAGTGCTTGTTAAAGACGTGGCATATGTTAGCAATAGGTAAGGGAAGTGTATATAGGTGGGGAGCCTGCCCCTTTAACCATTTAAAGATAAAAAGTTATGGTAGGATGGCATTTGTTAAGAAGCTTATACAACGTAGGGGCTCCTCTATTTGTACGAGGCAGGGTGAGTCCGGGTAGTCGAGCGACTGGGACTCTGCTCGTGAGGGGCTCCTATGAGGCTGGGCAGCAAAGATATCGGCCGGGACCTGAATGGTGTAGTCCCTGACCGTAGCAGTTTCAAGAATGCTTTTAAAAATTCATCAAATTTCCGCTTCTCTCGAGCTACCCTCTCCTCTTTTGAGCACTTGGTGCCCAAGTGTTTGATGGGGGTTTGCATAGCTGGTGTTGCCACACCCCGTGTGCTCCCTTGAGCCTTCGTCCTCTTAGCTTGGCGAGTTTTTGGCCTGTGTCCTGGGCGGTGTCATTTGGGGCCTCGTTTCTTTGCATGCCTCTTCAGGGTAGGTACATAGCGTTCTAGCGGAGGAGCTTGTGCCGCATGCTCCCTCTGACGGCGAATAGCGTCCTTGCAAGCCAGCTGCACTAGGTGCTCCATGACAACGACTATAGTGGAACCTACAAAATGTGTACCAATGTTAGGCTTTGAGGCAGGGTAGAATTATTTGCATGGAAGGGATTAAACAGTGGATTATCAAGCACATATGAGGAGGAGAGGCAAGGTGAGGCATGCAGTGTTTATTGTAGAGGGACGGCTCCCGTGATGATGTTCATCCTGCCTGGACTGCGGTACGTATTCCAACCATTAGCAGATCTTGGCTTATGCAAAGTTGCATGGACTGGTTGTTAGGGACTGGAGTAGGGCTCGTCCCCGAAAGGATAGATTGAAAAGGAGAAAGGTGTATAGAAGGGGGCGGTGCCCCGTCTATGCCATCAGAGATATTGGTCAGGGCTTCCTATGGCGGTAATGAGGGTTGCATGCCCTCCACCTGGAGGCGGGAATGGTCACACAACTTCTAAATGTGTGGTGAGAGGAGGACCTGAGGAGTTCAGCCTATCAAACCCGACTGTTCTCCCTTCACTTGACTATCATTGCTTGTGTGTGTTGATATTATCTATACCGGGTCACAAAACTCATTGTTTATTTACGAATCCATGTCACTTCATGAGGATAAAAACTAATTGTAGAACTCAGGATTGTACTGGAGTGTGGCACACACATCCAATACTCGTGGTAGCTTACTCAATAACGATAGATATTTTGCAACATCGAGTAGCATGGTACCTTGTTTGAGTCTACTGGCAACATGTAACTCCTCCTCAGTGAGAACCTTATCAGCCAGAGAGTTCTCTTGGCTAGTTCCAGCTAAGTGCATACCCCAAATGGCAATCAACACTCGAAAGGAAGTTGGTGCCACATAGGTTGGGTCTCTTTGAGACCGCTATTTGGCCAGTCGCTCCTCCGAGACTATCATGATCTGGGCTCCTAGTTCATCCATTGCAATGTGGTTTTCAAACCAACATTTTTCAAATTGACTTCGACCCTCTGATTGTCGCTTTAGTTTCTCTATCTCTAAGAGATTTGGTTGGCAGAGCACATCGTTGAATGTTACAGTTAAGCATAGTTTGTCAGCTTCCTCGTCAGAGGTGAGTCGCATGTGTTCATGCAGGAGCCTGTCATAGTGCTCATCAAGATGTTCTTGCTCTTCCTAGGATAGGGGAAATGGAAAGTATTCTTCAAGCTGCTCCCTAGGGAATGCGCCCATGTTTGCAAGGATGTAGACACGTCCAAACACTTTGAGCTTAGCATCCAACTCAGCTAAGCATTCTGCGACACTTTTATGTTCAATGAGGGCTTGCTCGGTTGCTATCTCATGCAAGGTTCTAGGAGTTTCCCTGGGCTTTAGCATAGTTGGGGGCTCAAGCCTAGATGAGTAAGATTGGTCAATGCTAGGATTGCTTACGCTCTTGGGGTTTCCATGTTTCTCCTGAGGCCTTGTTGCTATTGTGTCATGGTTCTCCTTGGATGTGACTGGTATAGTCTTGTCATGCTGTTGTGACAGTGTTGTATCCACTCTTGATTAGTCAATGCGAGTTCTGTTGTCGGTGGATTGAGTGTTGCAAGCAACCGTTGATGGTAATGGTTGCTTGGATTTTTCATAGCACATGGATGTGTCTGAGGTTTCACTGCTGTTAGGAGAGATGGCAATGGGTTCATTGGTGTATGGGCTCGATGCTTTATTCCTTAGCTCTTCGGCACTCTTGGTCTCAATCTTCTTGGGGTCTACAACTGCCTGCAACTATCATTGTTGTTTTCATTGATTTGTCCTCTTTTTCTTGGGCAATTGTGGTGTCTCCTTTAAGGACTCAAGAATGTGAACTAGTTCAATCGTTGATGTGCTTGGATGGGCTATAGCACTCTCTTTCTCAGGTATTCTCTCATGGGACTTAGTCGCAGAATAGCCTTGCTAGGTTGATTGGTCCGATGCGCCATCTCCTTGGCCACATCTTTGAGAGGTTTCTCCTCAAGCCTAGGCTTTAGGTGCTTTGGAAGTGCTAGAGTTGTCAAGGCTGCTAGTTGTGGCACCTTCTCCACATGTGAACTGCTAAGGGCACGTTTCGTAAGGGGCATTGCCATGGCCAAGGGCTATGACTGCTATGATCCCTTATTGGAAATAGTGGCAACTAGTTCAGTGGACTGGCTACTATTGGTGGATTGCAGTGTTAAGTCCTTAGGCCGGTTGGAAGCGGTCATGTCCTTTGTTGCCCTTTGAGCAGTGGACTGGCTACTATTGGTGAATTGCAGTGTTAAGTCCTTAGGCCGGTTGGAAGTGTCTTTTGTTGCCCTTTGAGCATTCACTTGTATAGATTGAGCATCAGTTGAGCTAGCCATGGTGGATTGCACAGGCATATCCTTGGGTCGAGAGCTATGGGTGGTGTCATGTTCCACCTCTTGGAAATTTGGAAGCTTAGCTAGAGATAGAGATTGGGATTGAGCAGCTACACTTGACAACTGCTGTTGTGCTTCCTGTGTCTGTTTAGGAAAAGAGGGTGTAGGAGATCTGGGACTCTTAAGTGGGCATTGGCTAAAAGATTTTCTCGTGGCTGTTAGATGGTTGTGCCATTTGCTTTGTTGAGCAATCAGCCTTCTTATGAGCAGCATTGTGCTTGTGGTGCCCATTATCCTTTTGGGAAGTCAAAAGCTCCTTGAGCACTAGTGGTCTTTGTGCATGCTCAATGGCTACATCTGACATCTGCTTATTAAGCATGCTAGGTTGAGGTTCTTCCTTTCGAACACTCATGTTTAGTGTCTTGCCCCGAGACCTAGAGTTTCTCTTAGATTTCCTCGTGTGCTTCTTTGCTTTTGATGCAATCTGGCCTTCAGCTGATAGAGGTGGTTTAGCAGGAGGTTTTGGTACCCAAATCCATCGGTTACCTGCATAATACCCTTGAATACATAGCAATGCTTTGGATATCTATCGCGGCATTGTGCTAGCTCTCCATTGGTACCTTCGTCTATAAGGTTTGGGCTTCTTTCATGGTTTTCTACAATGTTTGTAAGTCCAAAGCCTACCCTTGGCATTGTCTTCTAACCTTCTTTTTTCAAGCCTGGTCTCACTCACTGGTTCTCTCTGTTCCACATGCGCTTGTAGCAACTCTTTCAACAAGTCCTTGCTCTCATCACTGGGCTTGCTTGGCATGTCGGAATGTTCCTTGCCTTTCCCTCAAGGTTTGATGAGGTCACCCTTAAAAGGTTGTGATTATCCTTACACCCGGTAGCGTCAAATGTATCCTCTGTGCTACATAGTCAGCCTCACACTTGGTCGCCCTTTTGAAAGGTCATACGAGGAGGATTTCCTTTCCACAATATTTGGAGGGACATGGAATAGGATAGGCAAGCTTTCCATTTCAATAGTTACAAGGGTTTTATAACTTCCCTATAAGTGCTTGTGAGTGTCCCCCATAAGGACTAAGAGTTGCATTAGTTGGTGTGAGCTCTGGTTGACCTAGTAGGGTCCATGCTTCATAGGTCAAGATATTAAAGTTTTCTCCTTCATCAATCAGAGCATCAACAGTGTGCTCTCTTTTCGTGGTGAGTTTGACCCTAAGATAAGTAGGTGGTACTATGTCTTTGTCTTCCAGGTCTTGGCTTGTAAATCTAAGCCTTCTAACAAATGCCCTTAAGTCCCCAACTGTACGACCAGATGTGGATTCTCCACTAATGTCTTGGATCGTCTGTGCAGTGCTAGTCAAGGTGCATCTATCGTTAGGACTGTCATATCTAGTCATCCTCGTAGTTGTAGCTTAATGTTGTTGGTCTTCACTTTGACTAGATGCAGTCCAAATGCAACACATACGTGTTTTTGCAGTGTGGCCTTTTTGCCCTTGTTGGCTAGGTTGGCCCATTGAGGTTCTAGGGTCTCTGTTTGTCATTGTTTGGGTATGGGCTTTTGGTTGCTCTTTTGCAGGTGCAAATCCATGCTTCTAAAGCCATGACTACACTAGGATCTAATTTGGAGGTCATGTTGCCCCATGGTGATAACTGGATTCGCTAAAGGAGTTTGAACAATGGGAACTATAAACCCACTCGAAGTGAGCTGACTAACTAGGAGATATTGGAAGAGAGGGAGAGAGTCTCCCCCCACTTGTAGGGCTGTTATACGTAAATACCATGCACGATTTGAAGGACCATTCGTAGCCAAGTTTAAACTACTTGCTCTAGATTCCAGTCTAGTGATAGGTCAATGATGTGCTTTTGGCTCTATATGGTCGCTCGGTTAGTTTCAAGGTCTACAGGTTAAGATTTGAAAAAATCCAAATTTGGCACAACAAGTCCGAATTGCAGGGGCCGAATACCCTATTTGGCCCGGCCGTCCGAGGGCTGAGTAGAAAGGGCTGAATGTAACTGGTCCGAATGTCAAATTCGGCCAATTCGAGTGTGGTTGTCTGAGGGCCAAGTGGCCGAGTGGACGAGGGCCGAGTCAAGTGGGCCAAGTGAAGTGGGCCGAGGGCTGAATGTCAACTTTTTGGAGTGGGGTTGGGTCGAGTCGGTAGGGCTGAGGGCTGAATTTCAAAGTTGGTCTGAATGCTTCACTCCAACGCGGACCGAGTGAAAGGTGTCTGAGTGTAGTTGGTCAAGGGCCAAATGGCCGAGTGGTCTGAGGGCCGAATGACCGAGCAGTTCGAGGGCCGATTCTGGGACTCGGCCTAGAATCGCCATCACTCGAACGAGCCGAGTGCGATGCGATTTTTGCTGAACTTCAAGGAATTCGTCACCCCGAGTGATTGAGGCCTTCCTAACTACTGAGCACCTCGAGATCCAAGCTACTCATGGAAGGGAAGGTGTGGAATTACCTGGGCTGGGCAAATAACTCCTAGATGACTAGATCGAAGCAAGTCCATGTGATGAAGCTCTCTCCTTCTCTCTTGCTCTCCTGAAACCCTGCAATAAAAAATGTGGCCTTTCTTGCCACTCTTGGCCCCTTATCACCCTGCCCAGGCCTGCACTCACCTTAGTCTTGCTCCCTTCATTAACATTTAACCCAAAATTTTATTTTTTGCCCTTCTTTTCCCTATTTCAGCCTGTTATACAGCAACAAAAAACCCTATTGCGTGCTCCAATGATTTGCTCCTATCCTTCCTAAATGCAAGAAAAAATCATAAGGGAAATACCTACACTACTCCATTATGCTTTTCCAAGTCCAAAAACCAAAAACCTACTTGCTAAGGAGATTGAATACCTCTTCAGACTCCCTCGCTTCCTACCTATCTACCTCAAGCACCGATTCGGGGAAAACCCTACTTCGATGCTCGATTCAAAGCGTGCAAGCACTCAAGGCTTGAAACCGTTGGTCCGGGCAACGGAACCAAAATGTGGGAGCTTTCGCTCAACCATCAAGACCCATGGACGGCTTATTGTTTCAAGTGTTCCAAGCCGAGCACTAATGGCTACCTCTCACATAGTCGACGTGCCATCCATATCTACGGGTGTAGTGAGCTTACCTCCATGCTGATCGGGTTATCTCCTCTCCTGCGCACTTCAGTAGCTCCACGATCCAAGTGCAAGCTTCAAGCAAGCTCCATCCTCAAGCTCCACGCTCCAAGCTCCATTGCCGCGAGCAAGACAAGATAAGAGAAGAGAAGAAGAGAGGAGAAGATGGAGAGCTTCTCCTCCCTGGTCCCTCACCCTCACACACTCACTCCCTCACACTCTCACACTCCCTCTCTCAAGCACAAGCTCAAGCAAGCAAAAACAAGAAGAAGAAGAAGAAGAAGAAGAGAGCCACTTTTGGCCACACACAAGAATGAGCTTCTCATTCACTTTTCAACTTTATATACAAAACCCTGAATCCCTTTTGGGCGGTCATCCCCTTATTCCCTTTTTTACATGGCTGGCCGTGGCCTAGGCTCTTTTTCCCATTGTCCTCCTATCTTCTTAGCTTCCTTTCCACCGCTAGTTTACATTTACAAATTGCATGGGTGAGAGCCCGACGCTCTTTAAATTAAACCATGATGTGCTTGCGCTCTTTTACAAAGGTATTGACTTGCGTTTCCTTGTGTGCATTTTTCCCTTATTTAGGCCTTTTCTGCACTTCTTGTGTTTCCATATTCTTCTTGGCACGTCTTTGTCTTCCGTTTACTTTTGCCTTGGTCTTTTTCTTCTCCTTTAGATTTTTTGGATTTTCCACCTTGTTCGTCTGAGGGTTAACAAATATAGAAGTCATTTTCCTTGTAGAGCTAGAACCGCCTTCTTTGTGAGTGGCTATCAAAGAACACCCAGGTGATGATGAGTCCCTGCAGCACTTTCTCTTACACTGTCTCTTGCACTTGGAATGTCTGGATGATTGCAAGATGACCCTACAATGTATGGAAGCCACACAAGCTCGACGAAAGGCCCATCATGACAACTTTATCAAGCATAAGGAATTTAAGAAAGGTGACCTTGTCTTGGCCTATCACTCGAGATTTGGCAAGTTCCCAAGAAAGCTGCAACAATGCCAGATGGGCCCTAAAATGTAAGGTACTTGTTGTCAAACCTAACAGCTCTATCCAAGTGTAGGTTGTGGATTCCTTTAATGATTCCTTCCTAATTAATGACTATCGCCTAAAGAAGTATTACCCTCCCAAGGGATACTGACAATCATGCCAATAGCCCCTTCATCCCTTACGCATTGATGAATGGTAAGGCTTTTCCTATTGCTCCTGATAGCCATTATGCCCATCTTGATTAGAAGGCCTCATTTTTCTAGCCCCTCACAGCCACTTCCCATCCCTACTTTGCTCCCTTCTCATCAGATCTAGCAGAGGTGGCAAGGATGGTTCTCATACATGGTGTTCATGCCATTCTTCTCTTGGAATTAAAAATTAAAAATATATATAAATATATATCGATCATGAGAGAAAATGACTTCGGTCCTTTTCATGCTGACCTATTCTTTGAGAAAAGGTGGAAACACCCTTTAGGAATAGAAAAAAAGAAGAAAAATAATGAAAAATAAAATCAAAATTATTATGGGAGAAACGAAAGAAATTTCCTACCATAATAGGCCTTGTTCTAAGAAAATGTACCAAACACCTTTGGATGGGAAGCTGGCTATGGAAAAGGTGGAAACACCCCGCAGTATAAATCAATATATTCTTCAGTTGACTTTACAAGATGCAATTCCAAAGCTGCCTCTCTTGGTGCGTTATGTCTTGCAACTTCATCAGTAGATCTGACTCCTACAATAGATGACATTTTTCACCTATTGAAAGTCCAGATATGTTGGCTACCTCCTTGGGTACACCTTTTCATCAACTAACACAAGTTGGCATCATCAACCAGACGAAGCCAATCTTCATCAACAATTCCTTTTGTGACATGAGCTTTCATCCTAACTAGATGGGGATATCCGTATGGGATACCCTCTATATTTATCAAAAGAGTGTGGGATAGAGGGTGGGGTGAGTGACTAGTCCTTCTCCTCTTAAATCCAAAAGAGAGGTGAGATGTGTGAATGGAGTGTTGCATGCATGGGCATGGAATTATAAGGCTCCCTAGCCTTCTCGCACTGTATGCTGGCAGCATAGGATGGGATATACTATTGCACCATCAATTGCACACATGGCATACAACCTTTGCACAAGTGCTAGTGAGGATTACATCAATGGGCATGAGGAATTCGGTTGCCCTCTTGTATCTATGAACAAAGCGTGAGACAGAGGGGGAGTTGAATGTGATTGATTTTTATTTCATCAACTGAGAGGTGATGATTGAGAGATATTACAAAAACTGGTATCAGATACGTTTTTGTTTTCCTATGCATACATGGGACATGCTTCTACCATCCCTATACACACATCACTATGTTTGGTACACTGTACTACAAGGCTCCATGGCCTTCCTTCTTGCACTTATGCCACATGGGTTGGGACTCACTGATGCACCATCAATTGTACACAATGGCATACTCCTTCTGAACCATTCTTTTTGTTGATTATAAACCGGGTGTGCAATATGGATTTCAATCATTTTCCTTGAGTGATGTGACACTACAAGATATAGGCCTTATACCGACGTTTAAAGCGACGAAAATGCAAACAACAAAATTTTCCCTCGTTGTCGCAAAAAGCGTCGTTATTGGTGACGCCATAGAATAGTCAGTATTGGCATCGCTATCCGTGTCGGTATTGGCATCACTATCAGCGTCGATATTGACGTCGCTATTAGCGTCGCATTTGCAGAGCTGATAGCGACGCCAATACCGACGTTGATAGTGACGGTTTGCGATGTGCATAACGACGCTAATAGCGATGCGAGCAGTAAAATTTGCAATGCTAATAGTGACGGTAACAGGGGAAAAAAAATTTGTGGCAGGGCAGCAAGATGCCCTGCCACATATAGCACTATGTGCTTTATGCGAGCCATACAAAATAGTTTCTGCACTACTGTGTACAATGCGCTTGCAAACAAAAACAATGTATACTGAAATCATAAAATTGATATATGAAATAAATACATGATTGCATAAAAAGTGATTGGTAAAATCATGATAGGATATCACTAATATGTAGAAAATGTCTACATAGATCAGGCGACTCAAAAATAAAGGTGTGTGAGCTCCAAGGATCCAAGGGCGAGCTACACATCCTCGTCCCCCAAAAGCTCGTCCCGCCGCAAAGGAGCATCAAACGGACTCTACAGAAAAAGAAACAACACATCAGTCCACTATACAATAATGCATTTAAATATCTCATGGTAACTACGGACAAGAAAGATGAGTGACTTACAAGGCCGCCGCGTCTAGACAATCGGTCGATCAATCTAGTGAGACCGTGCCTCTTTGCATATCGAGTCTCAAGGCCAGTCGGATCGCTATTTGTAATCGAGTGCTGCAAAGAAAACAAAATGCTAACTGTTAGAAACATGATTGTCAGTACAAAGAATATTTCAAAAAAATAAACAAGCAAAACAAAAGAAAAACTTACAAAGTCCTCCAAATATGTCCTGTGGCCGCCACTCCCAAGATGATGGACCACTCCGGCCTCGAGTCGTGCCCTCGCCGCCTTGCACTGCTGACTCCAACGTCCTAGAGAATCTATAGCCTCCTCCCTCAGTCGGTGCCAGTCGTCTGCATCTAACCACTCAGGCTTTGCAGCCCCACTCTTAATTGCCTTGCGTGCGTGGATCGTCTATGTGACATGTATGCACGTATGCAATCCATCATCCATTCCATAGAGAATCTATCTACTGCGGCTGGCACCGGAAACTCCTCGTGCAAGGATGCTACTATGTAGTCCTTGCTCCCCTCCGGCCATCATTTTCTTCTTCTTCTTTTTTCATCCTTTTATGTTCTTCCAATGATCCAAGATGTTGTGTCGAAAAACTTGTTGGCACAACTCTTTCATATGAGCCATTACCCTCCTCCCCTCATCATTCATGATGATGGCTCCTGACCTACTATCGACTAGATATCCATAACCCCCAAGAGTCTGCCTAAGATGGGTCCTCCCCCATCTGCGTCCATGTTCCTGGGCATATCCAGGAGACCCCTGTGTATCGATGTACCGACGGGGGTAATATCTCTCGGACTGGCACCCACAGGGGTGTCACCTCTGCTGACGGCTATGCAAAAGCTGGAGTAACTAGAGTAGACGTCCCCACATGTGTGGCAAATCCTGGAGGTGATGTAGCTCCAACTGAATGACGAGACGGAGACACCTGTCTGTGTCTCCACAACATTCACCTGAGCCACGAGAGCGAGGAGTTGCACCTGTATCCCGTGTCAACCGCGGGCTCACTGCCTCTGTATCTCTGCAGCATCCCCCTGATCCCGATGCACTCCCTCCCTCTGGCCCAAGTCGTGAGCGTCGAGATCGTCTGCTCGAAGCCGAAGCATCCAATCGAGCTGAAGCAGATCTAGCAGAGCGCCCTGACGAAGACCGAGACAGCTCTTGGTCTGCCATCTCTCTGAATATGGCGATCTAGTCTGGAGACATGCGTGCGAAGATGCCCTATAACTCCTCATCGCTCATCCCTTGACTCATCCTGAAAATGTCACCTGCACAGACAAAAAATGATGTTAGAATAATCAATTTAAATCATACAAAGCACAGTAATATAAATCATTTAAAAAATCCTCACTTAAAATACATATCTTATGTACCCTTATAAGCGATTGGTCAACGAATTGAGTAAGTGGATGCTCCAAGTATGAAGTATCCTATGGTCCCATGTTAATCTCCTGACACAACTCCACATACACTGGAAGGTCAATAGACATGTCACCACAAAAGAATGAGTCCACCTCGTTCTCAAAGAATTCTTGGACTCCTGTATTTCCATCATTGTTAGCCGATGCTGGCTCCAAGCTTTCGACGGCCTCCACCCCTTGCAATATCGACCCCTCTATTTGCATATTATCTTCATCTATGCTCGGAACATCGCTTTGATCATATACTCTCGCACTTCGGGGAGTTGAAGGTATAACATACCACCATCGAGGTTGTTAGGGGTTTAGATAGAAGATTACCTGTTCACAAACACGTACAAGAGAGTTCAAACCATTGTGACATAAACCATGTCGTAATACAATTAGCAAGCAAATGAGTCCATGCACCTGTTCACAATGGGCCGGCAACACAAAGGTGTCGCGCAAATCCGTCCATTTTTTTTTGGAATTTATTTCGAGAAATCTAGATGGACCTCATCGAACCGTTGCTCCAGCTCCTCCAAGTACCACTTTGAACCAGTGCACATCGAATAGTATCATGGAGAAGCTACGATAATCCACCGTAACAATACTTTGCAAGTTTCCAAAATACTCCATCTCATCCACAACTGTGTTTGGATCCGTTGCTCGTCGCCGGCTCTCTTGCTCGAACCTTGCCATGATACCACAGTCCATTGTGGAGCGCATTTTGTCAATACGCTCCATGCGAAAATGCCGTCCGCGTTACCACTCTGCACTACATATTTGGTACTGTACATTGAAACACTCAAATTAGATGTCTTATATAAAATTTAGATACGACAGATTCTAAACCCCTCATCACCTTTGGACTACATCCCCTCGAGAATTCCCACTCCTCCATTGAGACCTCTGTCCCTTCGCAAGATGCTGCAGTCAAAGCTCCATGCAACCATCGCGTTGACATAAACCACGGCATCTCCTCCATGCCTTCAGGATATCGAATCGGTCGATGACACGTACTACATCAGAATTTAGCTCGCGCTTCCTCTCGATCTTGCCTAGCGATCTGGTACTTGGGGAGCCACATCTCCATAGACGCATGGTGCAACATACAAAAGCGATTCACCTTCTCTTCCATTGAGACATCCATTATTTTTTCTACCCCATTTCCAACCACCACATCTCCAATCAGTCTATCATCGTCCTTCAGCGACCATAGCATTTCATTGTCTGGTTCCATCGTTGGTAGCCATTGTGAAATATGCACTAGCGCCTCAAACACCAACCAACCTTCGGCCATGCTACCTTCTGGCCGAGCTCGTTGTCGCACAAAGCCTTTCAGGGTTTTCATGAAGAAGCGCTCCAAGAAGAACATCCATCGCGTATGGACATGTCCAGCAATCTCCACTTCATCCACAAGATGCACAAGAAGGTGGATTTGTATCATGAGCATGCTGGTGGGCAGGTATTTCTCAAAGAGACAGACCGTCTCCACTGCTCTCCGCCTCGCGGATTCAATAGAGGACATCTTAATCTCCTTCTGTGAGATCCATTGCACCAAAGTCGACAACTTGTAAATGGCCCCGCATATTTCTGGAGTAAGACATCCTGCAATCGCGATCGGTAGTACAAACTGCCACAAATGAGAAAGCATTATGAATAATGGCTACATTCCAAATTGCAAAATGCCCACGCTAATTACAATCCATTCGTAGTACAAACCTGACATACCTTATGTCAGTCATGGGATTTTAGCCCTGATAATTGGTCGTCTTTAGAAAATGCGGACCTAAGAGAATGCATCATACCCATCGGAGTGCGGATAGACTTGATTACTTGCTTCACAATGCGCTCTTCTTTAGTGGACAAAACCCAAGTAATGCAAGGAAGCTGCACACAACCATCAGCACTCACAGCGCCTCCATCTTACCTACCTCCTTCAAATCCATTCGTGCCCCTATAGTGTCTCTCTTTCCTGTGATGTGGTCCTATAATAAGCTGCCCACATTCTTGAAAATATGCATGGGATCCAACAAGTGGTTGACCTGTAAGTGGGTCCAATATGGCAACTCCTAGAAAACTGAGAACTGCCGCATTCCATTTGGATGTGATTCTGCATGGACCATTTTCAACTCGTAACAGCTTGCGGCATTCATACGTGTTGGAGGTCGTCCAAGGAAACCTTCCGTGAGTTCATGATCCTCCTGCAAGAAAGCAGCGTGTCCTTGATATACCATCTTCTTCATGGTTCATGACCTTCGGGAGTCTAACTGTGGCCTGCACAATGGACATGCATGATAACCTGAGGTAACCAGACCTATTCCAACACCACGACCTAATGAATAGTTGATTGAACGAGATAAAATATAGATATTATCAGCGAGAATGGAGGCCTACTCACCTGAGCACTCTCCCAATCCCGAAAAGTCATGCATCGTCCACATGAGAATGGCTCGAATATTGGCTGACCACCAACCATCGCGCCTGCTCATATCTTGCACAGTGACCCCCTCCTCCCACAAAATCTTAAGCTCATCGACTAATGGACGAAGATACACGTCCATATTTTTTACTTTATAGCGGCAAGCTAAGGATGAGATGTCCTTTCTTCGTAGAAAGCCATGGAGGGATATTGTAGTTGACAAGGACTATAGGCCACACACTATAAGAAGTTGAGCGCAGACCGAATGGGTTCATGCCATCCATTTCAAGACCAAGCCGAAGATTCCTTGGCTCTCGGGCAAAGCCTGGGAAGGTAGAGTCAATGTGGCTCCATGCGCGCAAGTCCACTGATATTCGTTGAACTCCATCCGTGGACCTATTCTGTGCATGCCACATTGTCAAGCTCGCCATGCCGGACGTACAAAACATGTGGTTTATGCGGGGGATAAGCGGAAAGTGTCTGAGAAACTTTTGAGGGATGGTTTGCCCTTGCAAGTCCTGTCTATACCTATGAGCACCACACTTTGGACATGTCTCCATAGTCTCGTATTCTCCTCGAAACAGACAGCAATCGTTGATACATGCATGGATGTTATTGAAGTCCATGCCAAGCTTCCATAAAACATGTCATGCATCATCACGAGACTCAGGTATGGTATTTGCAGGTGGTAATATATGATATTTCAATAACCTAAAAAAAATCATAAAACACCTTGAAAAAGCACAAATGTTTGTAATAATAGTGTCGAAAAAAAATCAATTAAGCGTATGTACAAGGTGCCTGAACAACTCGATCACACTTGTATCGCTCCACCCGTATTTTGCTTACACACTTAAGAGTGCAAGCAGTGTCTTCAGCCAAGATACTCGGCACCCATCATATAATGGTATAGATACTCCCTCTCTAAGCAGATCAGAAGTCTTGACATCCATGGGAATCAATGCATCGATCATTGCCTCCATCTCAAGCTCCAAGATTGTAGGTAGGTCTGGAAGGTTGCCTGTCTCCTCTGGCATTGATGGTATAGATTGGCCTTGCGAGTGGTGGATTGGCTCCTGCACTCCATCTATCGCACGCCCACGTACTCTTCTAATTGGCCGCAAAGGGTGCACTCCCCCTTGGGACGAGACATCACCTCCTTGGATAGAAAATTTGCCAGCAAGACCCAATCTTATTGTATATGGTATTCAATTAGCTTGCGAGTACAATGCATGATTGATATTAACTTCGAATTATCATTTGCTGAAAATTCGCAATCGCCTGATCAATGATCTCATATTGAAACTCGCCAAATCGTCGTACATGTTCTATAGACAATCGGTGTTTTCGTCTAATTTCCAACTTGCATTGAGAGCAAGGACATGGGACACGTTGATTAAGATACGCCTCGCGATCTTGAACAACAGGACCTTTTTCGTTTTCCATCTTGTCTACTTACAACAAACAATTTGTTTTTGTTATCATTCTTTTCTTTTTCTCTCTCTCTCTCTCATTCCTTTTTCTCTCTCCTCTCTCTCTCATTCCTTTTTCTCTCTCCTCTCCCTCTCTTATTTCCTTTTCTCTCTCCTCTCCCTCTCATTCCTCTCCTTCCCTCTCTCTTTTTCTCTCTCCTCTCTCTCTCATTCCTCTCCCTCCCTTGCCCTCTCTCATTTCTTTTTCTCTCTCCTCTTCCTCTCTCATTTCCTTTTTCTCTCTCCTCTCCCTCTCTCATTTCCTCTCCCTCCCTCGCCCTCACCCTCTCTCTCTCTCTTTCCCTATTAGGTATAATGATATTTCTCTTTTTCTCTCTCCTCTCCCTCTCTCATTCCCTTTTCTCTCTCCTCTCCCTCTCATTTCTCTCCCTCCGTCTCTCTTTTTCTCTCTCCTCTCTCTCTCATTCCTCTCCCTCCCTTGCCCTCTCTCATTCCTTTTTCTCTCTCCTCTCTCTCTCATTTTCCTTTTCTCTCTCCTCTCCCTCTCTCATTTCCTCTCCCTCCCTCGCCCTCGCCCTCACCCTCCCTTTCTCTCTTTCCCTATTAGGTTTAATGGTTTTTCTCTCTTTTTCCCTCTCCTCTCTCTCTCTCATTTTTTCTCTCTCCCCTCCCTCTCTCATTTCATTTTCTCTCTTCCTCTCCCTCTCTCGCCCTCACCCTCTCTTTCTATCTCTCTTTCCCTATTAGGTTTAATGCTACCTTCTCTCTTTTTCTATCTCCTCTCTCTCTCTTTTTTCTTCTCTCTCCTCTCCCTCTCTCATTTACCTTTCTCTCTTTCTCTCCCTCTCTCATTTCATGTCCCTTCTTCACCCTGACCCTCTCTTTTTCTCTTTCTCTATTATTTTTAATAATTTTTCTCTTTTTCTCTCTCCTCTCCCTCTCTCATTTTTTCTCTCTTCCTCTCCCTCCCTCGCCCTCACCCTCACCCATACCCTTTCTTGCTCTATTTGCCTATTATGTTTAACATCTTATCTCTTTTTCTCTCTCCTCTCATTCTCTCCTTTTTTTTCTCTCCTCTCCCTCTCTCATTTCCTTTGGCTCTCTTCCTCTCCTTCTCTCATTTCCTCTCCCCCTCCCTCTCCCTCTCTCATTTTCCTATTATGTTTTTGTCTCTCCCCCCTCTCCCTCTCCCTCTCTCATTTCCTCTCCCTCTCCCTCTCCCCCTCCCTCTCTCATTTTCTCTCTCTTCCTCCCCCTCCCTCTCTCATTTCCTCTCCCCCTCCCTCTCCCTCTCTTTAATTTCCCTCTCTTTCTCCCTCTCCCTCTCCCTCATTTCTTCTCCCTCTCTCATTACATACAAATTATATAATAAATAAATAAATAAAGAGAGAATACACTCTCCCTCTCTCATTCCCTCTCTCTCTTCCTCTCTTTCTCTCTCATTTCGTCCCCCTCCCTCTCCCATTTCCTCCCTCTCCCTCTCTTTAATTTCACTCTCTTTCTCCCTCTCCCTCTCCCTCTCCCTCATTTCTTCTCCCTCTCACATTATATAAAAATTATACAAAAATTAAATAAATAAGAGAGAGAATACACTCTCCCTCTCTCTCATTCTTTCATTTCATCCCCCTCCCTCTTCCATTTCCTCCCTCTCACTCTCCCTTCCTCCCCCTCTCCCTCCCTCCCCCATTTCCTCCCTCTCCCTCTCTTTCTCTCTCATTTCCTCTCCCTCTCTCAATATATATACACAAATTATAAAAGCAAAAGGGAGAGGGAGAGAGAGAATGCACTCTCCCTCCCTCTCCCTCTCTCATTTCCTCCCCATCCCTCTCCCTCTCCCTCTCTTTCTCTTTCTCTCGTTTCCTCCCCCCTCCCTCTCCCTCTCTTTCTGTTTCTGTTTCTGTTTCTCTTTCTCTCCCTCTCTCTTTCTCTTTTTCTCCCTCCCTCTCCCTCTCTTTCTCTCTCATTTCCTCACCTAATCAAGCAAAAGAGAAAGAGAATTAAACCCTAAACAAGCAAAAGAAGGAGAGAATAGACTCACCGATGAGATATGGCGAGGGTTTGGCAGCTCCTCTTCACGATGAAGGCTCCTCCTCTCCTTCACGAACGACGGCGGCGGTGCCGGCGGCAAGCCTTCTTCCTCTCCCTCTCTCACGACGGTCGCTCTCTCTCTCGCTCTCGCTCTCAACACAGTAGACGAAAATACGTAAAATAAACCCGTGCTCGATTTCGGCCTGTTTTTTTCCCCTGTGGGGCGTCGCTATTTTCGTCGCTATATCCGTCGCTATATCCATCGCAAATGCGACGCAAATAGCGATGCCGCTACATGCATCGCTACCCGCCGTCGCTATAGGTTTAAATCCTTGTAGTGTGAGCTATGGGGGGAGCGATTGATCTATCATCCTCCTACGAGTGACTATTGAGATTAAGTGTTGCATTCTTTACCATTGATGGTTTATCAGATCCTCATCAACGATGCTACCTCCCTAGTGCTATTGCATGGTCGTTATGCCAAAAGTGGGCTTAGGCGAGCCTTGGTACCTCCTATGGATGACTTCGACTTCCCAGCATGTATCAATGACAATCTACATCAACCAACTAAATGAGCCAAGTATTTCTAACCCTACCTCTTGCATTCATTTTTGGGCATGTCATGTTTTAAGTGTGGGGATGTATGGGTATGGGTCATGGTCAAGTTTTAGGCCCTTGTTGATTAGTCAACCTTGTTTATTTATGTCTTAAGTGTGGGGACACTTTCCTATGTGCATCTTGGTTACATACATCTATGAGCACCTTGTTAATTGATCCTTACATGATACGAGCAACGGTTCATTGGTTATTGATTTTTGAAGAATTTTACTTGAATTCGATGTGTTTTCATGCGAACACACATTTTTCATGCCAGAACTGCAATTTAATGTGATAGTCCTGATCTCCCCCCTTTCTCAAACACTTTTTCTTTTTATAGTCCATCTTTTCGATGCACGGGTTGGCCATTATTTATTTTTGTGTGTTTGTGTAGATAAATTTTTACGTGATTTTTTATGTTTTTTTCCCCGTATGAACACACTCTTTTCTCATCAAAATGTCATTTTTCTTTGCTAGCTTTGAGTTGTTAGTACCCTCAAACATCTTTCCTTTTTCCTCCCCCTCTTTTTGACCATTTGATTTTTTGTTATTAAATTTTCATGGTGTTTCTTGACTCGTTTTTGTCCCTTTTTTCATGTGAACACACCTTTTTCTATCAAAATTGCATTTTGATTTGAGAATCCTATCAATCACCATTCCTCGAATATTTTTTCTTTCTGTTGCCCCTTGTTTCAACTTATGGATTTTTTGAAATTAATTTTTGTTTGGATTTTTGGTGTATTTTTTTGTTTTTTCCATGCAAAACATCTGATTTGCCATCAAAACCATGTTTTGACTGGATTGCCCTATCCAACTTATCAACCCTAACATTTTTCCTTCCTACTACATTCCATTCTGACTTTTTGATTTTTTGTAATTAATTTTCGAATACATTTTCAAGTTTTCTTTTTCCGTTTTTTCCATGCGAACTGATTATATCCTCGTTTATCGGAACTGTGTTTTGACATGATAGACCTATCTCACACCTCATTTTGAATAGTTTTCCTTCTTTCCACCTTTTGTTGTGATTGACAAATTTTGGGAAATTAATTTTTGTGTGATTTTTTATGGCCGATTTATAATCTTCTTCCATGTGAACCCCCCTATTTGCTGTTGAATGCACATGATGCATTGTATGTGCTATTCCTCTAGTCGCCCTTCCCATTTTTGCTTTTTACGACGTGTTCATACGATGCATGGATCCCTCCGAATTAAATTTTCCGTCCAAATTTTGATTCCTTGTCCCTTGCATGTCGTGTAAACGGCCGATTTTTTCCTCGAAACGCATGTCGAGAATTTGAGGTGTCGCATTTACCCTCCCCAATTTCTCCCTCACTCGTGTCCATTCTCAGCAATGTAAACTCTTTTACCCACCGCCTGCATTGGTGTGTGGGAGATGGGGGGCAAACTTTTTTTTTATTACACAATAATTTTTTATCAAATGAAAAAAAATCCTTTTTTTTAATGAAAAGAAATAGCATTCCCCCCTCAACCATCCCATCCCCTTCTATCCCCCCCTCTCTCTCTTCTCTCCCTCTTTCTCTCTCCTACTCTCGCCCCTCCTTGCGGCTCCCACCTTGCCTCCCTCCCTCTCCACCCAACCTCTTCTTTTCCTCTTTCTCCTCCTCCTCTCCCCCCTTCCTTCTCCCTCTTCCCTCCCCTCCCACTACTTCTCCTTCTTCTCCCCGCCCCTTCCCTCTCCCTCCTCCCTTCCCTCCCACTACTTCTCCAGCATCTCCTCCTTCTCTCCCTTTTTCTTCCTCCCTTCCTCCTCCCTTTCCGCCTAGTCGACATGCCTGCCATCACGCTTGGTGGTTGTCACCCCGTTGCTGCCTCGTCGTTCATCCCATAGCCAACGTCAATGTCATCGTCGTGCCACCGCTCATCTCCGCCCTCCTTGCCTGCACGCCCTCCCTCCTCTTCTTATCCACCTTTCTCCCCCCCCACCCAAAACCACCCTGCCTACTACTCCCTTCCCCCTCACCTAGAACCACCCCACCCACCACTACTCCCTTGCCCCAACCTAGAATCACCCTGCCCCCAGAAGCTAACCGCCTACATTCCCCTTTTCTCCCCCTCACACCCTGCCCACCCCCATTGACCCCCCTCCTATTTATTTAAAATAAAAAACCCATTATATATATATATATATATATCCTTTTTAAAAAAAATCACAACACCCTATCCCACTTCCTATTTTATTTCCCATAAAAAAATTTGCCTCTCTCACCCCTTTGCTCAGTTCTTGGTCGTTACGGGTGGCGTGTGGTTGGTCGTGGTTTTCACGGTCATTCACACGCGAGGATCCACATGTGTGCTTGTTTGTGTGATAGCGGGCTGGTTGCTATTCACACATAGTCCAAACTTGAGTACATGTATTTTTTATTTTTTAAAATTGTGAAAACACTAAAAATACTTTAAAATTTAAATAAACATAATAACAATTCAAAATAAATCGTTAAAAATACAAAAAATAGTTAAAAATCTCGCATCTTCTTAAAATGTTGATTATGTAAATTAGTTAAAAATATAAATTAAAAAAATAAAAATTTAAAATTTCATAAAAACCTAAAAATTTTCATAAAACATCATAAAAATTAGTAGAAAAATTATATCTAAAAATTTGGAAAAATCTAGTAAATTTTCATGATTAATTTTTCAACTCTATCTTATTGATTGAATATATATTATATTTAAGAAAAAATAACCAAAGTATACACACATACACACACACAACCAAAACCAAATCATACACATCAAAATAAAATTAAGAAATTCTAAAAAAACCATAAATAATTCAAAAAAATACATATGGGTTTTGATATTTTCGCTTATGCTAAAAAAAAATTAGCTAAAGCTTAAGTGTATTTTAGATTCAATCATGATCACGATCCTATCGCATCCTATCAGTTGATTTTTGTGTACATCTAGACACATTTGCATTCACACCCTCCTCCAAGTACCCCATTTCTTTCCTTATTTTCTTTTTGCACCCAAATATCACAAGTATGATTAGACCCTTGAGCACCATTCTAGAGCAGTGAATAATTCCTTGGACATATATTTAGATGAAGTCTTGGTAGGCATAAACATGTCATCCTAAAGGAACTGTCACAAACATAATTTTGGTGAATTTGGAAAACTTTCAAGCCCCATTTTTTATTATTTAGAACATTGGGACTCAAAAAAAGATGCATTCAAGTTACCCAAAGCTACCATCTAATACATAATTGAAAACCTTATGAAAAATAGAATCTATTGAGCTATAGAATACCAAATTCAGAGCCATGATATGAGAGTTATAGCAAAGAGAAAGTTTTGATCATGAGTCCTAAACTTGTGGGAAACTCCCAAATTCACTAATGGCATGTTCACAACTATTTCCAAAAAGGATCTGATATCATGAAAACACAAACTCCAGATATAGTGAGATGAATCGTTTGGCATTCAATAATTCATTGGCTTATCTTTGTAAGAGCTTCAAAATATTAGCATTGGAAAAGAGCTAGTGGGCTACTAGAACGGATTTCCCACATTAAGGAAAAGAAAAAGTCTTCCCCAATTCTCGAGATATCATCAAAACAGTGGTACCTCGAACAGAGCTAGATTGCTTGCTGTAAGAGGTTAAAAATTCATCACATAGGGTAGGATCATCAAGAATAAGTAGCAATGAGAAAGCCAAAAATTGGGAGAGTCTGGTCTTAGCAATAAGGTCTGATTTCATCAATTGAGAATAATCCCAATTGTCCAACGGAACATATTGGACTAAAGAAGGAGTTCAATGTGCCATTCAAATAAAAAACCAAAACACTTAGAACACAAAGAGACACAAAGGAGGCTTGCAAAACAGTAAAATAAAAAACCAATAAGAACTTGATAGAGGACCAGTTCCTCGTGCACAACACAAAAGACTATCGCAAGCAAACCACATCTTAGAAAAAAAAATTGCATGACCTACCCATACGTGCAATTGGTAGCTTCGTGAAATGCAAACAAATAGGCATCTTGATCCCCATATAAAACAAAATAATAATAATAATAAATATACATATCGTATCCCAAACCGCATTATCAAGACCATTAGAACAGAAGCAATACTACAAACTACACCACTATTGACACAACAGAACCAAGACTCGATTGAAACCTATCAACATGGATTGAGTAATAGATTGCATCTTCCTCATTCCCACATATCACATTTATTGATTAGACAAGAGATGTACAATGAAGATGGATTTAGATTTAATGGTAGGTGGATTTTACCAAATATTATCAATGGGTGAATTTTAATTAAGTGATCAACCTTAAAAAGAGAACCGTAGTTGGAGCCCCAAGAGAAACACCAAGGAAAAGGTAATTCTACTGCAATAAAATCTATCTTGTAACATCAAAAAGCTTTTATTTCATTCTTTTGATGACCAAAACAAAGAAAACAGCAATTCTTCACGCAGCATCATAGTAGATATCTCCCACGGATTTGTTAGAATTAACCATAATATTCAACATCTTCATAAAATCCATCAATAGAACAAGGAATATAAAGGAATACACCATTTTTGAATCTAAAATCAATCACATAGTATTCATCTTCAATGTCTTCATAGTTTTCTCTCTCAATCTCTCATATATAGATACACTGTTTTGATAGAATTGGCTCTCTCTCTCTCTCTCTCTCTCTCTCTCTCTCTCTCTCTCTCTCTCTCTCTCTCTCTCTCTCTCTCTCTCTCTCTCTCTCTCTCTCTCAATAGTACATTATCTCCTCACTACAATACTCAATAATGACTCTCAATAATCCTTCTTAGGTCGTGGATATACCTCCCAAGAGGTATGTCTGATGTGAAGAGGCACCGTAGCCACTACAATGTCTCTTCATAGCTCACTACTATCACTATCACTTCAATCTTCTCTTCAATGTTTAGCAGGTGATTCTTCCATTTGTTTTAGCTCTTTTGAACTTAGATTCAAGGATATGGCTTTCTATGATGCTTAGGCTCCTCAATCCATGATCCACTCATACAATGCACATTTGAATTGGGATAGGTAGTGTTTTAGTTGTAGGCACTCAAGAATAATCATAGAAAGCTTTCTATAGTGAATTTTATATCGTATCAAGGAGTGAATCCTACATTTCATCTCTAAGAGGGCTTTTTCGCCTTCAATTTTTAATTAAAAATACCCCTAATCAGAGCCATGGTCTACAAAATACTGTGATTTTTGTACACTGAGGTCATTGTGGATAGGGTACAGACCGCTCTAGGCATAGAGATCCAATTATAGAATTCTCTTATCGTTTTTGTCACAAAGATTTATAGCTCATCCTAAAGAGGGATTTTTTCCCTTCAATTTGAATCAAAAACCTCCTTGGATACCCGAATAGGAGCAACTAGAAAAATGGAGAATAGACTGTAAGAAAATCTATATTGTCACACTAACAAGCATGTTCTTTATACTTTAATCAACCAAAAAACAACACCAAACTTTAGAAATCTTCATGTAACATCATATATTAGCAATTCTCTCATGGATTTATCACAATAAATCTTCAACGTGTTCTTCATATTCTTCATAGAAACCATCAAAGAACCAAAATGACACAAAAAAAGATTAAGTTTGAATGGAAATCATCATATAGTATTCATGTTTTATCATCTTTATACTCTTCAAGTCTTTCTCATGTAAATACAATGTTTCTTATGCAAAGTGGGCTATCTATCATACTCTATCTCTCTCACATATGCTCTCTCTCCATAGTATATGAGAATTACAATGAATTACTCTCAATAATGTTCTCTTGGTTGTGGGTGCACCTTGCAAGAGGTATGTTTGATATGAAGAGTTACCAAAGCCACTATAGTGTCCCTTGAGAGCTCACTACTATCATTGTCACTGTAGTCTTCACTTCAAGTCTTCATTAGCTACTTCTCTTTCTTCTTCAAGCTATTTCAAGCTTGTATTCTTCCTCTTCCAAGATTATAAAAAAATTTCCAAGCTAAACATCCATCCATCAAAACAGATGCAGAAACAAGCAGAGGCTTATAAAATAGATACATAAGCTCTACAAAACATTACAGAAGGTCTATACAAGGCATAAAAACCATATAGCTCAAACCAAAACCACTTCAAACCATCCAAAACCATTCAACACACTCTCAGTAAATTCTCAAAAGAATTATTCACAATCCCAACCTCTCAAACAAAAAGAAATCAAATCAAAATAGAGGCAAAAAAAACCCTATCAAAACTATACAGACTCATTATAGAATCTAGCAGAACAACATATCTCAATCAAAAACCATCATGAGCTTCTCAAATATACTCAATCTATTCTGACACATTCCAAAACACTTCCCATGCAACAAAAAAGTCTAAGAAAAGTCCCGCGTGTGAATGACGTCTAATGAAATGGGAAAAAACCACGACACGTATAGAAATGCATATGACCAAGGTCCGCGTAGGGAGCAGATTCAATTCAGGGGCCAATCGCAGATAATGTGAAAATCTAGGGTGAATAGAGGCCTGTGAGGGCGGCAAGGGTGTAGTGAGGGGTGTATGATGGGTTTACGGGGGGGGACGATATATGAGGGTTGATGGGGGATAAATGGGGTGGGGGGAATGGGGGCTAGTGGGGGGGGGGGGGGGGGGTTGGGTGAGTAGGGGTGGGCAGTTGGAAAGTGTGGGCAGGTAGGGTAGGTGTCGGGGGTAGGGGGGATTAGGTGGCGGGTGACAGGCAAGAGGGCTAGGTAGGGGGTTGGGTAACGGGTGGATAGGGGTAGTTAGGCGGTGGGTGTGGTGGTCAGGGGGTTGGAGGCATGTAGGGGGGTAGAGAGATCCGGTGGTGATAAGGGAGACATAGGCAACAATGGCGGCATGGTGGTAGTCGCAATGGCAGCGTGGCAATGGAGAGAAGGAGGAGAAGGGAGAGCGAGGTGGGGGGTTGGAGAGGGTGGGATGGGGAGAGGGACAATGTGGCAGGGGGGAAGGGAGGGAGGTGGGAAGGGACAATGGTGGGGGGGAAGGGAGGAAGGTGGGGAGGGACAATGGCAAGGGAGGTGGGTTAGAGAGAGAGAGAGAGAGAGAGAGAGAGAGAGAGAGAGAGAGAGAGAGAGAGAGAGAGAGAGAGAGAGAGAGAGAGAGAGAGAGAGAGAGAGAGAGAGAGAAAAGAAGAAGAAGAAGAAGAAGAAGAAGAAGAAAAAAGGGGGGACACAAATGGATGGGACGTGAGGTGGTATTTTTTTTCTTTTTTTTTCTTTTTTTTATTTAATTAAGTTAAGTTTTTTCTCTCTTTTTTTTCTTTTTTTCTTTAAAAAAAGAAGAAGACAGTGGTTATTCCCCTCCCCTTGTCCCATGCACAAGAATGGGGTGGAGGAAAAAAATTTGCAGCAACAAGAATGAACACCAAGGGAGGAGGATGGGCGAGTTGGCCACCAAACAGCAGACCCTACAATATGCAATTCAAGTGGCAAACTCGACTGCATGCAAATTAAGGCAAAAACAAGGCATTCACGTAGACATATATATGTAACAATACAGAAAATGCACTAATTTTTTATTTTGAAAAGATCCAAGCCTCAGATTAATATGTAGCAAAAAGAAAAAGTGGATAGGGTGATAGGAGAAACATGATGGATAACACAAACAAGATATCTGACAAGAAAAATAGGCAATCACATGGAAAAAATTAAAAAAAAAGTTACTAAAAAATAGAATAAAAAAGTAATAACAAAAAAATCATTTTCCAAAACAGTGTAAAAATTTTAAAAATGTCTTCAACAGATAAAACAAACATTGCCATCAAATCAAAACACAAATTTGGTGAGAAATGGGAGCGTTCACATGGAAAAGACAACAAAAACACCCACAAAAAGGAGAACAAATTTAATTCGAGATAATCCATTAGTCGAAATAAGGTGCAACAAAAAAAGAAAAATGTCAAGGGAGAGGTTTTTGATAGGGCTACTAGGTCAAAATGCGGTTCTGGTGGAAGAAAGGTACTCATGGAAAAATGTCAAAACTTACAGTTTTGACATGAGAAAGATGCGCTTGCATAGAAACACGTTCGATTCACATAAAATTCTTCAAAAATTAATAACCAGGGGCAATAAAAAAGAAAAGTGTCAAGTTCGAAGGGACGAACAGGACTGTAAGGTCAAATTTCAATTTCGATAAACGTAGGATGCATTCACATGGAAGATCAACAAAATGAGGAAAAGGGCTAAAGAGGCAAGGAAAGACCCTAAGAATGGGGTAGAGCAAGATGGTTGGGTGAGGAAAGAGACTCAATAGAGCATGAATAAAACATGATATCTGTTAAGGATGTGATAGTAGTTTTTCATGAATAAATGGGTGTGAGAAGGTAAGCCATGAAGCCTTGTAGTGCAATGCACAGACCAGAGTAACATATTAGGTGGTAATGATAGAGACCCATCTCCTGTATGCCTAGAAAAATGGAAACACACTTGGCGCCAGTATCGTAATGTCCCTCAATCCTCACCTCTTAGAGTTGATTAAAGGAAAAATAAATCATGCTTCGTCCCCCCTCTATCTCACACTCGGTTGATGAATAGAGGAGGGCAACCCATACATCCCCATCCAGTTAGGATGAAAGCTCACATCACTCAAAGGGTTTGTCGATGAAGAGCAGCTTTGTTTATGTTTATGATGTCAAATAATATCTATTACTGATGAAGAGGCATACTTAGGGAGGTAGCCAACAAATTAGGACCTTGAATTGCTAGTAGAAGAAGTCATTTATTGTAGGGGTCAGATGCATTGATACAAGCACAGCATGACATAACATACCAAGGGAGGCAACTTTAGAACTGCATCTTGAGGATTTCCATTAAAGAGTTAGCTATTCTGGAATGTGGGGTGTTGCTACTTTTTCCACAGCTAGCTTTTCATCCAAGGGTGTTTGCCACCTTTACTTGGAATGAGGCCTATTATGGCAATGGATTTCTTCTTTTTTTCATAATAATAATTAAAGTTCTTTAAATTTTCTTGTTTTTACTTTACCTTACTTGCGAGGGTGTTTCCACCTTTTCTCGAAGAGTAGGTCGACATGATAGGGACTAAAATCCTTTTCTCTCGTGATTTATTTTTGTTTTCTTGTTTTTTTTCTCTTTAGGTAAATGACAGAACACCATAGATCAGAATCAACCTCACCATGTCAGTTGGATTGAATAGGAGGGTAATGAAACAAGGTACAAGGTGGAGGTGAGGGGCTAATAAAATGGTGCCATCTCGTTAGGATAAGTATAATGGATATCAATAATAGCATGAGAAGTAGTAAGGAGTGGCACCCAAGAGGGAGAGGGACTGTCGACTATGATTGTCAAGATTCCCAGAGAGGGTATTACTTCTTCAAGAGGTAACCATTAATCAAGAAGGGATCATCAGAGGTATCAATGGCTTGCACTTGTACAAAGCCATTAGGATTAACAAGAGTACCTTGTAGGGGCCCATCCAATGTTGTTGGAGCTGTCCTGAGAACTTTCCAAAGCATGAGTCATAGGTAAGAACTAAGTCACCTACCTTGAATTCTTTGTGCTTGATGAAGCTGTCATGGTGAGCCTTTTGTCGAGCTTATGTGGCTTCCATGCACTGTAAGGCCATCCGTTGTTTTTCATCCAAACATTCCAAGTGTAGGAGATGGCGCTATAGGGAATTATTATCTTCCACTCGCTCGGTGATAGCCACTTGCAAAGAGGGTAGTTCTAACTCAACAAAGAAGACGACTTCTATACTGTATACTTGTTACAAAGGTGTCTATCTTGTAGCAGCCTTATAGGAGGTTGTATATGCGCAGAGGGCCTCTATAAATTGATCGTCCAAATCACGATGATGTGCATCGATCATCCTAGTCAAGATTGAATAGATGGTGCGATTGGTAACTTTGACTTGGCTGTTGGCTCTAGGGTAGTAGGGTGTGGACTTGCGATGGCATATCTTATAAAGCACTGTCAGCTCTTCCATAATCTTGTTCAAGAAGTGAGTGCCTCTATCAATTGACTATTGAGAAGTAAGCATGGAAAATCTCCTTATACTAGAGAGGATAAGGGTAGCTAGGTGTAAATGGACTAGAGGACAGGGGAAACCCTAACCCTAACTCCTCTAGAGGCTATATAAATAGCCCAAAGTACACACTCACAGTTGAGGAGAGTGTACTAGTTGTACCTTGAACAACTGACTAAACAAGATCTTGTTCTTGTACTTGAGCTCTCTCTCTCCCTCTTGTGCACACTCTCTCATGCTTACAACTCTGATTTGCAACATGGTATCAGAGCCATCTCTGATCCTTCATCTTCCCTCAGCCTCTTTACACATCTAAGTGCACAAGAAGAACTCTTGCCCTCTCATTTACCTTCATTTCCACCATAGCCAGCTTGACCCACCTTTGTTGGAGGACCTGGGGAGAGCATTTCAGCTCTTGATTTCTTCTGGAGATCTTCTCCTCAGCTTAGGGAAATTTAGTGTGGCACATCAAAGGCTGGGATTAGACGATGTGGAGGGTAGCATTATGTTTTTTCTAAAACAGGTGCGCAGATTTGCAAGTGACACATCACGAGCTGATGTGCATGCTAATGACAGTGCAATCATTGGGGCCACCATAGGTCTTTCATAGCCCCCCTAGTGGGCCATCTCTCCCTAAGAGGGTTTGGAGAACTTCCTCCTTTGCGGGCTACTGTAAACCAAACCCTAATTGTGGGTCTCTTGCAGCCATAGCCAGGAAGCTTCAAGCTTTGTCATCCTTCAAAATTTTCAATTATTGAGCACTAATAGTGATTCTAATCACTAAATAATCCTCTCCAAAGTTAGTTGAAGGTCTGAAAGCTTCATTTCAATGCTCTTAAACTCAGTGGGTCTTTTTTAATCTAGTAAAAATAAACACTTCACATCTTACATCTCAAGTGTGGCATAAAACTTGAGATGAGTGCTTGTAAGCACTAAAGCACATCGCTTAATCATTTTTCTACTAGTATTTACTCAATTTGAGTTTTTTCATCAAAAAATTAAAACCATTAAGTGCTCTACTTCATTTTGTAAGGCTATGTGTACAACTATAAACACATAGACCATCCTATCCTAAACTTGTGTTACTTGCTGCATATCATGTGTGGTTTCTTTCAAATACCTTGGTCAATGAAATGAAAGAGATGAGTGTCATTCTACTCTCGTAGTCATTAGCAAAAGCATTGAAATCATTGACCGTCCTTGTCCAACACAAGGTTCATCTACTAAACCATACCATAAGGAGGAGCCAAAATTCTAGTCTAGGTTCACATCATTGAAGCCTAAAAAGACCATTAAACCTCAGAAGAAGATTGCACATAAGAAAGGACCACCAAAGTCATATTTTGAAATACTACATATGTATGACTTTCAGACTTTCTCTTCATTACAAATTTGATATCAATTGTTTGTAAGGGTGTCTTAGATTTGCTTCCACATTAATTGGCAAGTTTGTAAGAGACTAGATATTGCCCTTGTCCTAGCAAGTGGTAAGACCTTCCCAATGGCCACAACATATGCTGATGTCCGCCCTCAAATTTGAAAATTTAATGGAAAATATTTCCATCCTTGGCAAGTCTTGGCCAAATACAAAATGATGGAAAGAGGCTACTAGCCCTTCATAAAAGGGACCAAAGTAATTAACCCATCCAATCCCCTTGATATAGAAGATGATGAACAGGCTCATGCCATCATCATGCTTCATTTAGATGAATCTTTAATTCATCACATTGACCAACTCTCAACTGCCAAAGAAAAGTGGGATGAGCTTGAAAGGCTCTACGGTGCTATAGGAAAGAACTCCAAGATCTTTCTAAAGATTGAGTTTTTTAGCTTGGAGTACAAACAGGGAGAAGATCTAAGCAAGTTTATTTCACATATGAAGGGGCTCGTGGCATAGCTGGCCTCCGTTCAAGCACCAATTCATGATGAAGATGCCATTGCCATCCTTCTGAAGTCTGTGAAGAAGGTCTTTCCGACTCTTGTGACTACCCTAACTAATATCCTGAACCACCCAACCTTGGCAAGTACCATCCAGTCTTGCCTAGATGAAGAAAAGAGAAACCATACTGAAGGGACTTCTGCATCTACTTCCCGTGAACAAGTGTTAGTCCATACAGCTTCTACTAAGTGCTCCTTCTGTCACAAAAAAGGGCATATTGTAAGCAATTGTTGGAAGAAATATCCTGAAAAAATGAAGTGCAATAAATGCAAAAAGACTGGGCATATCACCAGTAAATGTCTCAGTGTTCCAGAAGTACCTAAGTAATGGGAGGCCAACTTTGCCTCCCAATCCACAGATGACTGACTCTTTTGAGTCTTGTAACACTTTCTACCTATAACCTTCTTTTGTAGCCTGATTTATAAAGGCATCTCATCGTGGATTAAGGGGGGGCATCCTATCATGCTTATCCAATACCACCTGGCATTGAGGGGGGGTGTTGAGAAGTAAGCATGGAAACTCTCCTTATATTGGAGAGGATAAGGGTAGCTAGGTGTAAATGGACTGGAGGACAGGGGAAACCCTAATCCTAAATCCTCCAGAGGCTATATAAATAGCCCAAAGTATACACTCACAGTTGAGGAGAGTGTACTTGTTGTACCTTGAACAACTGACTAAACAATATCTTGTTCTTGTACTTGAGCTCTCTCTCTCCCCCTTGTGCACACTCTCTCATGCTTCCAACTCTGATTTACAACACTGATCAACTCTAAGACACTAGCAAAGTGGATGATGATACTCTCGTACAAGAACAATGCCATGCTAGTACCATCATCTCATTTAAGAGATTTGGCTTCATATCACTTCATCACATAGTCTGTACATACCAAGATGTATCACTTCTGCTTCCTTTTGGTTGGAGGATCGATGGGGTCCATGAAATTGATGGTCCACTTCTCAAATGGCTTTAGGGAAAGGATGGGTTATAGTGGCATAGCACTAGATTTGATAGGATTTTCCATTTGCTGATAAGTATCATAGCATTTGTAGTAGTCATAGGCATCTTTATGTAGTGTAGGCCACTAATAACCTATGGGACAATAGAGCCTTTTTTGTTGTTGCTTCTTCCGCAAAGTGTCCACAACACAAGGCTTGTCATGGCATGCTTTCAGCACTATCTCGATCTCATCTCCTGCAACACATCTCCGTGGCACTTTATCTTTGCCTCTCTTGTACAAACACTACGTAGCAGAGTGTAGGGAGGCTAATTCAAGTAGAAGCTTTTTCTTCTCTCTACTAGAGATGCCAGGGGGATACTATTTTGTGGCCAAGAATTTGGCAATATTTGCATACCATGGGTTACTTTTTTGACTAGAAATAAGGAAGCATTAAGGAGGCATGGATCATCCTAATCCTCTTCTTCAGTCTGAGGATCTGCCATAGATGATTAGCCAAAACATGGGATTGACCAAGCTTAGTAACCACTTCAAAATCAAACTCCTAGAATAGAAGGAGCCATCTCATTGTTTGGCCTTTAATATCTACCTTATTCATGAAGAAGGATAGTGCCTTATGATCCATATAAAACTTGAAGCACTGTTAGAGCATTTGGAGTCGAAAGTCTACCATAGGGGTAAGAGATAGTAGGGTGAAGGGAGATTTAGGGAGAGCAATTGCTGAAAGAGAAGGGGTTTGAAGAAATAAAAGATATAGAAGAATACTCATAGAGGTGAAGCCTGTCAATTTATTTCTATATCCTGAGAAGATAAATCCCTTGTAGACCAACAATGTGCATCAAACAATAGCTTCTTCTCTGCTACCCAGACCGCCAATCTGATGCTTCCGTTGGCTCTGAAAGGGGAGTAAAATACTAAGACACTTGGTAGAATTCTCCTAGATCACTCCTTCTTATTTTCCTAGTTCGAGGTGTGTTGTTTGCTGCTTATAAAGTGCGATCACGCGTCGCGCGATTTTGCCAATCCTTCTTTTTGCATAAAATCCCCCAAAATGGCTAAAAGCCACTTGCTTTTTTTTAGACATGTCATCCTATTCTAGAAGTTGTCTACTACAGCTTTTGGATCTTTACAAGAAATAATATCCAAAATATCAAAAATAGGCTAAAATTGTCCAAAAATATAGTATTTTTGAACCATCTACACTACAGACATTGACACTCGTGACTAATATGGCATTGGCTCTCTAGAACAATAAGAAAGCCAAATGATGATGTAGTCTAGAGTTTTTCACACTATGTCCATGTAGCGACATGACATTCATCCCCTCTTAACCTACACATCCTCTACCATGTGCCAAAGTCTTATGGATCTCTGCTGGATCTCTGCAGTGTCAGAAGAAGTATCCTCTGCCATGTCAATGTCTTTATCTTCTACCTCTTCTTCTTCCATATTCTCATATTCACGCTCACTATCCAACTTCTTCAACTCATATGTTGAAGACTCCCTACGTTTAAAGAGCTTGATACGTTTTCTAACCATTGGAATCCTTAGAGTTGTCCCATCCATCTCATTTAATACATAGGTAGCATTGTCAAAAACAAACCTTACCGCATATGGACCAAACCATCACTTTTCCATCTTTGACTGGCACTATGCTAATTTTCCATGCTACTGTCATAAACCAGCACTTAGTCCCCTTCTTGTATAGCTCATGGTCGAGGTCTGTGTCGCTTGTCAAACCTCTTCTTATTCTTGATCCTTTGTAGTCTTCATCTTTTTCATGGCTATCTCAATGTCTTCATGCCTTCAATCTAACTATCTAAGGCATAGGACCAACAACTCTTTTCTATTCAATCCCTCTTCCCACATAGAACAATCCAAGTAGCAATAGTCTCCTCAATAGGCATGATTGGCCACTCTTTCATCCTGCCCTTGCATGAATTTGCTAATGCCTTAATGAAAGGCTGACGACCTCTTTCACTTTTGCCATTTGCTTCAAGATTGTAGCCTAAAGTTAAAGTCAACTTAATACCCAATTGTGAAAAGAAGTCACGAGCCTCATCCACATCCAATTCTCCTCTATCTGCAACCACTTTACCAACACAACAATACCTGCAAAAGGCTTCTTCCAATAAGAACATGCAAACTGCTTGAGTAGTCTTTGTACTAAGAGCTCAACCTTCCACTTGATTTGTCAAGTCTTCTCGTGCAAGCACAAGATATATCATATTCCATAAACTTGTAGGCATAGTAACCAAATCAACTATCCATTTGTAATGCATAGACAATGAATAGGTCAGTTGCAACCCATCTCTATTCTTTACCATGGAATACATCTGACAGTCACTGCATGATTCCACATAATGCTCCAAATCTTTATACATGTTCTACCACCAATACTTCTATCTCATATTCCATAAACCTGTAGGCATGGTAACCAAATAAACTATTCATTTGTAATGCATAGACAATGGATAGGCTGTTTGCAACCCATCTCTATGCTTTACCATGGAATACATTTGACAGTCACTGCATGATTCCACATAATGCTCCACATCTTTATACATGTTCAACCACCAGTACTTCTCTTTGATCTTGGAAAATGTACCCCAAACTCCTCTATGTCTAGCCCATAAACTTTCATGAAACTCCTGCATCACTTGTTGTTGAGAAGCCCTATCTCCCAATACACGTACTGGAGCTCCTCTCTTTTTCTTTGCATGCTTCCATAAATATCCTTCTTTCAAGAAAAACCCATAAGCTTTTCTTTTAATCCTTTTGAATTCAGCTTCAGACCACTCAGTTTTCTTTGTCATGAGGTCCATATATTGACCTATTTTTAGCCAATCATCCTCATAGAACTCTTCCAAAAATTGTGTTCTCACTGAAGCATAACACTAATGATGATTTCTCTCTACTGCCCATCTCTTCTCCATGGCTATAAGTTCTTTCTTACTATTGAAATCCATGTTACAATAGTTGTACATGTTGTATTTGTTGTTATGATAGCTGTACATATATTAATGACAGTTGTACTTGTTGTAGGCTTTAAATTCCATGGCACATGAGGTACTGTAAACATCACCATAGGTGCAACTATGGTCGGATCAACACATCCAATTTCATTTCTCCTTTTGAGGCATTATATGGGTATAAGGTTCCCCTCTCTATGGTCTTTTTCAATTATAAGATCAACCCCCAAGACTAAGGAGTTAGAGTGGATGCAAACCCTGCTTTAGTAATGCAAAGTGAATCTTCATCAGGCAGCACAATAGCACGTGAAGCTTTATGCTAATGAGAAAAAAGGAATTTAGAATTCCAAGAGGGATTGCTGGTCCTCTTGAAAGTGCCTAAGTCCCATTACTCCACTCTCAAGGAGAGGGCGGTAGTAACAAGCTAGTCCACCATTTCTATGACCCTGACTACTATCGGATCCTCAAGATAGTTGGTGACTTGGCTTACTGATTAAAGCTCCTCTCCACCACCAAGATTCACAATGTGTTTTATGTTAGCTAATTGAAACCTTTCATTGGCACCTTAGTGGACTACGTGCAAGAGCTACCTCCCACATAGACGAAGAAGGCATCATTCAATATATCCATGAGGCAATCATTAGGCAATGAGATAAACACTTGAGATCTAAATCCATCAAGTAATACCTCATCAAATAACAAGGCCTGCCCCTAAAAAAAGCCTCTTGGAACCCATCCACCATCATGGAAGAGTTTCCTCACCTCCAAGAGAGGCTCAACGGGCCAAAAACTAGCTGGATATGCCCCGTTTTGATCCCACACTACATGTAGACTGGACATTGTTTTAGAACAGTTTTGTAATCTTTTCATTGTAATGTGGATCAAAGTAGTACTCTGCATCCCCACTCCTCAGCCACTCTATTAAGTCTCTCCAATTGTCTTCTATTTTTGAAAGCAAAAACTTTTAGGGTCAAGGTGGAATGTCATGAGTGCGATACACAAGAACTAGGGGTTAGTTACCCAATCACACTGACTGGGGTATATAAGGTGTAAGGGACCCAATTTAGGGCATCTAGACATAATCAAGAACTGACTTTTCACCTTCTCCTTTGCTTCCATGGCTTCCTTCCTCCTTCTCCCCTCTTTCTTGTCTTTTTCTTCATTTTTTGGTCTTTCTCTCTCTTCTTCTTCCTCTCTTTCTCTCTCTTTTTCTCATTCTTCTCTCTTCTCTCAGCCTCATTCATTATAGAATTGTTTGAAAAGGATGAAATTTTGAACATCATGGGCTAATATAATACACCATCGTTGTGTTGAAGTATGAAGTTCACATGTTAGTTGATTCAATAACCCGTTGATTAAGGAATCATGGCTATTTTATGTAGAGAGGGTGGTCACATGATACTATGGGATCATACCTTCTTATTTTGATAGGCTATCATTGATTATGTCTCAGTGTATACAAGGTAGGTGCTAGTCCATATATAGTCACCTTATTTTGGGAGTTACATGTGGAAGTTGGGAGAAATTGCAGTATGGTTTTAGTTGGGCTCTAGAAAGACTAATTAGGAAGAGCACTGAGGGCTACTTCAATTATGTGTTTTTGTGGAAGCTCGCATGCCTGTGAGGGTGGCAGGATCTATTGAAAAAAAATACTGCTCTATTTTCCTCACACAAAGAGAAAAGGAGAGAGAGGAACACGTATTCAAAACCATCCTTACAATCCTTCTCTTCCACCATGTTCTACACTTACCTTTTGGAATAAACTATCATTGGCAACATAGGGGTGAATTTTTGATTGATGGAGCAACATCGTGTCCGTTAGTTTGATTATTGAAGGGTGGACTATAGTCATTGATAAGAAGTTAGCAGCACAAGGCAAGTAGCGTGCAAGCATTCTGAATAAAGAACCCCAAATATAGGAGTATTGGAGTGTCGATTGATGAGAGTAGCAAGCTTGGAGCATCAAAGAGATGCTCAGCATGTTCCCAGAGTTGCACTACTCATGACAGAGGTGGTGGTCATTAGACTCTACGGTTCTTTTCATTTAAATCATAGTTTTCTCATGTTCATGAGTGCTTCAGTCAAAAATAGAGAGATTATATTATTGTATTTCATAGAGGAGGATGAGATTAGGAGCAGCTTTCAATAATTATGCAAGAAATTTAGAAGACAACCAACATATTATCATGTGAAGGCTTGTAGACTATAACTCATGTATAATTTAGTGATTAAATAATTTATTAAACTCAATGCAGTCTTCATGTATAGTAAAACATGTTGAGGGAGCTCGATCATAAAGAAGGAGGCATTGGCTAAATTACACCTAGTGAAGCATGTTATAGCAAAATGAGTACTAAGATCCAAAATAGATAGAGTACATGTTGAAGAAGGTGATGATTCAAACTTTGCTAGCATCATATTTTAGAAGAAACTATATTGTTTCCTATAAGTAAAGATAGTGACTTATTGTCTAGGTGGTTGGGTGATGGCATTGGGGTTGTTAGAGTCTATCTATCTTATAGGATTTTGTCTGATCACTGCTAATGTAATAGTGCATTAGGTATCATTTATATGAATAGAACCCACATGCTATAAAAATGACACATAATATCATATCTTGACACATCAAAATGCTGAAGGATAATATAAAGAGAAAACTAGAATGATAAAATAGTAATATTATTTATATTGTAATATATGCATGAGCTTACATAAATCTTTGCAAGCCAAAGTTTGACTTGCTTTCAATCTATATGAACTCAAACCTACCAAACCTTAGCTTGGATTTCAAAGTGTAAGTTTTGCAATCTAACATAGTCTACATCATTCACCACCCTTACCAAAACCATTTGATTCACTTATTCTTGCTTCCAAGTCTCCCTCTTCAATACCTTCTACATACACAAATAAGACATATTACATATTAGCAATAAGAAAAATATAATAGAATAGTAGAAGCACACAATGTCAAATATTTCATTACTATAATTAAGGACCAGACTATAGTGGAACTAAGAGTATTCTTCCATACCTTCAAGTGCTATTGGCATGTCTTCGAGAACAATGTTATCTTGTGAACTAGTAAACTATTCATATGCTTCTTCACACTAATCATTTAGAGAAACTGGCCAATCATCAACATGTTTTCATATTTTGATATACGAGAAAGGGGATAAGGATTAAACAATGTAGTCTAATATTGAAGGTGATACTTGCTATAATTGGCTTAAATGCTCTAAATGGTGGGCCTTGATAGAATAAATCATCCTTGATCCATCAACACTATATGCAAGCATTTGAAGATGGACTAGATCATCTTTCCAATATTTTATTATAGCTAAATTGTTTGAGTCCATATATACTAAATGTGAATCAAGATCAAGAGATCAAGTATGTCCCAAGTGATCAAAGACAATGGGATGGAGATTGTAATATGGAAGAGAATCCCATAAAATTTTGAACTTTACACATTTCATGCTACAATTCTTAATAAGATCAAGATTTATTTTATGAAAGTCCAAAGATTTAAACCTGCCTCATGCATAAACAGATAAGTGAAAAATGAATGCATAGAAAACCATATACAATAACACAGAAGAACAAAAATCCTAAGTCTATTTAAAAGTTACCTCTGCATAAAGAATATTGGCTTGCACATAAGTTAGGATAGGGGATACACATAAGAGAAGTACTATAAAGAATCAACATGCAATACCCTTTTTAAGGATATTGAGGTACATTCATGTTTAGTGTCACCTTGGGATTTATAAAAGAAGTAACCATGGGAAATACACTATAGTGAGAACCATGAGAAGTTACTTTAACAAGCACTCCAATGGCTTGGAAAGGAGGCTCCAACAAAGGGAGCTTGATTACTCCAACCTCAAGGATTAGCAAGGATTAGAACTTTGTGATGGTGGTTATAGTCCCAATAACGATGTTCTAGTATATGGAATTATTATCCAAAGCAAACCTTAAACACTCGAAATGCTAGATGCATAATCACTTTCTTGTGTAATGGCATTTTCGTTGATGGTCTTAAGTTGTATCTAGTAAAGAAGTTGGTACTTTTTACAAAGACCAATAGAAATGAAAAGCCCTCCCTAAAACCCTTTGAATTAAGACCTTAATTATTTGTTTATGGTAGAAAAACATCAAAAATCATGTTGTATTTTACACAAAAAATCCACAATTAAGGGAGTCAATTAAAAGGTTTTCAAGAAGAGTCTCACATTCTAATTAACATTTGCAAATGTTACCAACTTGTTCAACCATGTATAACTAAAACTAGTGAGAGAGGCGCTCCCACAAGGGAAGGATGATACACCCATAGTATTATGAGTACACAGGCTCATTTGAATGTCAATTTCATCTACCAAATTGTTGTTGTTGGGATTGTTTCACTACAAAGTATAAGGGAAATACCAACCAGATTAATATATAAATCTATGAAAATTGTTTTATAATGTCAAGCCCTTGCCAACCATCAGAGTACATGTCAATAAAATTTTCTATGTGAATACATAGATATGTACGCTGATATGTGCAATGAAATAAATGTTGGAATATATATCACAAATAAAATAGTAAAGAAATTTACTAATGCATATATTGATGTGCGTAAGAAGACTTACCAATCTAAATAGCAATTGATGGAGAGAAGAAAAATTAGCCAAGGATCTAGCCCATTATAGGGGCAAGATTTTTTAATCCATGTTTGCTATCTTGTCACACATGGATTAATATTTGTCCTTGCATGAGTGCACATCATGCATTGTTAATGATATTAGAATCAACTACATGCTATAAGAAGTTATATACAACAACATTACTTAACACAATGCCATCTTGGAGGACAATGTAAGAAGATACCAAAAATGACCAAACAATATTGTTCTTTATATTATAATATATACATGAGGGTCAATAGAGCTTCAAAATCCAAGGTTTAGTTTACATACAAAATACGAGAATAACCCTTTCCAAAACCATTGGATTCACTTGTCCTTCATTCCAAGTTTCCCTACTCAATGTATTTTGCATAAACAAACAGAACACCTTATGTGTTAACATTATGAAAATGATCACAATGCTTATAGTTAGAAATACATCAGCTTGTTAGACACTAAAAATATACAAGCTCAAATATCTTAAGAGTACAATTAAGATATACCTAAATTACACTAGAACTAATAGTGTTTTCCCCATACCTTCCTATGTTGTAGTTCTTATGCCCAATGCTATAGCTCTTCAAGAACAATATCATTGTTTGTAGTAGTGAACTCTTCATTCACTTCGTGAAGTTGAGTCTTTGGTTAATCATCATGTTTTTTTATCTTGATATTTAATAAAGGGGATAAGGATTTAACAATGTACTTTATTATTGAAGGTGAGACTTTCCACCACTAGCTCAAACCTACCCAATGGTAAGTCTTGGTAAAATAAAGTGTGCTTGATCCACCATCACTATTTGCAAGAATTTTTTGATGGGCTAAACCATCTTTTCATTATGTTGTCAAGGCTAAATTAAAAGAGCCTATGTATACTACATGTGAATCAAGATCGAGAGTCCAGGTATATCCCAAGCAATCAAAGATAAGGGGATGGAGATCACATGGAAGAAACTCCCATAAATGTTTGAACTGTGTCACTCCATGTTGCAATCCTTAAAACAAAATTTTAAGATAATTCATAAAAATCCAAAGATTTAAGATAACCTCATACAACAAATAAACAAGTCAAAATTGAGTCCCATACATCAACAATGAGGAATAGTAATCCCAAGTCTACTTAAGAGTGACCTTGATCTACACAAATAATACCAAATTTAAGGATAAAAACTTTGTGATGGTCATTATAGTCTTGATAACAATGCTCTAGTATATGCAAACTCCTGAGGCAAAACTCCATATCTATGGTACTTTCTAGGTTGCTTGGGATACAAGGGATTAGTTCTTGGTGCTGATTGATACCTTGGAGAAGTGGGAGTGAAGATTTTGAGAGTTCTTGGGCATGGTAGCCATTGTAGCTTGTAAGGAAGGAGAGAGAGAAGGTCTAGATCCAAAAAGTAACTAGGATTTTTACCCTCCTCTAGCTCATTTACCTCCAGATATGTTAAAAGCTCTAGACACAGCTCTTACTTGCCTTCAAGAGAGCTATCTCTAAAAAATTGTCGTGCTCTTGGTGTACCTATACATGCTACCTCAGTAACTAGGGTTTTCAAATTTGAAAGGGGAACTAGATAGAGAAAAGGGAAAGGGGAAAAGGACCAAACCTTGAAGCTCTGATACCACTTGTGGTGAATGTGACTGAGAGGAGAGAGAATAAAGAGTAGAAGAGAGAGAAAGAGAGGAAAAAGAAGATAGAGAAAGACTAGGAGAGGAGAGAGAAAGATAGAAAAGAGGAGAGGAGGAAGGAAGCCATGGAAGCTAAAGGAGAAGATGAAAAGTCAGTTATTAATTATGTTTGGATGTCCTAAACTATGTCTCTTACACCTTATATACCACTACAAGGATATGGAGGTATAGCGACGGCGATTTGCGATGTAAAATAGCGGCATCACTATTTGCGTCGCAAATGTAACACTAATAGAGATGGTACTTAGACGAAAAAACGTGGGTCAAAACCCGAGCCCGTTATTTTACGCGCATACATGAAAGAGAGAGCGAAAGGGAAAGCGAACATCTTGCATTTGAGAGGAAGAGGAAGAGAAAGAGAAAAAGAGGGAGAAAGAAGGCTTCTCACCGCCACCATCGCCGTTCGCGAAGAAGAGGAGGAGGTGTACGGAGGGCGAAGAGGAGCCGCCAAACCCTTCTTCGAGCCTTTACGGTGAGTGCATTGTCCATTCTTGCTTTGCTTTTGTGTTTTCTCTCTCTCTTTTACTTGTTTTTTGTATAATTCGTGTGTATTGAGAGAGGAGAGGAAATGAGAGAGAAAGAGAGGGAGAGGGAGAGGGAAGGAGAGGAAATGAGAGAGGAAGAGGGAGAGGGAGAGAGAGAGGGAGAGGGAGAGAGGGAAACATTAAACATAATAGGGAAAGAGAGGGAGAGGGAGAGGGAAAGGGAGAGGGAGAGGGAGAGGGAGGGAGAGAGAAAGAGAGGGTGAGGGTGAGGGAGAGAGAAAGAGAGGGAGAGGGAGAAGGAGAGAGAAAAGGAAATGAGATGAGAGAGGGAGAGGGAGAGGGAGAGGGAGGGAGAGGGAAACATTAAACATAATAGGGAAAGAGAGAAAGAGAGGGAGAGGAAGAGAGAAAAGGAAATGAGAGAGGGAGAGGAAGAGGGAGAGAGAGAGAGAGGGAGAGAGAAAAAACATTAAACATAATAGGTAAAGAGGGAGAGGGAGAGAGAGAAAATGAGAGAGGGAGAGGAAGAGAGAAAAGGAAATCAGAGAGGGAGAGGAGAGAAAAAACATTAAATATAATAGGGAAAGAGAGAAAGAGAGGGTGCGGGTGAGAGAGGGAGAAGAAATGAGAGAGGGAGAGGAAGAGAGCAAAAGGAAATGAGAGAGGGAGAGGAGAGAGAAAAAAATGAGAGAAGGAGAGGAGAGATTAAAAAACATTAAACATAATAGGGAAAGAGAGAAAGAGAGGGAGAGGGTGAGGGAGGGAGAGGAAATGAGAGAGGGAGAGGAAGAGAGAAAAGGAAGTGAGAGAGGAAGCGGAGACAGAAAGAGAGGGAGAGGGTGAGGGAGGGAGAGGAAGAGAGAAAAGGAAATGAGAGAGGGAGAAAAAGAGAGAAAAAACATTAAACAAAATAGGGAAAGAGAGAAAGAGAGGGTGAGGGTGAGGGTGAGGGAGGGAGAGGAAATCAGAGAGGGAGAGGAAGAGAGAAAAGGAAATGAGAGAGGGAGAGGAGGTAAGAGAAAAAACATTAAACATAATAGGGAAAGAGAGAAAGAGAGGGAGAGGGAGAGGGAGGGAGAGGAAATTAGAGAGGGAGAGGAAGAGATAAAAGGAAAGAAAGAACGAGAGGAAGAGGAAGAAAACATTAAACATAATAGGGAAAGAGAGAAAGAGAGGGAGAGGGAGAGGGAGGGTGAGAGAGAAGGAGGAAGAGGTTGTTGTTTTCTTGTTTGTTGTTGTTGTTGCAGCAGTAGTAGTTGTTTTTCTTTTCTTGTTTATTGTTGTTTAGTTTTTTTGTTTTTTGTAGTAGTAGTAGTAGTAGTAGTAGTAGTTTTTTTTTCTTTTCTTGTTTATTGTTGTTGTAGTAGCAGTAGTAGCAGTAGTTGTCGTTTTTTTTTTCTTCTTTTCTTGTTTATTATAGTGGTAGTGGTAGTGGTAGCGGTATCGTGGTCGTGGTCATGGTCATGGTCATGGTCGTGGTCGTGGTCGTGGTCGTGGTAGTAGTAGTAATTGTTGTTCTTGTTGTTCTTGTTGTTTTTTCTTCTTTTCTTGTTTATTATACTAGTAGTGGTCGTGGTCGTGGTCGTGGTCGTGGTCATCATAGTCGTAGTCGTCATCATAGTCATTGTCATGGTCGTGGTCGTGGTCGTGGTTGTAGTCCTGGTCGTGGTTATGGTCGTAGTCGTAGTCATAGTCGTAGTCGTAGTCATCGTAGTCATGATTGTAGTAGTAGTAGTGGTTTTCTTGTTTGTTGTTGTTGTTGTTGTTGTTGTAAAGGTTTTTTTTGTTTTCTTGTTTATTATTGTCTAGTTTTCTTATTTGTCATTGTTGTTGTAGTAGTGGTAGTAATAGTAGTTTTTTTTTTTGTTTTCTTGTTTGTTGTTGTTGTTGTAGTAGTAGTAGCAGTAGTAGTTATTGTTGTTGTTGTTGTTGTTGTTGTTGTAGTAGAGAGAGATATATATTTTGTTAAAGAAAATGAGAGAGGGGGAGGAAGAGAAAAAAGAAGAAGGAACGAGAGAGAGGGAATAAACATACAGCATAATAAAGAAAGAGAAAAAGAGAGAGAGATGGAAGGAGAGGAGATAATGAATGGATAAAAAACAAAGAGAGAGTGGTGGCGAGGTCTGGTGAGGTCCGGTGCAACACCACGAGACGGGAAACACTCTGACATATATACGTTAATTTGTGGGTGGGTGGTGTTAAGTTTCGCGTGGTGGAGGGACTTGCTCAAGATGCTGCGTCGAACACACACAGAATGCACAAGGAGAAGCTCACTCAAGAGACAAGAAGAGAGATGGAGGCCAAAATGTTTTCTTGCTGATTTCTTCTTCTTCTTCCACGCACTTTACAATGTACACAAAGTATAGATAAGATACAACATAAAGGAAAGTGGCCTACTAAGTCAAACAATGCATAACCGACTACACTAGTCGATTGGCGCTATAACTATGCCAGCTGTAAATAGGTGTGACAACCTGCATATAATAAGTAATGAGTCAGTAGCCATGTGAGAGTCATAATGACCACCGACGTGCTAAGTGTAGACGTGTGGACCCATCTAACCAGGCGGTCCATCATCAATGTCCGCATGTGTTGAGCTTGTCATCTCAACACTCCCCCTCAAGCTCAACTGCATCTCTGCAACTCCAAGTAAGCTTCGAAACTTTTGAAGCTTCTCTGTACCCAATGCCTTCGTGAAGATGTCAGCTATCTGATCCTGTGTGCTGATATACGCCAAGTCAATCTCACCTGCTAGTACCTTCTCTCTCACAAAGTGGTAGTGTACCTCAATATGTTTTGTCCTGGCATGGAACACAGGGTTTCTAGCCAACTGTATACTACTCATGTTGTCACAATAAATGACAACTGGACCTTCCACTTACACATCCAAATCAGCCACTAACTTTTGTAGCCATACTACCTCACATGCTGCAACAACAGTACCTCTATACTCAGCCTCTGTACTCGACAAAGCAACTGTAGATTGCTTTTTGCTACTCCAAGCAACTGTTGCACTACCAAGAGAGAACATGTATCCACTCGTAGATCTTCTATCAGACATACTACCAGCCCAATCTGCATCTGTGTATCCAAACACCTGTACATCTGTATACCTGCCTCATAGAAAAGTCCATAATATAATGTGGACTTCACATATCTCAATATGCGTCTGACTGCATCCAAATGTGGCTTTCTAGGTACTTGCATAAACTGACTCACAAGACCAACAACGTAGCTCAAGTTTGGCCTTGTAATGGTCATGTAGATCAAACTCCCCACTATCCTCCTGAACATAGTAGGGTCTTCTATCTCATCCCCAACATCAGCACTCAACTTTACATTTTGCTCCAACGGAACTGAAAGTGGTTTGCATGTTGTCATACCATACTTGGACAACATATCCAAACCATACTGTCTTTGGGACAGCCATATACAATCATCACATCTGATCACCTCAATGCCAAGGAAGTACCTTAGCTCGCCTAAATCCTTCATCTCAAACTTCTTCTTCAAAAAATCCTTGACTTCAGCAATCCCACTATCACTATCACCTGTAATAATCAAGTCATCCACGTAGATGACTATGATGACCAAACCTGCATCTCCCTTTCTCACATAAAGTGAGTGATCAGCATCAAAAACATAAAAGCCAATATTGACAAGATACTCTCTGATCTTGTCAAACCATGCTCTAGGTGCTTGCTTGAGCCCATAGAGCGCCTTCTTCAACCTGCACACATACATGGGATGCTCTAAATCTTCATAACCTGTTGGCTGATCCATATACACTTCTTCCTGCAAATCACCATGCAAGAAGGCATTCTTCACATCCATTTGCTGCAACCTCCAACCTTCGACTGCTGCCAAAGCAATCACACATTTGATAGTTGTCATCCTAGCAACTGGACTGAAGGTTTCATCATAATCTATGCCATATGTCTGGGCATAGCCTTTTGCAACCAGCCTATCTTTGTACCTACTAATAGAACCATCTGCATTGTGCTTAATCTTATAAACCTACTTACATCCAATAGCTTTCTTGCCCTTCGGCAATGATACTAGATCCCAAGTCTTATTGGCCTCTAATGCAGCCATCTCCTCATCCATTGCTGCATCCCAATGAGTATGACCAACAGCATCCTCAAAACAAGTGGGCTCAACATCCTCAACTAGTTTCACCATATAAGCATAATGGTGAGTTGCATAACCTTCAAAACCAAATCTTTTAACAGGGTATCTGACCCTGCTAGATCTGCGTACCACCGGATCACTCAATGGAGCCTTTACACTATTATGAGCTCTCTGTACACCTGGTGTCTTCACAGAAGGAATAGCAAGCTCATCATCTAAGCTCTCTGATCCACTGGAGTCTCCATCAAGAACTGCATCAATTCCATCTGACACTTTATTCTTTCCTTTATCTTTACCTGTAGTGCTACTAGATGCACCTGAAGATGTAGAGGTACTCCTTAGTCTCCCAGACCAAGGACTACCAGGATGATATCTCTGGTCCACTAAGAGTCCGTGATTCTTGCTTTTTAGCCTGCACATGAGTGTCATGATCATCATCATCATCCAATGCATCACCACTAGATGCATACCAACTGCTCATTTCATCAAAGATGACATCCCTGCTCACTCTGAACTTACATGTGACAGGGTTATAACAGTGATACCCTTTCTGCTCTAAGGAGTATCCAATAAAGACACTTTTCAGCCTTTGGATCCAGTTTCTTCCGCAACTCATCTGGCACATGAACATACGCAATGCAGCCAAACACTTTCAAGTGTGAGACATCAGGCTTCTTACTTGTAAAACATTCTTCGGGGGTTATACCATGAACTGCAATTATGGGAGTTCTGTTCATAATATAAACAGCAGTATGAATAGTCTCAGACCAAAAATGCTTAGGCATATTCTTTTCAGCCATCAAGGCGCATGCAACTTCTGCAATATGCATGTTTTTCCTTTCTACAACCCCATTTTGCTATGGGGTATACCTGCATGTGAACTGTCTCTTTATCCCATGAGACCTCAAAAAATCACTGAACTCATTCGAGAGGTACTCTCCCTCTCCATCTAACCTCAAGCACTTTACTTTCAAGCATGTTTCTCTTTCAACTGCAGCCTTGAAAGTTCTAAAGTGCTCAAATGCTTTACTCTTTTCCTTCATAAAATATACCCACAGCTTTCTAGAATAATCATCAATGAATGTGACAAAGTATAAACTGCCTCCAAGAGATACATTTTGTGCAGGTCCCCACATGTCTGTATGCACAACATCAAGGATATTTCTGCTTACATCTCTATCATGTGAAAAGGGTTGTCTTGCCTGCTTACCAAACTGACATGCTTCTCATACCTTATGAAATTCTGCAACTCTAAATGTAGGCAAACATGTAACCAACCCTTTGGACTGCATTAATTTCAGCCTTTGTACATTTGCATGTCCAATGCGTTTGTGCCAAATTTCAATATCTGCAACAATACTTTTCCTTTAGCATACATAGCAGCATTCATAGTAGGAATTCCAGCATCCAGAGTAAACATACGTCCAACTCGACTTCCCTTTGCTACCAACCTGCACTTGTCATTGAAGTCTTCTACAAAATAGCCCTTTGCATTAAATCTGACTTGCAGCCCTTGCTCTACCATTTGACCGACTGATACCAAGTTCTTTGTAATAGATGGCACATCTAAGACATCTAAAAGACTCTTTGTCTTACCATCATGCAAGGACAAGAAAACTTTTCCAATGTGTGAAATTGGGTGACATGAATCATCACCCGTCTGCACATAGCCTGCATTTTGCAAATCTTGCATCTCTCCAAACCATTCTGCATGGCTAGTCATATGATTGGATGCACCTGAATCAACATACCAAACATCATCATGTGTTTCCTTTCCTATAACAGCATTCAGCATATGCTGCATAACAAACAGACGTTCATTTTTGTCTTCATTCTGTCGTGAAGACGATGCATAGTTTCCTTGCTACAACTTACCACTGCAAATATCATCTTTCTTAGCATAACATTGGGCTGCAATATGATATGTTTTGCTACAGTAGTGGCACATAATACCAGAGTTGTTAGAACCTCTGTTCTGTCATCCACCTCTTCCTCTAAAGCTCCCCCTGCCTCTAAAGTTACCACGACCTCCTGAAACCTGCATATCACCAAATTGCTAATTCAATCTGTTTTGCTGGTTGTCACTACCACGTCCTGTACCATGGCCTCTTGAAGAGAACCTGCCACGTCCCCTTCCTGAACTAGAGTAGAAAGCTTGGACCTATTCACCACTTTTTTCAGATGTCTCACTCTGCATGTTGATCTCTTCAGTGATCATAAGGGAGACCAACTCATCGAAATCTGGAAATGGCTTTCTAACATATACAGAAGTTACAAAAGACTTCCAAGCCTTTTCATTGTTAAGTCTACCCAAGGTAGACGACACCAAATCATCATCATCGGGCATTGCATCAATCGCTGTCAAGGCATATGCAATGCTCCTTACCTTCAGTGCATACTCATTGATAGACATCTTTCCTTTCTTCAATGTATTCAACTCTTGCTTGAGTTGAATCTTTCGTGCCTTTGTATTTACAGAAAACATACTTTCAAGTATGGTCCAAGCTGCATATGAATTCTCTGCATTTCTTATGTGTCCCAGCATATTATTGTCAATTACTACAGACAACCAATACATGACCTTTTTATCTTTTGCATTCCATTCCTTCCGTGCCTTTGTCTCTTCTGCAGTTGGAGGATCACTCACCTCCGGCTCCTTTTCTTCACCTGAAACAAACTCGTAAAGGCCTTTTCCAATAAGGAAGTTCGTGATACGGAACTTCCATGAAGGGTAGTTGTTCTTCTCGAGCTTCTCAATGATGGGGCTTCCACTGTTCTCTGCCATTATCACAAAATTAATACCAAATAGCAAGCAAATCTTCTGCAACCCTCGACCTGTAGTACACAGCAATACACCAGACAGCCTTTTTTTACTGTCTGCTCAACAATACATGCAATATGCAACCAGTTTGCAGATAAACCTTGTGTTTACTCGCTGGTAAATACCTTTGAACTTACAGATTTGAAATCTGTAACCTGCGCACCCACTTTCGGTCAATATAGTCGAAGTCACAGTGTACCCTGAAACTGCTGTCCGCAACCTTGCGGCTCTGAAACGGGGCCTGAAACGGCCTCAGATGCCCAAAATAACTGCGGATAAGCCCTAAATGACTTGTTTGCAGAATAGACAACGCTCTTCGCGCACACCAAATCTCACTGCAATCTGAGATTTTTTCTCGACCCTGCTTCCGGTGCCTCCACAGGCACTATCCAAGAGAGAGAGTGGAAGAATGGGAGAGCTTCTTACCCGTGGCTTGCTTTCTCGAACCTTACTTCTTCTCCTTCGCTTCAACCTTCAAAATCAACCTCTCTCAGTGGCGCAGCTCTGATACCATATCAAGAATCGCGTGGTGGAGGGACTTGCTCAAGATGCTGCGTCGAACACACACAGAATGCACAAGGAGAAGGTCACTCAAGAGACAAGAAGAGAGATGGAGGCCAAAATGTTTTCTTGCTGATTTCTTCTTCTTCTTCCACACACTTTACAATGTACACAAAGTATAGATAAGATACAACATAAAGGAAAGTGGCCTACTAAGTCAAACAATGCATAACCGACTACACTAGTCGATTGGCGCTATAACTATGCCAGCTGTAAATAGGTGTAACAACCTGAATATAATAAGTAATGAGTCAGTAGCCATGTGAGAGTCATAATGACCACCGACGTGCTAAGTGTAGACCTGTGGACTCATCTAACCAGGCGGTCCATCATCAATGTCCGCATGTGTTAAGCTTGTCATCTCAACAAGTGGGTGGAGACTTTACATACGTTAATTTTTGTTGAGTTACAAGAGAAGAAATCCCTTCTCAAACAATTTAAGAAAGAAAAAAAGAATGATAACAAAAACAAATTGTTTCTCGTAACGTAGACAAATGGAAAACGATAAAGGTCTTGTTGTTCAAGATTGCGAGGCATATCTTAATCAGCGTGTCCCATGTCCTTGCTCTCAATGCAAGCTGGCAATTAGACGAAAACATCGATTTTCTATAGAACACGTATGACGCTTCGGCGAGTTTCAATCTAAGATCATTGATCAGGCGATCTTGGATTTTCAGCAAACGGTAAGAAAAGTTAATATCAATCATGCATTGTACTCGCAAGCTAATTGAATACCATATACAAGAAGATTGGGTGTGGCTGGTAAATTTTCAATCCACGGAGGTGACGTCTCATCCCAAGGAGGAATGTACCCTTTGCGGCCAATTAGAAGAGTTCGTGGGCGTGCGATGGATGGAGTGCGTGAGCCAATCCACCACTTAAAAGGTACTACCCAATCTATACCGTCAATACCAGAGGAGATAGGCAGCCTTCCAAACCTACCTACAATCTTGGAGCCTGAGATGGAGGTAATAATCGATGAATTAATTCCCATGGATGTTGAGACTTCTGATCCGCTTAGAGAGAAAGCATCCATACCATTATATGATGGGTGCTAAGTATCTCACCTGAAGGCACTACTTGCACTCCTAAGTGTGCAAGTAAAATACGGGTGGAGCGATGCAAGTGTGACTGAGTTGTTCATGTACCTTGTACATACGATTCGTTGATTTCTTTTCGGCACTGTCATTAAAAACATTTGTGCTTTTTCAAGGTGTTTTATGATTTTTTTCAAGTTACTAAAATATCATATATTACAACCTGTAAATACCATACTTGAGTCTCGTAATGATGCACGACATGTTTTACGAAAACTTGGCATGGACTACAACAACATCCATGCATGTATCAACGATTGCATACTGTTTCGAGGAGAATGCGAGACTATGGAGACATGTCCAAAGTGTGGTGCTCACAGGTATCGACAAGACTTGCAAGGATAAACCATCCCTCAAAAAGTTCTTAGAAACTTTCCGCTTATCCCCCGCATAAACCACATGTTTCATACTTCCGACATGGCGAGCTTGACAACGTGGCATGTGCAAAATAGGTCCATAGATGGAGTTCAACGAATATCAGTGGATTCATGCGTATGGAGCCACATTGACTCTACCTTCCCAAGCTTTGCCCAAGAGCCAAGGAATCTTCAGCTCAATCTTGCAATGGATTTGTGGCAATTTGGACCCTCCATTAAAAAAATTTGTTTCTCATCAACAAGAGAGATTAAGAACAAATGGTTTTAGAAAAATGTGATCAAAATAAGGTGGTAATTGAAAAAAATAGAAAGGGTCAAACAAGTTAAACCCATATATTTTATGTCCATCTTTGAAATCATTTTTTAAAAAAATTAAAAACTTGTAGTGCTTGTAATCAAAACCATCTCAAAAAATTTTAATTAGGTTAAAAATTGTACTAAAATTATATAATTATATATATATATATATATATATACATTTTCATCAAGAGAATTGTAATAGGATAGAAATGATCAAAATAATTAAGAGTCCAAGTAGCATTATTGGGTGTTGTTTTTGACAAATTTTCATGCACATTTGAAAATGAAATCTTTGTTGAAAATGAATTTCCACTTGAAACTTGTTCTAAATTATTTATTTTACTATCTTATAATATTGATAAAGTTACATCTAATTTTGTTGATATCATATGCACATGTTATTTCAAATATAGAGAAATAGAACTTGAGCCACTAGAGTGGCTTATAACCACTTTTGTGGCAAATTACAATACTAATGCTAGTAGTAGATAAATTTTTAGATGATTGCATGCAAACATGTATTTAAAACATATCTCCCACCTTCACTCAGAGGCACAAGATGCATCTTATTCTCATTCTATATGAATTGAGTGCTTGAAGGCTCCTTCAACATAAGACCTAATTAGTCTCAATCACGTACATCAAGTTTCACAAACCTGAAGAAGGGCTTGTAAATCTATTTTTTGTTGAATGTTTTGAAACTTCATGTGCAAATATGACCACCTCTAGTTTTTGGCTTTAAGAAATCTTAAAATCTAAAAGGATAAAGCATTATGTATGGATTTAGACTTTTAAGTATAAAATCAATCATTTAACCAATTTATGATATTTAAGGAAAATATTTTGAAGAGGAAGAAGCTATTGATGCTCCATTGAAGTGCAAAATTGTAGGGAAGGTTAGATCGATATTGCAAGAGGAATAAGAGCAAAAGGTTGCGCTTTTTTTGCATATAACTACTACAAGAGGAGTATCTTCAATCATGTAAGATTATTGATATTATGTACAAATTTTAAAAGTGCTTGGAGATGTGATTTCTACTCTTGTTAGCAACAAGTAGGTCCAAAAAGGCCAACATTTATGAGCTATAGATGTATTCTATGAGTAACTAGAATAAGAACAAAATGAGTGCTAAGGTGACTAATCTAAGTCTCTTTCTTTAAAGTGGCTATGATTCCTCCTTTTTAGCAATACTTTTGGTGAAATTGCCATGGGCAAAATTAATTGCCTATCTTTCTCAGTAAGGTCAAGTAAGGGGGCATCACAAAAATCATTAGATGCTTGTTTGTCTTTGTGTCTGGAGGATCGATGTGAAAGTAGTTCAAAGCTCAGGATCAATTTGGCTAATGTTATTTTAATAATGGGTAGAGCTACAACTATACCAGGGCATTGCCTCCTTCCAGACCCAAATGGAAGGAATTTGAAATGGCTTCCATGCATGTCAAGAGTCCCCTCTTGTAGAATGTCCAAGAATCTATCGGGGTTAAATGTTTGTGGGTTGTTCCACCACTTTGGATTATTGGCCATCCACCATGCATTCACTAATATGCTACTTCCAGATGGGATTCTATAGCCCCCTAGCTCCTCATTTTCCAAGTTCATATGAGGCAATATGAATGGACTTGTTGTATGCATCCTCATGGTCTCCTTGAGTACTGCATCTAAGTAGGGGAGATTCAATATGTTGTTTGTATCTGCCACAATGTTTGAGTGAGCTTCTTTCTCTTTTGGTTCTTGCATCTTGATACTTGAGAGCTCTTGATATACCCTTTCTTGTATGCTTGGATTATTCACTAATTGAGCAATCACCCACTCAAGAGTGATCAAGATTGTATCAATTCCTACGTGAAATAAAAAAGAGGCCAACTGATTAGTTCACTTTCAAAAGCAGTAATGTTGTATAAAGGTGTATGCACTTGCAAAATCTCTCATATGAAGTTAATGAGCTAGATGTTTTGCCCTATAAAACTGACTTCCAAAAAGTTACAAGATTCAATATTTGTGTACTTTTGAAATATACACTTCAACCTTTATAATATTCATGCTTATGTGTTCCTTGTTAATCCATCAATTACCTGCTGTATTTAAGTTCTCTACAAAGTATAGCATGTTTTCTTCTTTGATTTCATTGTCCTCCAAAGCTTCGAGGACATGATCGATGCCTAAGGTCCCCTTCTCTTTTGCGACAAGGTCGTTTAGGCCATTGAGCTCCCTAATGAATCAATGAAACAAGAACGTTACGTTAAGGCAAACAATTAGTTGACAGCTTCGGAACTAGAGTTGCCTGCCTTGTCAAGTAGATGCATGGAGACCAAGATTGTGACTCCTGAGTAGGTGGGTGCGTCTTAACGAAACGTTGGGATAACAATAACCTGAAACGTGCGCCTGCGTGACATTACCTGCGTCGGCTCGAGATGAAGTATTCGAACACGTTTTCGCGAGCCTCTTTGATGGCACGGCAGGTCTGCAAGTACCTTCTGATGACGCCAAGTCGACAAAGGACAGGGAAGAAGTCGCCATACTTGTTAGCCCAGCTCTGGTGGAGGCGGCTGCGCTGGTCGTTCAGGCTCTTGAGCTCTAGGTAGAGAGGCTCATCCTCGCTCTCGAACCTCCTCCCGAAGGCCACTCGGTAGAGCACATTGTAAACCATGAGTTGCAGGCTCTCTCGCAGCACGACGCCATGAGTGAAGGCCTCGGGATTGCGCGCGAGTCTGCTTGTCAGGAGCTCTGTCTCGTCGTCCATGGCGGGCCGCCATCGCTGCTGCACGGCCTGGCTGGTGAAGAAAGCCAGGGTGAGGATCCGTCTGGCTCGCCGCCAGTGTGGACCATAGTCCGCGAAGCCGAGGTCCTGCCCGGCCCCCGTGAAGATGTTCGTCACCACGTTCCGGACCCTCGACCCGAACTGCACCCCCTTGGTGTGCAGCATCTCCTTGGCGATGGCGGGCGAGCTTATGAATAGGAGGTTTCGCCGCCCCATCTTTAGCATGAAGATGTCGCCGTATGTCTCTGCAAGGTTGGCCATCTTTCTGGCGGTGATCTGATCAGCTCCCACTTGCAACCAGTGGCCGAGGAAGGGAAGGCTGAAAGGGGGGCCGGGAGGTAATGGGAGCTGCATAGAAGAAGAAGAAGACGCCTTGCCTCCTCTTGCCTCATCTTGCCTCGTTTTGGATCTGCTGCGTATCGCTACCATGATCCAAGGCACTACACTGATGATGAGAAGGATTCCACAGTATAACAGTAACTCACTCATTGAACTGATCGCAGCAGACGGTAACCACGCCGCCATAGCTGCCATCTCAGTACTGCGACTGAAACTAATGCTTGTGGGCGGTAGTAAAGCATTGCTTTATAGATGCAATAATGCCATACAGTCAAAACCTGTATCCATCCATCCCCATCCGACTGACTCGTTCAAACCCCCGATGACGCGCACGTAGCTCGGCAACCCGCACCTGCTCTGTATGATCAGGAGGATATGGGCTCGTCATCAATTCAGCAAATTTCTTTGTGGTTGAATTCTTTATTAAGGCGAATGGTCCAGATCCTAAACTCGGTTCTGATGCCGATTCTCAAACCTTGCGTCTCTCTCGTCGATATAATGAAATGTCCGAGCCCCGACTATCAAGAGTCCAAGACGATGAAGCAAGCTGTGCAGTGTGCAGTGTGAGTGTCGCAGTGCGCGACGGCGACCCACTTCTCAGTGGTTGGCATGATCAAAATTTCTTTGTAAAAGTCATGTTCGGGGGGGTTTTAAAATCTCGCATATAAAAAAAGTCATGCTCGGGGGTCTTTTAATCCACGACGGCAACGTGGTAGTTAACGTGCTTATTTTCTCAAATTGTATTTTGAGAAAGACTATTAAGGTTGTCTTTCGTCATCCTTCTTCGCATGCACAACGTTTCACCAGGGTTCACAAAAAATATTTTTCGTAGAAGATAAAAAACCTCTAACTTAAATTTTTAGAGGGATTTTTGAATCAAATTACATGTATTTGCCATTTTTATAACTAAAAGTTCGAGGTTTTAAACCTTCTTCCTTCAATTTTGAAGGTTTTTTAAAAATTTTGCAATTCACTTTACATTAAACCTCGGTTTTTCGTGAACACTAGGTCTCACAAAGAAAGTTGAAGAAACGGAGAAAATATGGAAGACCTGGTAAGGCTTCCTAGAGGATAGGCTTGCTATTTTCAATTGGTTTTCCATGAAGGCACATATCGTGGAAAAAAAGATTTATCATTAGTTTTTTTGAGTTCAAAGAGAGGTATGGAAGACTCTCTCTTTCTTCTAGCAAGGATATTTGCCAAAGTGAGAGAGAGAGAGATCAAAATTTCATTGTAAAAGTCAAGTTCGAGAGTTTTTAAATTCTAGATGGTTGAGAATCCAATGTGGTAGTTTACATGCTTACTTTCTGAAATTGTATTTGAGAAAGACTATTAAGGTTGTTTTTGGTCCTTCTATTTGCATGCACAAGGTCTTAGAAAGAAAGTAAGAAATGTAGAAAATCTAGAAGATCAAGTACACCTTCTTGGAGGATAGGCTTGCTATTTTGCTTTTTGATAAAGGATGGCAAATGTTCTCCCAAAGAGAGAGAGCCCAAATTTTCTTTATAAAACTCAAGCACGAGGGTTTTTAAATTCTAGATGCTTGAGAATGCAATGTGGTAGTTTACATGCTTACTTTCTTAAATTCAAGAAAGACTATTACGGTTGTTTTTGGTCCTCCTCTTTGCATGCACATCTTAAAAAGAAAGTCAAAGAAATGTAGAGAATCTAGATGATCATGTAAGCTTTCTTGGAGGATAGGATTGCTATTTTGGTTTTGGATGAAGGTATATATCATGGAAAAAAAGATATATCATTAGTTTTTTTTAGTTCAAAGAGAGGCATGGCAGCTCTCTTTCCCTCTTGAGACAAGGATGGTAGATGTTTTTCCACCACAGAGAGAGAGAGAGATTCTATTGACATACATACATACATACATACATACATACATGTGTTATTTTCTATGAGGGAGAGAGAGAGAGAGGGGTCATGGCAGAGCTGGCAACAAGTCTTCATGGTGCCAATGATGGCATTGATAGTGGTGGTGGTGATGGTGGTAGTGGAGATCAATGATAACATTTTTTTATCAGTGTGTCTACTACCACTACCACTACCAAGAGAGAGAGAGAGAGAGAGAGAGAGAGAGAGAGAGAGAGAGAGAGAGAGAGAGAGAGAGAGAGAGAGTGTGTGTGTGTGTGTGTGTGTGTGTGTGTGTGTGTGCGTGTGTGTGTGTATGTATATATTTATGTATGTCTATATGCATATGTTTTGGGTCTTAAAAATAAAAAAAGGTATTTGGTATTTTAAAAAATAGTAATTGGAGGTTTGTAATGAATTTACATTTTAAAAAATTTTAGTTTATTTATTTTAAAAATATTTTGATTTAATTTTTTAAATTGTTAACATTTTTTATTAATCATGTGATTTTGAGATAAAATTTAATAATTAAAATTGTAAGTAGTTTTTTAATGTTAGTAATGTTTCTTTTTCTTTTTTAACAAACTAAAACTTGTAATTTTTTGTTTGGCTTTTTGATTGGAATAAAGTATGTAAATGTTAATGACACCCAAGAGTGCTTGATTGGAATGTTAAAGGCTCTACATTGTTTGCTACCTAGTTGGATCACTCAATTGATGTGGGGTGTATGTTTTCGATTGCTTCAAAGCTAATGCCGCTACTTGTCAACAATAGAACACAAGCTATAATACTCACCCTATCTTATGAGGTATGCTTTCATTGGTGTTGTAGGTGCATGATTTGCAAGATCTTTTTTCTCGACCCTAGCCACCAAGCTAGAATGTGAACCCACAAGCTTACTTTACACACCAAACACCCCTACAAATTGGGCTACCACTCCCAAAGTAATGATACTCACTTTCGACATGTTTGAATGGAAATGATCTATCAACAACTTTTAGTAGCCTCCCTTGTGAACATAATCAAACCTAGTCTACACATATATCATGCAAGGCCCCAGTCTAAGGGTACACTCTTTATTGTACAAAAAGAAATAGTTGAAAAAGACCTAGCATGTAGCTACTAAGTGGCTAAGGAGATTATAAAAGAGAAGATGTGCCAAAGCACGTATAGATGTGGACACACACACTTGCATATAGATTTGTACATGCTGGTATATATTTGACATATGAGTCCATATGTACTAGTTTGTCCATAAGCCCCACCATGATGTCCTGAATTTTCTTCACTATGTACTTGTTGTCCATACCCTCTTGCAAAGGTTTCCCATTAGTTCGTACATTGGGTACCTTACCGGTCATTAATATCAAGCACTCAAATCAACTTAAGGGTACATATACAAAAATAGATAATCTCTATCCTTATTGGTAAAGCATATTCCTATTTGAATCTAGCTCATCTCAATATATGCTCCTCATCTTTTCGATTCAATTTCTCAAAATTGACTACAAATTCTAGCACACCAACATCAGCAAACAAGCATTTTGACAATAGTACATATGTAGTGGCCTCCTTGGGAATTAAGTCTATTGCATGAACAAAATCATATTATGCCAATGTACCCTTACAAAATGCATGACATACATCCAACACACACAACTAGATATTAATTTGAGGCTTCATTAGGATTATTAACACGATGTTCTCTACCTTGTTTAGATGCCCTACACAACCTCGGAGATATGTGACAATGGCATAATGCTTCAAGTTTGGGGTGATGTTGGAATCTATACTAGTGAATTCAAAATACTTGATACTTTTGTTGGTGAGGCTAGCATGAGTGCATGTGTCATGAATGGCATGGTGGGGGGACTTGCTTGAGCTACTATACTGAATACACACAATACACACAAGAGGAATCTCAATCAAGAACACAAGAAGAGAGATGGAGGCCAAAATGTTTTTTTGTTTTTTTTCCCTTGCTCCTCTCACAATACAATATACACAAAGTATAAGATAAGATATAATATAAAGAAAAGTGGCCTACTAAGTCAAATAGTGCATAATTGACTATACTAATTGACTGGTGCTATAACTATGTGTGCTGTAAGTAGGTGTAACTAACCAAATATAATAAGTGATAAGTCTCAGGCCATGTGAGGATCATAATGACCATCAAGGTGCTTAGTGTAGACATGTGGGCCTATCTAACTAGGTGGTCCATCATCAATGTTTGTAGGTGTTGAGCTTACCATCTCAACACCCCCCTGCATATATATGCTCCTGGAGTATTGCTTCATGTATTTGGGTAACTGAATGTATTTGGGTCAATGATTTTCCATTTATGGGTTTGAAGGAATATTTTTAATATATATTTTTGGATGTATTGCTTCATGTCTTTGGGTACTCGGATGTTATCAGACGCACACATTGAGATTTGCTTTGCTCTTGGCCATTTTGGATTTACTTCCATCATGGGGAGCACTTTGATATTTTCAATGCAAATGTTGGACTCTTGATTAGTGGGAGACTCTCTGAGCCAATCTCTCTTACAAGTACCTTCTTTCTCACAAAATGGTAATGCATCCGAATATGTTTTATTCTAGCATGGAACATTGGGTTCCTAGCTAGTTGTTTATTGCTCATATTGTCACAGTGAATGACAAATGGACCTTGTTTTGGGTGTCCATGTCTACCTATATTCAGATGATGGCCTTGCAATGCCATGTTCTGAAGGCCATGAGGATTCACCATTTCATGAGAAATCCTTGTATCATGCTATCTCATATGGAAATAAAAAGTTTATTTTGAGTTCATTGTCTTGTGGAAAGTATAGGCTTGTGCCTTGTCAAGAAAGAAATCGCCGTCTTTGATGTTTCACCCTACTTCCAATGAAGTAGCTAATGGTCATGAAAATGTTGTTATCACCAAGCCATTTCAAGTAACTGAGCTCTCTATTGGTGTGGTTGAGTTGTAGACAGTCAAGGGAATGGTTGAATTGCTGAAGAAAGAACTATAGGGCACCATCCACCAGTGATTAAGAGCATGCCAGGGGGTGGGCTAGGAAATTAGCCAAGGGAGATTGATAGGAGTAGCATGTGCTTGCAAAGCAAACAATTGGAGAGGGGTGGAAACTTGCCTCGGGGAGGGGGGGGGGGGGGTCACTCATGAATATATGTATATATAACGTGAGTTCAAAATAAGGGGTTTTTAAAATACCAATTTTTTACATTTTTTACATACAGAAGGATGTCATATAAAGGGTTTACTTATAGATTGAATAGAAAAGGGTTGTGTTTTATTCAAGAAAAATTCACAAATTAGGATATTTCTAAAATAAGCTATGAACGCACATTATATAGAGAATATATATATAGTGAACCCCCCGAGAAACTTGCTCGATCCTCGAGGGAAGCTAAAGGAAAGCATAGGCCATGCAACCCTCTAGTTTTCCAATCACTCTATATGCTTGACTGTCTTGTTTGCTCATCTTGTTAATACCATGATGAAAGACTTTTGAAATAGAGACGTGATAAAAGTTTTTTCACTATATTTTTTGTGGTACTTTGCATATATTACAAATATTTATTTATTTATTTATTTAAAACACTTTAGAGGATGATTTCATTTCGATGTGGTAGAATATGTTATACCTTTTGCCTTAATCTAAACGCTCTTGATATGTGGTTGATGTATGAGGGAGCTTAGGGGTTTTTATATTTTATTTTTGTTTTGAGGTTGAGGACCTTGAAGGGAGGCAATGTGCTTGGCCTTGTTATAGAAATGATACAGCAATGTTCAAACTCTGAGAACATTTGCTACTTAAAAGAGAATAGGCACTAGTTGTCCCCTCTAGGTTCATGACTTATAAGTTATAGATTAATTGAAAGTCAGAGTTGGTTTCTTGGACAATCAATTCCTCCCTAAATGATCAAAATCATGTTCAAAAGTAATGGTATTCTACCTCATTGAGGAACTCTCATAAGTTCTCATAGATGAAAAGCTTTTTGCTATCACCAATCCAAAAGTGACTAATGGGGAGGATATTAGGGCAGCCTAGAGTCAAAATAACCATTTGATTTGGCAAGATAGGTGTTAGAGAAGTAGCACCATATCTTCTTGACCAGGGGTTCTACAAAGTTGCCACTAACAACTTTGGTGAAGGTGTCTCACCATGTGTTTCATGTTAATGAGACTGCTACTAACTACCATGACAAGGGTAAAAGTTTTACCCCTAAGGCAAAGATAGCATTGTGCTAGGGATTTGTAGATCACCACTATGATGCAAGTGACCATGGTACATTAGAGTGTGTCTTTTGTGTATTATATTGGTATACTTGATGTTAGAGTGTTTAACCTAGACATGCATGCATATTCTAGTGAGAAAAAACTGAAGTTTGGAGAAACAATGGGCTTGGGTTTACTTTAATCTTTACACCATCGAGATGCTAGAACTTATCCAGATATATTATGGCTTGTGTCTTCCAAAAGCCTTTGAGAATTTGTATTTTGAAGGGCTTCACTAGGCTCAAGTGCCCCTATCATTTTCTAAGTAGGTGCTAGCTTATGTACATCACTTGAACTTTGTTAAGGATGTTAAAAAGGGAGTTGCCCATGTTGCATGATGCTTGTTTGAGAGTGCTAACTTTTTCTACCACTTTTTTGAAATAAGAAACCATTGCAAGTTTTTGCATCAAAGAGATGGGAGAGATGATGAGCATGAATAGGTTCACAATACAGTGAGCTTGAGTAGGTTTGTTTGTAGGGAAAACAATAGGCATCATCAATCTACCTTTGATAACCATATTCGGAGCTATGGCACTAATGATTTGGTAGTGATGAAGGAGATAGCCTACCAAAGAAATTTGAGTTTGAATGGATGATGTGGGCTATAGTTGTGTTGATAATCTAGAAGTCCTTTTTTGTGGGTTTCTTTGGCCCCTTTTACATGCCCCTTTGTCCTGCCTATGATCAAAATGTCATCCACATAAACCACCATGATCTTGTACCATGACTAGGGGCATGCTTTAATCCATAAATAGCTTTCCTTAGTCTGCATGCTTTGCCTTGTATCTATTCTACTCCAGTGCACTGCTACATTTATGTTTCTTCCTCCACTACAACATGCAAGAAGGCTTTCTTTTTGCTCATTTGAGCCTTCTACTGCTCTACCCCAATGCACTATGACATATATATATTTCTTCCTTCTTTACACTATGCAAGAAGGCTTTCTTTTCACCCATTTGATGGACTACATAGATTTCCTTGAAGGTGCTAATATAGAAAGTAGTTTCCCATCCTACACTTGTGCTCATTGATAGCTTTCTGAAGGTTTGAAACACTGGCCAGAGAACTTGTGATAGTGTTCCCTTGTGTTATGCTATAACCAACCGCTTGAGTTGGAGCACCAAACCACTATTGCTACTACAACTATTGTGGTTGCTTTGAAAACTTGGAGACTTGCTTAGAACTTCCAAAGACTTGTGAATTAAGCTATTGTCCTAGGATTTGTTGCTACCTTTGGAATTCAATTGATGATGAATAAGTTTATGCAATTATTGGAATGATTGCTGTTGATCGAATGTATGACATTGTTGTGTCAAATTTTGTGGTGGGTGCTACAACTGATAGAGCTGAGCCAATCATGATTTTTACTGCTAAACATAGCATTTAGCTTGACTAAATGGCAAATTGTTGTTGCAGTCCAACATGTTGACTAGAAGCATGTGTTTGCTGGCTCAAATGATTGTTGAAAGGACTTGAAACATAGATCTTGCAAAATAGCTAGCTATAGTTTCAATGTCCCAAACACGTTGTATCTTCTGTTGTTGGTTGTACATCACCAATAGTCTACAGCAATGCCAAGGCTACAAATGTACAAACTAATCTCCATTACAAAATTGTGTGTTCGTTAGATCGAGACCTAAGTCTCATTGACTCAATCGGTACACTAGAAGGTTTGTTGAGAATAATTCTTCCACCAATGTGCATTGACAATGTGGGTGGGAGACACACTACAAAGAAAGTAGTGGCAAGGATCAATCTATTTGCTTAGATGTTTAGGTTTGCTTAGCTCATGTAGAGAAGAGGAAGAGTGAGAAAAATTCAATGGCCTCAAAAACCTCTTCATTAAGAGATTTTTTGAGCATAGATAGCCTAACAACCTGCTAGTATGACTTATGAATGTCAAGCAGAAAGAAAAATAGGACATCCGCGACTATGTGACCCACATGAGGAGTCTCTTCAAGAGAATCCTGATGGGCGAAGGACCGCCGACCGAAAGAGCAGTGTCGATGGTATTCATCAGTAGAATATGAAATGAGGAGCTTTATAAAGCCTTGGCAGGTAACTCAAGCTTGTAGCGAGACACGCTAGCTAGGGTGTTCGAAGAAGCCATTCGAGTAGACAACCAGCTAAAGGAGAGAAGTTCTAGGAACTTGAACCAAGAAGAGACCAACTCTAGAAGGTCGGAGAAAGCTTCAACATCCAGCAAAGTGATTAGGCACAAGTACCCAAGATAAGGGAAAGGCCATGAACACCTTGGCTCACAAGAAAATGGAAATAGCCAAGATGCAAGAGATGCTAAGATGACCAACGTGCCCACACATCCAATGCATGTACTGTGGCGAAAACCACTTGCCAGCCGAGTGTCAAGACTCCAGGTCACGACCTTGTGCTAATTGCGGTAGGTTTGGTCACAATGTTGCGCATTGTAGATTGCCTAGAAGACTTTCATACTCACAACCATACGATCAACCTTACCTAGTAAATAGACTGCAACAATTCTTTGGAAGGGGAGCCCCATTGGCCCTTCCTGCGCCAAACAATGTTAAGTCGCATGTTCCTAGAATGGACACAAATCCTACTGGAATACCTAGACCACCTGGTCCCTATGTGACCCATTCACCAAGCGATGCTCCAATCCACTACATGGAAGAGTCAAATGAGAAAGAGACTTATGTATACCCTTACATATTGCACGATGATGAGGACAACGCAGTCTTTATGGACTATTGACTAGTACCGGTGATGGCGTTAGGTAGGGGATGAGGTAGAGGCCTAGGAGGGCAGACCCAAGAACCAATCATATGTTGGACTTGTGGTCACCCAGGACACGTCTCATCACGTTGTCCTAAAAGGGAGCAACAAAATAGAGATAAGGCTGACCTAAGGTACCCTGAGTGCGGAATCACTCATCTCTTCATTGACTGTCCAAAGTGAAAACCATCCTCGAGTTCGGCTAACATGCCATCTGTCCCATTGATGTTGTTCGGTGTCAAGATTCTTGATGGGGAGGCTACACCTATCCCATTGCATGTCATGACCTGTGCACAAACGAAGCAGGCTGCCAGGTCCTAGCAATCTTAACGCAGCCTCGATAGGAAAGAAGAGTCGTAGGCGAAGGAAGAAGAGACCAGAAGCTAAAGTCATGCTCAAAACTGAGAGTGCCACAACGCTACCTTCTAGAAAGAAAGTCACTGATGCTGAGGCAGAGACATCAGCCCCAAAGATGGCTGAAAAGGGAAGTGCTAAGGTTGGGGAGTACCCCAACCCAAAGCGCCAACTAGAGGCCATCGAGAAGGTGAAGGAATGGGTGAAGGAGGCCCAAGAACACCTGAAAAATACTGAGCCCATCTTAGAGGATGAGATCGAGGATCTCTCCAACATAAGCAGCCAGTCTCACCACCTCGACCAAAATCGAGAGATGCGACTGCGCTATAAGCAGTATCGCTTAGGCAAAGCCTTAACACTATGGGCCAGCAAATATACAGAGATGCAGATACCGAGTTTGACATTGCACTCCGTGCCTAAGTCCTTACACATTAATGCTTTTTGGGAAGGCACCGAGATGCATGAGGGCTTATTGGTCTTAGCCCTAGGCAACACAATAAGGAAAGGGATTGTAGACACAGGGGTGAGAGTTAGTGTATTGAGCCATGCAGTGCTCCAGACTTGGGGCAACCCACCTGTTGAGACTACTAGGTTCAATGTCACATTAGCTAACGGAATGAAAGTGAAGCCATTCGGGGTGCTAAAAAACAGGCTAGTGAAAATCACAGGAGTTCAATTCTCAATTAATTTTATAGTCATGAAGGGAGTGGACTACGATATCCTATTGGACCGACCCTGGATGCGCAATGCTAGAGTGTTCAAAGATTGGGGGAATGGTCTCATCTTCCCATGCAATATAATAGAAGCTGTAAGGGTAGAAATGGACTTATGGAAGACTACACCAGTCAACCTTGATGCCATTTCTATGATGCTTTAGGGTGATGCTCAGATCAAGAAATCCTATGGGCCCCTGACTAAGTATATCCCATGTCTTGAAGACGAGCGAGATTGGATGCCTGTCCTTGCTACCATTGACCTACCATTGTTGAACGATGAGGAGTCTGAACAGGCCATTAAAATGATCAGCAAGCCTAAGGGTACACCCTCGGTACTGGTCTTCATGATGGCAGGAAATATTTGCAAAAGACCCAACCCTGTCACTTTCCATGTATCAAACAATAAGAGGGAACTCCAGGAGATTTTAGAGTATTTGACTGACAAGCTAGCTAGAAATGTTGGGGGTAAAGGCGCCTCCGCCTAGCCACCCGTGTATTACTACACTTTACCACATTGACAGTACCCGCCACTGCACACACTGTAGGTGGCAAGCACCCATCACAGTCACTTATTCTTTATTCTTTTAGTGACAGTTTGAATAAAAGAAGGCCGGACCACACATTGTGGTTGTTGGAGTTTCCACTTTGAGTTTCTCTCTCTCTCTTGCTCTTGCTCTCCATCCACCATAGCTCTTACCGCCAAGCTTCTTCCTCCTGGGTTCTACTTCCCTTTCAGGCAACCTAGTAGCAAATTTCAAGCCACTCTAATATCTCTTAGATGAGCCAAGGTGGCAATGGACTAGGATGCATGACCTAAATCTCATGTACAATTGGGCCCTAGTCCCCAATCAAAGACACGAGACATACTAAGACCTAGGAGACGGCAAGTAATCAGATGAAGATGCTTCCAATGATGAATACAAAGGCCACCGCTCCTTCAGTGATGAGAATGAGGGTAAGATATATACCATAGAATACGACACTGAAGGACGAGAGATAGAATAGATACGAGTAGACTCCAAGCCACGGAGAAAGAACACCTTAAGGATAGAGCGAGGGGTCATGTGCGTGGATTGTGACCATGCTTGGTTGGAATGTATAGAAGCCATAGACTTTGAACAAGCAAGCCTAACCCAACCAGGTGCCACGCTAGTGCTTAGAACAGAGTCACCCTCTGAGCTGTGACCACCGAGAGAGACTGCCTCTTCTAGCAAAGGAGGGGAGTTTTTTATTCTGAGTCGAAAGTGAGTCAGAGAGTGACCAAGAAATACCTAGGCCTTTCAAGACTAGACATACCAAGGGGGACCTACTCGTCCAACCTGAGGCATAGATGGTTAAAGGAAGAAAGGGCAAAACAGCCTAAGGATGCATGAGCAGATGAACAACGAAAACCACAGGACCTCCCTAAGAGATTTATGACTATGGTCTGTGCCTAGATACAAGTGCCAACCACTGTTGCGGAGACATATTTGCGACGACAATGTGTTCTCCTGGATGGCTTTTTGTAATACCCTCCCCTCTGAGAGAAACAACCCCACCTTCATGGCGTATCCTTGTAGGGTAGGAGTAGATATTGATACAAACACCCATGGTCTCTACGACTTCCCCATCATATATAACCCCCGTACTACTACCTTAGCACAAGTCCTCACTTTCACCTCGGATAGCCTAGATGCTACCATGACCCACTTCATTGCTGACTTCTCCTCCTGTCTCTATCCCGCCTTCATTACCACATGTAGCTACCTTAGGCTATTAAAAATCTTACTTAAGCAGGATCCCACCCCAGCAGAACATGGTCTCCCCCCACTCTTTTTTTATCCTAAAACCATAGATAGCTACACAATGACCCGCCTAATGATGCAAGCCAGCTTCTACCTTGCTTTTGCCTAGCTATTCTCGAGGATATGAGTGACAGCCAATTCAACCATTGTAACCACCCATTCCTCTCCACCACCTCTCTCCATGTCTGCTTAAACCTTAAGGATTACATGCATAGCTTGAAATTTTTGAGCTACTCCATTAAATCCCCTTCCCCACCACATTTTGATGATGATAACTAGCAATTAGCTACTGCCCCCGAATCATGTAACTCAACAAGCAAAAAAAAAGGAGAAAAAAAAGAGAAAAGAAAAGAAAAGAAAAGAGAAGGCCAAACACAAAGACATCAAACAAATAACAATGAAAGGAGCACATGACACATCCAAACACAATTTGCAGCACATAGCTCACGTTCGGTGGCCTTGGTTAGTCGACTATGTTCCTAACCCCCTAGCCCTTTTTGACTCCCCACTTTACGCTTAGGGGACCTCAAGGGCAGCACATACCTAGTGAAGTAACACTCGTCTATGGTTAGACCTGTCACCTTAACCTACACACACTGCACCTCCCTTCGCACGAATGGGGTCCACAAGTGTGGGACATTACCCAGGCTTGCTTGTGGTTAGACCCAACTCCCTGTTCCACCAACATGAGCATAGAGCACTGCACGGTGAGGTAGACACTCCCCTTAGGTAGAGCACTTTCTCCTTTCAGGTACAACAAGATGCTGGAAACCACCAACTTCAGAGACCCCCATCATCCACTCGAGGTTCTCCATCCAAATCATTAAAAAAGCTTTCCAATCAACGGAGTCCACATGTGGCCCTAACACCACCCCACCAGGCACTTACCCTTCCACAACAAAGAGCTTGAAGTGCCATGGGAGTGGCACCCATCTTGGAGGGGAGTAATGTTAACCTCAATTCGAGATGGCAGAAATATGAAGCAAAGAGCTGACAATGGACAGAAAAAGAGCAAAGGCATAGAGGCGGGCTCCTAAAGCTAAGATGAGGCAAAAAGCACAATTTTAAATGGAAGGAACCTCAAAAAACTCTAAAAACTCTTGTAAAAGAGCACCGGGCTTCCTCCTATGCCATTTGTAAAAGAATAGATGGGTGTAGGCTTAAGGCATGAGGCAAGAAGAGAGAAATAGGAAAAAGGACCTTGCCACAACGGCCGGTCATGTAAAAAGGGATGGGTGCCCATGGGATTTTAGGGCTTGTATATAAAGTTCAAAAAGTGAATGGAAGCTCATTCTTTGGTGTGTGGCTAACAAGAGTCCTCTCTTCTTCTCTTTACCTTGCTTGTGTGTGTGCTCTTGAGAGAGGGAGTGTGCGAGTGTGAGGGAGTGGGTGTATGGGAGTGAGGGATCAAGAGGGTGAAGCTCTTCACCATCTCCTCTTCTCTTCTTCTCTTCTCTTATCTTCTCTTTTCTCGTGCACGCGCGGCTATGGTGGATGGAGCTTGATGGAGGAGGCTTGAGGATGCTTGAGCTAGCATCTAGGATCGTGGAGCTACCAGTGCGTGCGAGGTAGGAGGAAACTCATTTTGGCATTGAGGTAAGCTCACTACACTCGTAGGTTCGAAGGTGCATCGGCTAGGTGAGAGATAGCCACTAGAGTTCGCTTCAAACACTTGAAACAATAAGGGGTCTGTGGGTCTTAGCGGTTGAGTGTGAGCTCCCTCCACATTTTGTCTCACTCTAAAGAGTTACAACAAGTTGGTATATCTAGATTTGAGCCATTATGTGAGCTAGAACAACTATAGTTTCATGTAGGAAAATCTTTCAGGTTCTTCAATCAAAAGCTATGGTGAGACTTATTCTTTCAAGTAGGTATGTAATTCTGAAGAAAGCACATCAAGCCTTTTGTCACACCATCATGTGAGGATAGCTCATTGTGTGTCTCTGAGAGGAAAGAGAAAATTCCCATACAAAAAAGTCTCAGAATTTTGAAGCATGCAAGCCATTTTTTAGAATTTTCATAATATAATGAGTGCCTTCTCAACATTATTTTTGTTGCACAAAATGTCATGAATCCTCCCTACAAGATGGGCCAATAAACAAAATGGATTGAAAAGTTTAGTTATCAAATATACTTATGTTGCGACTAGAGTTGTGGGGAACTAGAAGCTGTAGTCTGGGATAGCTTTGTCTCACTCCAAAGGGTACTTTTGGTTGCCTTAATAATAGTTGCAATTGCATCTACTAGAGAACTCAATTCCGTAGAATTAAAGTGCTTGCAAGGCTTGCCACCATTGATAGACTTATAAGTTTTTTTGTCTTTCTCAATCCACTCAATCCATCACTCAATCCATCATTCAATTGTCTTTTACTCATTCATTATGTGTCCTTTCATGTCATTCTTGATAATTATGGTTCTTGTAGATCTCGGGTAAGTTACTCATGAATATATGTGTGCATCACATGGGTTCAAAATAAGTTATTTTTAAAATACCATTTTTATACATTTTTTACATACAAAAAGGTGTAATATAAAGGGGTTATTTACAAATTGAATAGAAAAGGGTTATCTTTTATTCAAGAAAAATTCGCAAAGAAGGATATTTATAAATAGGCCTTGAACGCACATGATGTAGAGGATATACATATAGTAACTTCCTCGAGTTGTAGATATATCTGGGGTGTCAGATTTTGTAGAGTGCTAGATAAAGGGTACTTTTCTTATATAAGGTACTCCAAACCAGCTAATTTCAAAGTTGCCCCATGGATTGCTACATTGTCACTACACCCCTCCAAACGACTTTCAAAAAATAGGCATGTTCTTAACCTCTTATTCACTTATGTCCATGAAGAAGTTGCTTTACCAAACACCCACACACAATGTTATGTCAAACAAAGATTTTCTTGGGATTCAAATGGCCGATTCTTCTTATGTAGAATACTAAGCGTGTTTAATATGATAAAAAAGAGTGTTGAGTGATGAAGCTTGATTAACAAAATATTGCATTCTACAACTTATAATCAATAGCAATATTTGAAATCAAGGTTGTAAGTGAGATTTATTGTATCAATTTAAAATAGATCATTTTAAACATGTGAGTTGTTTGTCAAGGTAGTTATTTATTCAAATTGAAAGTTTCCAATTGTACCTTTGAATGAAAAGACTGAGTTTTGGCCATTACACTTAATCCTGTGATGGAATATTGTACTTCATTTTGTGTACGCTATTCCCGGCCATCACCATCCACCAAGTGACCATTAACTGGTTGTGTTTTGCTACTATAGGTCACTTATAGTCTACACTTACTTATCAAGTGTTATTGTTAGCTTGCCATGTTATCATTTGCACTTGCATTTTTTGTTTTAGCAACTATCCACCTCATATAGAACGTATTCAATCTACTACCTACTCTACTGATTTGCTTATGAGATGTTTAGCTTGATCCAGACTATTATAGTAGTCTTCTATAGTTCCATCACTGCACCCACTTTTGACATGGTATCAGATGTTTATGTTAGGTCCTAGAGTACTCTCTTTTGCTATTGCAAGTCTATCAACTATTGATTTTGTTCTTCCTTGACTGCACTACTCACGCAACCTAATTCTAGTGCAAATTGGCATGTTTTTCAATCTTTGTTGCCTTCATTTTGACATCAATTGTTTGCATTTTTATTTTTGCATTGTTTTATTATTGTGTAGTGTGTGCTTAGTGTTTCTATTGATTGCATTTTGCTATCTAGCATCTATGTTTTTAGTCTCATTCGTCCCAAGAAGATTGATTTTCCTAGCTCTATTGGTTGCATTTGATTAGGTTTTCGTGTTTCAATAGTTTTTCTTTTGTGATTAGTTGTACTTACACTACATGTAAGCTCTTGACAGTGTAGTCTCTACTATCTTTTGGTTGTACTCCCGCTCCCTCTTTTTTCTTTTCTTTATCTTTCCTATCCTCTCCAAATGGCACCTCCCTGCTACTCTATAAAGGATAAACGTCATGGTACCTCCTTGTAGTATGGCCTTGAAGAGACTCTTGAAGTGAGAAAAGAGTGTATGTAAGAAAGAAAAATTGGTTGCTTTGATGTGCATGTTGTCCTTGTCAATGAAACCAACGGAGATTATGGTATTCTGGATGTAGTAGAACATGATAACTTCAATCTATTAGAGTTGTTTGAAGAGTTTGATAGCAATGATACTTACATGATTGAGACTAGTTAGACTAGCATTAAGAATTAGATAGACCATAGATTGAGTTGATGAAAGTTGATCCTAATCTTTCTAATGTAGTTAAGGAGCACAAATAATGTATCGTTTTGATGAGTTTGATAAAGACAACATTGAGAGTTGGAATGCCTTGACAGATGAGGACCTACAGATGGATGCATTTCTAGACTTTCCTTAATGGGCTACTGAATTAATTGATGATGAGGTTGCTTAAGATGTTGGACAAAGCCAACCAAAGTTGTTTTTTATTTTTGATTTGCAAACTAATGACATTTGCTACACAATAACAAAGAGCATGTCCAATTTTGATTACAACTCTGGGATATGAGATATAAATAGAGTTGCTTCTATTATAGAGGATATGTCATTTTTCCAAGGAATGTTATGTGTCCATTATGCTACTTATTGGGAATCACTTCTTATGCCATTTGACCCAAGGGGTGGCTATAGTAAAGTACTATAAGTAATATACATACAAGTTGTAAAATACGTCATTGTAATTAGTAGTTTTTTGACAACTTTAATGTTTTGAAATTTGGTATTGATTAGGGAGTCTCTAATGATGCACAACGCATTTAGGGTGTATTTTGATAACTAAAGAATAGGACTACAAAGTTCACTATTGCTAAATCACTTAAGACATCATCAAATACATCTAGATTATTATTGCTATGTTTTGGGATCCCTTGGAGCACATTGCAGTTTGACACGGGCATATACCCACCTTTGTCCCAATCTTGGAGAGTGGAGGTTTGAGGCTCTTTGATTGTACCTATCATCACTAAAACTAATAAAACTCTTTGATGAAACCTTAAGAGTTAGTTTGAGACTAATTCTATGATAAAACTAGTCATTTGTATTTATTACATAAGGATCTATGAAATTATTCTATGAAAAAAGAAAACTTATAGTAAGGGATTTATAAATTATGGTATAAAGTCATACTAGGGTTAAGAAAATGTCAAAAAATAGGTTACATAAGGATATATAAAACACACAATGAACACATGTTATATGTAGGATTTATAAATATTGATCCCCTTGAGGATCTACATCTAAAACATAAAAGTCAATGTTGACAAAATACTCTATGATCTTGTCAAACCATGATCTAGATATTTATTTCAACCTATAGAGTGTCTTCTTTAACCTACACACATATGTGGGATGCTCTACATCCTCATAAGTTGCTAGTTGCTCTATATATACCTTTTCTTGAAAATCAACATGTAAGAATGTGTTACTCATTTCCATTTACTATAAGCTCCAAGATTTGAATGTTTCCAAAGCAATCACACATCTAACAATTGCCATCCTAGCAACTCGACTAAATATCTCTTCATAATCTATGCCATACATCTACACATAGTGTTTTGCAACCAGCTGCCTGGCCTTATACTTGCTAATACAACTATATGCATTATGCTTTATTTTATAGGCCTACTTATAACTAATATCTTTCTTGCCCTTAGGTAATGGTACTAGATTCCAAGTCCTGTTGGCCTCTAATGAAGCCATCTCCTCATCCATTATTGCATCCCAATGAACATGACCAATAGTCTCCTTAAAAGAAGTAGTCTTACATGACTAGTATATGCATTCTTACTATCTGATAATCTCTTCTTCCCTTTGTCATTACTTGCAACACTAGTAGATGGACTTGAAGACGTGGGACTAAATCTCCTAGACCAAGGATTGGTTGTAGATCTACTACTGGGGATGATGTTTTTGGTCTACTAAGAGTTTGTGATTCTTGTTTTTCTATCTACACATGATTATCATGATCATCGATATCATCTTATGCATCTCTATTGGATACGCACCAACTTCTCATCTTAGCAAAAACAACATCTCTACTTATTTGAAACTCACCACTAATAGGGTTCTAACAATGATACCCTTCCTACTCTCAATAAAGTATCTAATGAAAATATATTTTTTAGCCTTAGGGTCCACTATAGTCCTTAACTCATCAGGCACATAAACATATGCAATACAACTAAACACTTTCAAGTGTGATACATTAGGTTTCTTGCTTGTAAAACATTCTTTAGGAGTCATACCATGAACTATAGTTGTAGGAGACCTATTCCTAATGTAGATAGTAGTATGAATAGCCTCATACAAAAAATGCTTAGACATATTCTTTTTAGCTATCAATGCCCATGAAATTTTTATAAAATTTCTCTTTTTCATTTTTGTAACCCTATTTTGTTGTGGAGTACACATGTATATAAACTATTGTTTTATCCCATGAGACCTCAAAAAACCATTAAAGTCATTAGAAAGATATTCTCCCCCTCTATCTAACCTCAAACACTTAAGTTACAAGGATGCTTTTTTTTCAATAACAACCTTGAAAGTTTTGAAGTGCTCAAGTAGTTCACTCTTCTCCTTCATAAAGTATATCTAGAGTTCTCTAGAGAAATCATCAACGAATGTAACAAAATACTTACTAGCACCAAGTGATACATTTTGAATAGGCCCTCAAATATTTGTATGCATAACATCAAGTATATTCTTGCTTACATCTTTGTCATGTGAAAATAATTTCCTTGCTTGCTTTCTGAACTGATATGCTTCACAAACTTTATATAATTTTGCAACTCTAAATGTGGACAAGCCAACCCATTGGACTTCATTAATTTTAGCATTTGCATATTTGCATGTGCAATACTTTGTGCCATATTTTAATGTCTACAACAACTATATCTTTTCCTGCATCTATAGTAGAAATTCTAACATCCAAAGTAAAGATGTGACCAACCTTGCTTCCTTTGGCAATCAACTTGTACTTATTGTTAAAGTCTTCAAAAAATTAGCCCTTCCCATTAACTTTAACCTGCAGCCCTTGCTCTACTAGTTGACCAACAAATACCAAAATCTTTGTGATGGATGTCACATGTAAAACATCAGACAAATACTTTGTCTGACATCATACAAGGAGAAAGAAACTTTTCAAATATGTAAAATCAGATGACACAAATCATTACATATCTCTACATAACCTGAACTTTGTAGATCTTGTATCTCTCCAAACCATTCAACATGGCTGGTCATATGATTAGATGCATCTAAATCAACATAACATATATCATTATATGTCTCCTTTCATGTAATAGCATTTAATATATGGTGCGCATGATAAATAAAGACTCAATTTTATCATCATTTTGTCTTGAAGACAATCTTGGGGAAGTTACTATATGTATATCCTCTACATTATGTGCGTTCAAGACTTATTTATAAATATCCTTATCTATGAATTTTTCATGAATAAAACATAACCCTTTTCTATTCAATCTATAAATAACCCCTTTGTATTACACCCTTATGTATGTAAAAATTTCATAAAATGGTATTTTAAAATACCTTGTTTTGAACCCACGTGATGCATACATATATTCATGAATAACTTACTTGAGAAGAAAATGCATAATTTTCTTTTTGCAACTTGCCTCTACAAATGTCATCCTTATAAAAACAATGGGTTGCAATATGACCTATTCTTCCACAATAATAACAAACAATTTCAGAATTATTAGAACATCTGTTCTGCCATCTACCTCTTTCTCTAGATCTCCCCTTGCCTCTAGAACTACCACGAGCTCTTAAAATTTGCATGTTACCAAATTGTTGATTTAACTTATTTTGCTAGTTACCACCAGCACGTCCCATGCCACGGCTTCTTGAAGAGGGTCTACCATGTTACCTTCTTCCTCAACTTGAATAAGTCCTTGGACATGTCCACCACTTCTTTTAGATGATTCAACATGCCTATTGATATCTTCAGTGATCATGAGAGAGACCAACTCGTCAAAATTTGCAAGTAGCTTCCATACATACATAGAAGTAACAAAACATTTTTTGTCCTTCTCACTATTAAGACCACCCAAAGTGGATGAAACCAATCGATCATCATCACGCATTGCATCAACAGCTATTAAGGTATCTAGAATGCTTCTCACCTTCAAAACATACTCATTCATAGATATATTCCCTTCCTTCAAAGTATTCTCAACTCTTACTTGAGTTGAATCTTCTATGCCTTTATATTTACTAAAACCATATTCTCAAAGGTTGTCTAAGCTACATGTAAACTTTATAGATTTTTTATATACCCCAACATTGTGTTATCAATGACTGCAAATAGCCAATACATTACCCTTTTGTCTTTGTGTTTCATTGTTTTCATGATTTTAATTCTTCTACAAATGCAATTCCACTTAGCTCTGGTTCCTTTTCTTCACCTGAAACAAACTCATAAAGGCCTTTTCCAAAACTAACATTTATCACATGAACACTGTATTAGAGAATCTAAGAATTTCTTAGGTTCCAATTTCAAATGAGTGATAAATATTTGACCACATGGCTAAATCTTAATCCATATTTAAAAGTGGGATTTGGAAAAGTATCTTATATAGCATTTAGGATAGAATCCACCTTTAAGTAAGATAACAAGATTTGACCAGTGGTCAAATAATAAAGGTATTGGTCAAATAATCTACAACTTGTGTGTAGATAAACCTTGTGTTTGCTACTTGACAAATACCTCACAACTTATAGATTTGAAATCTGTAACTTGTGTACTAGAGAATGGCTAATACAATTGAAATTATGGTATGTCCTAAAACTATTATTCCCAATCTTGTGGAGTTAAAACAAGGTCCAAAATGACCTCAAATGGCCCAAAACACAATGGATAAGCTTATGTGCAAAATATATATCATTCTATTTACACACCAAATCTCATAGCAATATGAGATTTTTACTCTATCACACTTTCGGTGCCTCCATAGGCACTTTTCAAGGGAAACAAAGGGAGAGCCTCTTTTAGTGGCACCACTTTGATACCACGTCATAAATCATGTGGTGGGGGCACTTGCTTGAGCTATTGCACTGAATACACACAATATACACAAGAGGAAGCTCACTCAAGAATACAATGTAGGTTCAAATTCCTACCTGTCCCATCTAGATGGGAAACATATATTGATTATGTACCCTCTTAAGCTGAGTTTTCTCATGGTCTCTCATCCCATAAACTCTCCTACCATCTAATCTTGCTCACTTGACTAGATAAAATCGCTACCCCCCGTTGCTTGTGAAGCAAGAAGAATAACACAAGAGAATAATGGGGTCAAAGGAACACATTTTGTTGTAGTTTAGATGTTCATTGTGAGCTTTGAAGCTCTAAAGACTCCATCAGCATCTACATTCATGAGCTCCACACTTCTCAATCCACCATCCCTTGCATGCAAGAAGCTGATCCCCTTCACTTTTTTTTTAAAGTTGAAAGGAGTCTACCTTTGATCTCTCCCTCCCTCTCTCAATCCCCCTCAAGATCTATTCCTCTACTTCTCAAACTGGGAAGCAATCTCAAGAAGGTGAGGAGAAAACATGAAGGAGTAGAGAATAGGAAGCCAAGAACTAGCTTACAAGCCCTTTCAAGAACCCTCTCTCCCTGCTTCACACAAAGGTTTCATGCACAAATTGCTTCATAGATGGAGAACTAGAACAGTAGTAGAGAAAAAGAAATCTCATGTTGCATTCGTCATGAAATCCTTTTAGAATAAGATCTTTCACCTTATATATAATGTTTTATTTATTTATTTTTTTGGACCCTAGGCAGGGCCTAGTTCTCTATTAGTGCACACTACCCATTCTTTTGAGACTTGCCTTTATTTAAGATATTGTGACCTGTCAAACTATCTATTTTTTAAAAGAGACCAACACATGCCCATGCATCATTAATTGCACTTTACTTTTACAATTTACATGGGAATAAGCCCTATGCTCAAGAAAATTTAATTTTACAATTTTTCTCCTTAGGCAACTTGATATTTAATGTTGGCACATCTTGTGTCTTTAAGATCCTTGCCTTTTTCTTGCTAACTTGATGACACTCAAAAGAAGCATAAAAACAAGGCACAAAAGAATCCTGTTAGAAATCAAGCTCACCGTCAGTGTGTCTTCATCTATGACCGACATCTATGACAGCTAGAGTGTACAGCTGTCTACATGTGACTACATTAAATAAGTCAAGTTAGTAGTCAGTTAGTGACCTGACTAGAGTTAGTCCGTCTAGTCTACATTTACACTAGGTCACTTTATCTTGTAGTATGTGTGCTTTTCTGTTTAGAGTGTGAAACATGAAGGAATGAGCTTGAGAGCCTGAAGGCTCATGGATATGGTGTTTTCCCTGTCTCTCTCTCCTCTTTGAACATGGTATCAGAGCATTGCCAGGTTGAGCTCTCTGGAGCAGGAAGGAGTCAAGAAGACTTGAAGAAGCTGAAGAACAAGGTCTTTTGAAAACAAGAATAGGCTGCCATTACTCTATCAAGGTATGCATTTGCTCATCTTGGACTCCATGCTTTATCACAGTGGTTGAGGCCTTTCTGGGAGCCTTGGTGGACATCCTTGAGCATTTGTAAGTGGTCATTGAGCCTCATGATGAGGAGGACCAGCTGACAACAAGGCCTGGAATTCTGTGTGAACTGCGCATGTTTCCTGCTCTCAGTTGTTGGGCTGCACTTCATCAAATGCTGGTGCATTTGGTCATCAAATGCTTAGTTATGACAGGTATGAAGTGTTTTAAGATGGCAAGAGGCAAATGCTTGACCTTAAGCTCTGACATGAGCTGAGATCAGAGTGGGCAAATCTGGAAAAAAGGGCAACACTGCTGTATACACAGTATACATGGTATATGCAGCACATTGAAGATCTTTGGAAGCTCTCTGACCAGCCCAGAAGCACTCTTGGAGCATAAATATATGCTGGAGATCATATGTACTTGTTGTGATCCATTGCAAGCTGATTTTTGTAATTGAAATACTCAGATGTGGAGCATTTCAAATAGGCTAAAAACTGTCATTTAATATGGACAGCAAGCATTTGTTCCTTACTGAAGCATAGTTTGATATTTGGTGACATCTGTGAGATGTATGTACTGACATGTGTATGTCAGAATGTTTATGGGTTGAGAAAAGCATTAAGTGCTACTGAATGCTGAAATTTTTTGGAGCTGAAGCAAATGCAATCTTGTCTTGTTTGCTGAGTACAAATTGCAAAAGTAATGTATGACTTTGCTCATTAGAGACAGACAGTCTATGGTCACTACATAGTCATGCGTTGACCTTGTCATACTGGAGCAAATGTATGATTTGGATTGAAGATACTTTGAAGTGGTTTGGAGCTTGTTATGCTAAATTCTGGTTGACTGCAACCTATAACTGAATTTGTTGACACTTGTATGTGCTGGTTATGCACTGTTCTGTGCCTTTATGCTCATGTCTTGACTGCCAAATGTACTAGCAGCTACCTGGGAGATTTTGGAACATGTATGACATGATTACCACTCAGTTTTGGACTTGAAATTGCTGCTAGTTACTCACAGTTTACAGTTTTCAGACTGCATGTATGTACCCTAGCAGTGAGGTTACAGAAGCTTAAGCTGAAGCAAACACATAGCTTATGTGTTGACAGTTATATCTATAGTTGAGACCGCTTGTTTGTGGGTTGTTTTGGGGTGTCAGTGGGCTGAAATACCCTGGTTTTTTTTTTTTGCAATTTAGTGCAGAAAACTGTCATAAACTGTTACGGACTGAACTTAGTCAGTCATACTTATTGGTCTGCAGGGAGTCAGGCACTTGATAGATAGTCTATTGCATCATGGCTAATGCAAATGGAACTGACAATATCACTCAGATAGTTGGAGAGAAGTTGGATAATAAGAACTTTGCATTATGGAAATTCAAAATGAAAAACTTTCTAGTTGGCAGAGGTTATCGGGATCTATGTACAGGAGATGAAGTTGCTACTGAGTTGCCTGCACACAATCCAACAAATGAACAGAAAAGAGCCTATAGGCTATGGAATGAAAGAGCATGCAAGGTGCTGCATTGGTTTTCTTTATGTATATCTGATGCTATGGTAATTCAAATCACTGGATGTGAGACTCCAAAGGATGCTTGGGACATACTGATGAAAAATTATGGAACCATGACACATGCAAGGAAGATCCAGTTGAAACAGCAGTTCAATAACATGTCTAGGAATGGCAAGAGCATCCAGACGTATACCACGGAGATTAAGACCATAGCTGATCAACTTGCTACTATTGGCTCAAGTGTATCAGAAGATGAGGCTGAAAATGGTACATGGGATTTGATACAGTTGCCTGAGGGCAAAACACCTATTGGATGCAAGTGGGTGTATAAGGTAAAATGTAAATCAGATGGAACATTGGAAAGATATAAGGCCAAGCTGGTTGCAAAAGGGTATGCGCAGCAGTATGGTCTTGATTATGAGGAGACTTTCAGCCCTGTAGAAAAGATGGCTACAGTTAGAACTGTGATTGCTTTGGCAACAACTAGAGGCTAGAAACTATGGCAGATGGATGTAAAGAATGCATTTCTCAATGGAGAATTACAGGAAGAGGTTTACATGGAACAGCCTGAAGGCTATGTACATCCAAAATTTCCAGCACATGTATGTCGGCTGAAAAAGGCATTATATGGGCTGAAACAGGCACCCAGAGCATGGAATGCTCGCATAAGCAGTTATTTACAACAACATGGTTTCCGATTGGGTGATGCTGATCATAGTCTGTTTGTAAAGAAGACAGATAGTGGCTATGTTTTCCTAGTTGTCTATGTTGATGACTTAATCATTACAGGAGATGATGAAAATGGGATTGCTGAAATAAAGACATGTTTACAGGCTGAGTTTAAGGTCAAGGATCTTGGAGATCTGAAATATTTTTTGGGGATTGAGGTTGTCACTACACCTCAAGGCATATGGTTGCTACAGAAGCAGTATGCTCATGACATGTTACAGAAATATGGTATGGCTGATTGCAAGCCTATGGATACGCCTTTGGAGCATAATGTCAAGCTGCAGATTGATGTTGGGACAGAGATTGAGAATGTTACTATGTACAGACAGATGGTAGGCAGCTTGATCTATCTCACGATCACTAGACCTGACTTGAGTTATGCTGTGGGGATGATCAGTCAGTTCATACAGAAGCCTCGCAAACCACACTTGGATGCAGTCAGAAGAATTCTGAGTTATATAAAGAGTACCACAGATCATGGGCTGTTTTATGCATATAGAAAACCCCTTGACTTGATGGGGTACACTGATGTTGACTGGGCTGGTTGCACATATGACATGAGGTCAACCAACAGCTATGCATTTGGATTGGGTAGTAGCATGATCAGTTGGCAGAGTAAGAAACTGCCTACAGTTGCATTATCTAGTACGGAAGCAGAGTATCGTGGTGCAGCCTTAGCGACCTGTGAAGCTAAGTGGTTACAGAAGTTGCTGAATGACTTGGGAGTACACTTGGACAGCAAAGTCAAGCTGTACTGTGACAATTTAAGCAGTGTTATGTTAGCAAGCAATCCTGTTCATAATATACACAAAAGTGTTACGTGTATGCATTTGTGAAGGGTAGGAATACTCAAAATTAAAGGCCAAATGTCTTATAATATCAAATGTATCAAAGTTTCAAAGAAATAATAAAAATACGAAGGGGTGTGCTTTTTGGGAAAGAGGTGGGGGGAGTGCACGAGTGGTTATGTGCCTCTTTCCCTTCCCTCTCTTGTCCAATTGCATATTTTTCCTTTTTTGGTGGTGCAAAAAGTTGTTCTCTCTCCTCTCTCCTCTGTCTTTTGTGCAGAAATACCTCTTTCCCCTTTTGTTCTTGTATAATGGTTGAAGCTATGGATGAAGATGATGAAGATAACGAATTTGTTCATTATTAAGTGGAAGATTTATGGTTTCTTTTCAATTTTGAGATTAATGGCTCGGCCATGTGCATAGATTTTGCACGCTTCTACCTTGGTTTCATGTTCATTTTCTGCCATGGGAGAGCTGCTGCCATGACTGTACTCTCTTCTTCTATTTTTGTTTTTTCTTACTTCTTGTTCATTTTTTCTCACTTTCTCCACTTTCACTCCATTTTTCCAAACCAGTTTAACAGTACCCCCTCACTATTGAAGTGCAAATGGCATTAGTAAAAGTGGACAAAACCTGCATAAAATGACAAAATGGAGGGTAAGAGGTCAACATTTGGTACTAGAATACAAAAGACTAGTGAGGAGCTAGCTTGGAGGCATCTTTGGATTTGTCTACCAAATGTTGATGGATTGGTAACTGCCCTAAATACTTAGGTGAGATCCCAAGCTTTGACGTTTGAGAAATTTGTGTACTATGAGAGAGCCTGAGTTTTAGAGCCACATTTTGAAGGGAAAAAGACCTTGAAAGTCCGTAAAATACCAAATTTTCATGTGTTAACCCTCAAATGAACAAGGTGGAAAAGCTGGAAAAGCTGGAAAATCTAAAGCAGAAGACAAGGCCAAGGCAAAAGTGAAACAAAAGACGAAGGCGCACCAAGAAGAATCTGGAAACACAAGAAGTGCAAAAAAGTCCTAAATCAAGGAAAAAGGCACATAGAAAAAGTGCGAGTCTATACTGTTGTAAAAAAGTGCAAGGTGCACCATGATTTATTTTAAGAGTGTCGAGCTCTCACCTGTGCAATTTGTAAATGTAGACGGGCGGCGAAAAGAAAGCTAGGAAGATAGGAGGACAAGGGGAAAAAGGGCCTAGGCCACGGCCAGCCATGTAAAAAAGGGGATAAGGGGATGACCGCCCAAAAGGGATTTAGGGTTTTATATATAAAGTTGAAAAGTGAATGAGAAGCTCATTCTTGTGTGCAGCCAAAAGTGGCTCTCTTCTTCTTCTTCTTCTTCTTGCTAGCTTGAGCTTGTGCTTGAGAGAGGGAGTGTAAGAGTGTTGAGGGAGTGAGTGTGTGAGTGTATGAGGGTGAGGGACCGGGGAGGAGAAGCTCTCCATCTTCTCCTCTCTTCTTCTCTTCTCTTCTCTTCTCTTCTCTTCTCTTCTCTTCTCTTCTCTTCTCTTCTCTTCTCTTGCTCACGGCCATGGAGCTTGGATCATGGAGCTTGAGGATGGAGTGTGCTTGAAGCTTGCACTTGGATCATGGAGCTACTGGAGTGCGCGAGAGAGGAGGTAACTTGATTGGCATGGAGGTAAGCTCACTACACTCATGGATAGGTAGCGCGTCGGCTATGTGAGAGGTAGCCATTAGTGCTTGGCTTGGAATGCTTGAAGCAATAAGCGGTCCGTGGGTTTTGGGGGTTGAGCGAGAGGTCCCACATTTTGGTTCCATTGCCAGGACCAACGGATTCAAGCCTTGAGTGCTTGCGCACTTTGAAACGAGCATTGAAGTAGGGTTTCCTCGAACTGGTGATTGAGGTAGGTAGGTAGGAAGCGAGGGAGTTTGAAGAGGTATTCAATCTCCTTAGCAAGTAGGTTTTTGGTTTTTGGACTTGGGAAAGCATGATGGAGTAGTGTAGGTATTTTCCTTATGATTTTTTATTGCATTTAGGAAGGATAGGAGCAAAACATTAGAGCATGCAGTAGGGTTTTCTGTTGCTATATAACATGCTGAAACAGGGAAAAGAAGGGCAAAAAATAAAATTTTGGGTTAAATGTTGGTGAAGGGAGCAAGACTAAGGTGAGTGCAAGCCTGAGCAGGGTGATAAGGGGCCAGGAGTGGCAAGAAAGGCCACATTTTGCATTGCAAGGTTTTAGGAGAGCTGGAGAGAGGGAGAAAGCTTCATTGCGTGAACCTGCTTCGATCTGGTCATCTAGGAGTTATTTGCCCATGACAAGTAATTCCACACCTTCCCCTACATGAGTAGCTTGGATCTGGAGGTGCTCAATAGGTAGGAAGGCCTTGATCGCTCAGCGCGAAGAATTCTTTGAAGTTTGACAAAAATCGCGTCGCGCTCAGCCCGTCCGACTGATGGCGATTCTAGGCTGAGTCCCAGAATCGGCCCTTGGACCACTCGGCCATTCGGCCCTTTAGTATTCAGCCCTCGAGCAACTACAATCGGACGCCTTTCACTCGGCCCGTCCGAGTGAAGCATTTGGACCAACTTTGAAATTCGGCCCTCGACCCACTTGACCACTTTACTAATACTAATACTCCTTTGTTTATAGAGATTTGCTACTATAGCTATGTTCAATGCTATCACTATTGCCATTTGATTATGAGGGTACTATATCTTGCATGGGAGTTCTATGATCTATCTTGCATTGTGACATTGCATCAATTTCACCCCCAATTTGCAAGTTTCTCAACGAATATAAAGACTCGACAAACCACATCATCAGGTATGACCTACTCATTTTTAAGCTAAGATTTAATCATATGTGAGTTAATTTAGATGTGTTCTTTTTTACTTTTAGGTGAAATAACATAGCCTAAGGGCGGATGTGAGATAGTTTCACCTCTCCATGTGCTTAATGCACCAATTTTGACACAATCTGGGAGGAAGAGGAAGCTATCCTTTGTATAAATTTATGTTTATGACAATTTCTCTTTAACTTTGGGGTTTTGGACAAAGAAAGTAGAGATTATGTGCCTCTACAGCTTTAAATTTTCTGGAAATTTTTTTTGCTATTTGAGGTGTCAATCCCTATATTTACAGAAATGTTTTACATCTTTCTACAATTTTTTGTTTAACAATGGTCTTGGAAAATTAAACTATGTTTCTTTCTAGATGCACACTAAAATTATATTGGGAAAAGGCCAAGATTTCTAATCAAAAGAATAGTTTAGGTGTATTTAATGTATTAAGAGGTAAGAAACTCATTGGATTATATGAAAATCAAGTTATTGCATCAATATTTGTCATGGAAGTGCAATACATTAACTATTAATAATACAAATGCTTTATAATTTTTTTGAGTCTCTATAATTATAAAATAAACATGTGAAAAGAAAGGTTCCTTGCAAAAAAATGGCCCCTCACATGTTATCCTTGGTGTGAAATAGTCTTATAAGTTGCAAGCAATAGTGTGTTGCCATCAAGAAGTTGAGTCGGTAAAGTCAGCAAGGTTTGTCCTTTGCTTTTGGTAGTGCTCTATTTTCCCATATGTATGATATTGTTCCATGCATACTATTTTTTACCACTTGAATCAATAGAAAAGCTCCCTAAACCCATGCTTCAAATAGCCATTTGGATAACATGCCAAAAGGTCCTATAATGTACAAAATATATGCACACACATGAGTTGAAGTCATGTTGTTAGATAACTAGCATATCATGCAAAGTGCACTATCCACAACATTCAAAGCACATCTAGGCATGAAGCCTAAATAACAATAGGAATGTATCCTAATTTAAATGTACTATAATTAGGACAGAAAATCATAGTTCTCAAACTTTGGAACATCAAGAATTAGCCTTGAAGGCTTGCAAGGATGGGGCACCATGAACATGTTAGATCATGCTCATATTGTACCTCACAATAGATAGAGAGCACTTATGGAGAACTTCACAATAGGCATCCCTAGAAATATGGATAGCCTATATGCCTAATATGTTGCACTTGTAAAGGCTCAAGAAGAATAAACATAGCACATGGAATGCACCTTTCTGTATAGGCTACAAACACATAATGGGATACCTATGTGTGAAACATGTATGCATTCCAATGCTTTTGTGGGTGCAATGTGGTGTAGTGTCTAAAGTGCACTCTAATTTTAGATGCACCCTAGAATCATACTAAAAAGATATTTGAATATTTTGCTACATTTATAAAGTTCTTCGAGCTTCAGTGCAAATCATCAAGAGAACATTGGCGTAAAGTGACAACAAAATACTAGGGCGAAGCACCAGGAGGATCTAGGTGCTTTGTATACAAGTAAGAATTTGAATAACATTCTTGATTTAATTTTACATTCACCCATAAATCATATTTAAAAAATATTTGAATATATTGCTACATTTATATAGAATTGCTTTGAGCTTTAGTGCAAATCACCAAGAGAACAACACTGGTGCTCCAAAGTTTGTCACATAAGCTGGCATATACCACCAGCCCCAACATAAAGCACCGAGAGGAGACCATGTGCAGAGTGCCTAGTAGATATTAATAAGGTACATTGCTAAAGCTAAAAATATAGTAATTGATCCTCTAGGAATAAACCATAATACTCAAACCAAGGTATCACTATTACCTAGATGGGGCTAACTTGATTAAGAGACCCAAAATTCATGGCTTGAGACTACCTCACACACACACACACACACACATATTTCATGGCTTGATACTACATAATCTATATCTATAAACTCAAGACCTATACAAGCAATTACGCACAAGAGCATTTGCTTGTTGCATCGAAAGACTGTTTGAAATAAATGCTTGTAATTCTAGAAAAAAGTGAATATTTAAATACGTATTAAACCTATGTTTGAGTGCATTAGGCCTTCCCCAAGGATAGTTCTACTAGCTTTGGACCAAGGGAGTTGGATTTACTACTTTGAATTGCTAGGATCAACATGATATGTGAGAGGTCTCTCCATAGGGACTCATCGTAGGATAGGAGATACCAAGGAGCTAGGGGGACTTTGGCCATAACTTTTGAAATAAATGCTTGTAATTTTAGAAAAAAATCGAATATTTAAATACATTTTAAACCTATGTTTGAGTGCACTAGGCCTTCCCCAAGGATAGTTCTACTAGCTCTGGACCAAGGGAGTTGGATTTACTACTTTGAATTGCTAGGATCAACACCAAACGTGAGAGGTCTTTCCATAGGGACTCATCATAGGATAGGAAATACCAAGGAGCTAGGGGGACTCTAGCGGCCATAATTCCTTAGGTATTTTAGGACTAGCCTACCTCCCTACGAGCCCAAGTGGATCTCATAGAAGACCTTGATGCTAGATATAAGTGTACTTAGTGATTTATCTTGGCTTTCCGAGTTTGGACATGGACTAGAATAAATATTTTAATAATAATAATAATAAATATGTATTTTCATGGAAAGATGGTTTTTTTTATATTCTTGTATGTGCTTAAATTATGCCAAGGAATATTATTTTAAAATGGCTAATTAATGAAGCGGATTGCTATATATCAAATTAAATTGTGTTAGAATTAATTAGTAAACTAAAGAAAACCCTTGAGGGAAACAATTGGCTAGATCCTTGATAGGTATTGCCAAAGAGAGGGTGGTCTCAGTTCAATGAGGCTTCCAACACAACTCAACTACTAGATTAGGAAAGTTTAGGAAGGGGTAAATGTTGACTATCCTAGCATGTCATCATTAGAATCCAACCAGTGCCATTTTAGGTAGAGTGATTGACACACATTTCTCCCCCTCATTTTTCATTCTCTTTGAACCAAGTGCGGCAGTGATTCACTTTGGCTTGAGGGATGATAGAAATGTAGTCACCTTAAAAGGTGATGATAGATGGCTGATAGGGAACTATAGCATTTAAATTAGGTTCCTCATTTCAAGTCAATCCTTGTGGGATTGAGGTGGAGCTTTTCTTGCAGGGTAGACTCAAGTAGCTCAAGATAATGAATGTTTGGTAATTTTAACGAGTTTCAAACATCAGTACTCTTGATTATTCTTGATGAGCTACTATAATATAAGTTATCAATACTCATTAGGTAGGCACATTATAAACAAGTACTTATCTTCTATCAAAGCTATTCCATTTCATATCTCAATATCTCTTTTTTTTAAGTTTGCTAAACATATGTTTCACAAACTTTGAATATATATTTAACAAATTATAAAAAACAATTTAAGACGACAAATGGGATAACTTTGATGGAACATCACTACCTATTATAGCTTGGATATATCAATAAAAATCTAAGCAAAGTCTCTTTACAAAGTCCTCTCTTAAATATGATAAAAATACATGAGCACCACCCAAGCCTTGTCTCAAAACTCTTTTCACTATATGTAAAGGTCATTAGGGTCTTTCAATACTCTGCTTAAATGACTATGAGATAAATAGGTGCAAATATACTCCTTTTTCTTTCTTTACTCTCTCCTACAGTAGGGCGGAGGATCACCTTGGTCTACTATTTTATGATAAGTTTACTCCCTCTTTCTATCTGTCCTCTCTCCTATCTAGCCTCCCCTTTACTCTCTACTCTCTTCTTGCTCTTTTCACTCTTTTCTCTCTTTTATCTTTTCCCTCTCTTTTCTCTACTCTCATCTCTCTCTAGTTTATATTCTCTCTCTACTTTCTCTTTCCCCTCTCTACTCTCTCACTCTCCCTACTCTTCTCTACCCTCCCTACTCTCCTCTATCTTCTCTCTCTACTATTTTCTCTAGCTATCCTCTCTTTTCTCTCTAACCTCTTTCCTATTTTGACTTTCTCTTCCTTCTCTCTACTCTCCTCTACCGTCTCTACTCTTCACTTTACTCTCTACTCTTCTCTCTCTCCTCTATACTCTCTATTCTTGTCTCTATGTATACTCTCTCTTTTCTCTCTCCTTCCTCTCTTTTTTCTTTGATTTTTCTTTTTGCTCTCTACTCTCTTCTCTCTCTAGTTTCTTTCCTATGTCTCTTTCTACTCTCTCTCTCTCTCTCTCTCTCTCTCTCTCTCTCTCTCTCTCTCTCTCTCTCTCTCTCTCTCTCTCTCTCTCTCTCTCTCTCTCAAGGAGTGAGCCTTGAAGTGGAAGCAGGGAGCGGAAGCAAGAGCTATGGTGGAAGGAGCAAGAGCAAGACACACACACACACACTACGGAAACTCCAACACTCACAATGTGTGACCCCATCCTTTCCTTTATTCAAATGTCACTAAAATAATAAAGAATGAAGTGGTAGTGATGGGCATCCGCCACATGCAGTGTACAAGTGTGCAGCTATATGGATACTATTAGTGTAACTAATACAAGGATGGCTAGGCACGTGCAGCACCTTTACCCCCAACAACCTCCCACTTAAAGGCGAATGTGTCCCCAGTGAGGAGAGAACAAGAAAAAAAGTGATAAAGTACAAATGTACATAAGTACAATAGGATGAGGAAAGACATCATCTCATCCAATGCCCATCAACTTCCTAAGGGGAAGGCAAAGAGCTCCATTAAGAAACTTTTAGTGAGTTGATCTGCTGGATTTTGGTTAGTTGTTTGAGATCTTGACAAGCTCAATGGACTTGTCCTCAACAACCTCTCAAATAAAGTGACAACACACCTCAATGTGCTAGTCTTCACACAAAAGACCCAATACTTGGCCAACTGAATAACACTCATAGAATCCAAATGCAGTGTAGGGACCACATCAGTAATGCCAAGGTCTGCCACCCAAAGAGCTTCCTTGCAAGCCTCAGTGATGGTTGCAATATACTCTGCCTTTGTGTAGTAGATAAGACCATGCATTTCCTCATCATCTAGGAAATTTGAGATCACAGCCTATGTAACCACTAGTCAATTGAGGGGGTTGAGGGATAAAAGTGGTAAGATATGGAAGAGAAATAAGTAAGAGAGGGTGAAAGTATGGATAAGAAAAATCATAAAAGGAGGATTGGGTTAAAGAAGGATAGTCTGTTAATTTAGGGGAATTTGCTAGAAAGGTTATTAACAAGTATGCTAGAAAAGTGGAAAGAACAGTTGTGGATGGGGAAGGACAAGAAGGGGGAGGGGAAAAGGTATGATCTACAATAAGAGAATAGAATGTGAAAATAGGGATTTGAGGGGCATCTTGGGGTTGAAAAAGAAGAGGTAGAATAATTTGTGGAGTAGATTGATACATAGAAAGGTAGGCTTCATATCTATGGGCCATGTATTGACAATAAGATAAACAAGGCACTGATGGTCCTAGCACAGATCTGCGATGATAGGCATCAAAGAAAGATGATTCAAATGGAGGTTGTTTGGAAAGGTGGGCTAAGAGATCCAACCTCCGTTGGTTAGCATTTTGCACATGAGCAAAGGCTTTGTTTTTAATGTTGATTCAAAATCACAGAATCAATCATTGTATGCCAAGAAGTTTTAGAGCAATTAGCTACTTTAGAAGAACATGTTTGGAACATTTGATCTATCTACAACTCCAAATGTCTAACATATAAAATAGCTTGCAATACCACATCTTCAATATACCAAGACAAATTTTCTTCATCAAGGATCAACAAATCACCTCGCAAGTATATGTATGACATAAGCATGGTATCTGGAGTCACTAAATCTTCAAAGACCATTCTAACCACATCACTCAATAAATCAGAAGACCAAACACCACTCCAACTATCCTCTAGATAGTGCACAAAGAAGGAGTGAATTGGAGGAACAAATTCTTGGAACTGCTCAAAATAAGTCCTTTAAAAATCCATTTTTGACTGAAGCCTTTTCACCTTGGCTTGGAATAAATGACATAATGTCACATTTCTTTGAAGAATGGCTAAATCTACAGGGGATAAGGAAGGAATTGGCTGCACAGCAAGACTCTATGAAGCAGAACGGGACTGAGCCAATGGTTCCTTAAGCTATTGAATTTGAGTATTATTCTGATCTATGATAGTGTTAGCTGATTTGAGCTCTTCCATTTGGATAGCTATCAAAGCTTTCAGCTCTTGGGCTTCCTTCAACAACCTATCCCGCTCCTCAATTATAGTAACTACTTTAGATTTGTTATCTGCCAATTGAGCTTGCAAAATAGACATCTCTCCTTTCTGGGCATCAATGACCTTATTTTGTTGCTCCATATCTGTACAAAGGTGAGGAAATTTTTATGTGGCAGAGGCTAGTTTTGTATTAGCCTTATTGAACTCCTACTTGGACTACTAAACCTCCTTATAAGAAGAAGAATGGAGTTGCTAAATATAAGCAATAGCTAAGAGTTAATAGAGCTTTGAATGTCTTTGCATTGAAATGGAATTGCATCTCCTATCACCACACGTTGCATAGAAGGAATGGAAATATCCAAAGTACTATCTCTATGTGCTCTCAAAATATTAGGCATTGTAAGGAAAGCAGGTAGCTGTGACTGCAAGATTGGATAGGAATTGGAATGGAATGAGTGGAACTAGTACTAATGCAGTCACTCGCTTAAGACGTTTCCTTTGAGTTACCAAAGGAGGAGGATCAACATCTGCAGTAATGACATTAGGATCTTTAGTAGTAGGAGGAGGAGGGACCACTAGAGGATCAACAAGTAGTGAGTGAATTTCCTTTGCAGGGGCAGCATATGTCAAAAAAACATATAAATGTAGGAATCAAATGTGACATTAGTCACATTACCCCTCATGACTCGGATAAAATGTTGATCCATTTTAGTAAGGAGATATGAACTCCAATCAATAGTGATACCCTTCAACACCATGCAAGAAGCTGTTAACAATTCCTTCTTCGAAAGATAAGTAGAAGGGGTTTTGGCAGGCATGAACATGTGCTGAAGGAACTGGCACAATTGCTTCCAAAAATGGTTAGAAATCTTGGACACACTAACTTCCAAAGTAGTAATAACCCGCTTAGGATCCAAGACATCCGTGGTCTGCTTTTGCAAAATCTTCAAAATGTCCTCATTTGAGAAAAGTTGAGAGGCAGTAGGAAAAGATTCCCCATGGTAGGGTAAAGAAAGAGCTTTGCCCAGGCTGTTAGGTGTCATAAGGATAACTATGTCAGAAATAAAGCTAGACCTCTTATTGTAAGAAGTTAAGAACTAATCACACATGTCAAGATCATCAAGGGACAAGTGGTAGTGAAAGAGCCACAAATTTGGATAACTCGACCATAGAAATAAGGTTCGATTCCAACAACTTTGAATAATCATGAGAAACCAATGGAACATACTGGACTAGGGGAGAAGTACAAGGCACCATTTAGATGGATCACACACACCAGACACACATAGACAATCACAAGGAAAGCCAATAACAATAAATAAGATATTGACAAAAGAAATGACTTACATAAACACAAGCAACTGACCACCCTAGGCAATCCACATCTTGAAAATTTTTTACATGATCTCTCCACTTATGCAACCGAAAGCTTCATGCTATGCACACATACAAGCACCCAATATCTACATAATCAGGCAAAAAAATAATAATACACACCGTACCCTAACTCAAATCAAATGACCAACTAAAAACTAGACTAAAAAAGCCACAACACACTAATAACCAGACCACAACTAACTAAGGCGGTCAACAAGGACTGAGACTAACAACCATGTCACCCACCCCATGTAGCACTTCATTTACAAGAGGAATTGTGCAATGTGAGGGGAAGGGAAAATTTAACTGACTGTAAATTTTAATAATAAATTAATCAATGGGTGAGTTTTATTAAATGATAAACCTTATAAAGAAAATAGTGATTTATTTTATCCATTAATTAAAATTATCAAATTTCACGATGCTTAAATGTTTCTCGAACATTGTTCCTAACTCAAGGTCTCTAAATGCAAATTCATTTTTGGAAATTTAATGTGTGTTTAGTGTTTACTTTATAGCACGTGCATTTGTGACTCTGGGTTCATTTTATTACAAATTAAAATATGTGTTTAGCACACAAAACATGTACTATGTGAACGAGTGGTTCATTTTAATTAAATTATATGTGTGTGTATATATAGCATAGATGTGTGTGAAAAATGTGGTCAACTCATTCTTTTTTAGCAATTAGTTGTGATATTTAGGTGCAAAAAGAAAATAAGGAAAGAAACTGGTACCTAGAGGAGGATGTAAATGCAAATGTATTTGAATACACACAAAAATCATCTAATAAGATAAGAAAGGATCACAACCACAATTGAATACACTTCAGTTAGCTGAAAGTTTTTTACCATGAGTGAAAATATCAAGACCCATGTGTATTTTGTTTGTATTATTTGTAGTTTTTCTTGGACTTTTTCTAATTTTATTTTGATGTGTATGATTTGGTTTTGGTTTTGTGTGTGTGTGTGTGTGTGTGTGTGTTACCTATTTTTAATTGTTTAGTTATTTTTTCTTAAATATAATATACATTCAATTGACAAGATAGCGTTGAAAATTTAATCATGAAAATTTACTAGATTTTTTAAAATTTTTAGATAATTTTTTTCTACTAATCAAAACAGAGTTTCAATGAAGATAGAATTGGTTCGCATGGAAAAAACCAAAAAAAACTAAAAATATAATAAAAATTAATAACAAAAAATCAAAAAGTCGAAATGGAATGTAGTAAGAAGGAAAAATATTTGTGTTGACAAGCTGGATAGGACTATCCAATCAAAGCATGGTTCCAATGGCAAATTGGGGTACTTTGCATGGAAAAAACATAAAAAATACACCCAAAAATCTGAACAAAAATTAATTTCAAACAATCCGTAAGTTTGAACAAGGGTCAAAAAAAAATTTAAATCAAGGAATGGTGATCAATAGGATTCTCACATCAAAATGCAATTCTAAAAAAAAAGCACATTCACATGAAAAAAGGGACAAAAACGAATTAAGAAACACCATGAAAAATTAATAACAAGGAAAGATATCTGAGGGGACTAACAACTCAAAGTTAGCCAAACAAATTGCATTTTGATGAGAAAAGAGCATGTTCATATGGAAAAAAACATAAAAAACACGTAAAAATAAATCTGCAAACACGCAAAACTAAACAATGGCCAACCCGTGCATCGAAAAGATGGACTATAAAAAGGAAAAGTGTTTTATAAAGGGGGGAGATTAGGGCTATCAGATCAAGCTACAGTTCTGGCATGAAAAAGATGCATTTGCATGGAAACACATTGAATTCATATAAAATTCTTCAAAAATTAATAACCAATAAACCATTGCTCAAAATCGAGGATCAAAAAAAGAAAAATTATCAATTTGAAGGGATGAAAAGGGATGTAGGGTCAGATTGCAATTTCAATGAACCTAGAATGCGTTCACATGGAGGATCAACAAAATGGTAAAACAATCAAAAGGGCAAGAGAAGACCATGGGAACGGGTTAGAATAGGATGGGTGGTTGAGGAAGGGACCTCAACAAGGCATAAGGAAAATTGGGTATTGTGTAAGGATTAATTAATAGGGTGTTCACATATATATGCAACCAATTTGCGCGCAAGGATGTGTCCCCATACTTAATATGTGAATAAATCAGGTTGACTAATCGTCAAGAGCCTAAAACTTGACAATGACCCATGCTCATATATCCCCACACTTAAAACATGACATGAACAAAAATAAATGCAAGAGGTAGGGTTAGAAACACTTGGCCCATTTAGTTAGTTGATGTAGATTGTCGTCAATATGTGTGTGCTGGGAAGTAGAAGTCATCCACAGGAGGTACCAAGGCTCGCCTTAGCACACTTTTGGCATGGTAGCGACCATGCAACAACACCCAGGGAGGTAGCATTGTTGATGAAGATCCGGTAAACTGTCAATGGCAAAGAATGCAACACTTAATCTCGATAGTCACTCTTAGGAGGATGACAAATCAGTAGCTCGCCCCATATCTCACATCACTCCAGGAAAATGATTGAAATCCATATCACACACCCAGTTTAGAAATGGACAAAAAGAATGGTTCAAAAGGAGTATGCCAGTGTGCACAGGTGATGGTGCATCAATGTGTCCCAACCCATCTGGCAAAGGTGTAAGAAGGAAGGCCAAGGATCCTTGTAGTACAATGTGCCAAACAGAGTGATGTGTGTATAGATGGTATATGCATGTCATGTGTGTGCATAGGGAAATGGAAACATACCTTATGCCAATTGTCATAATATCTCTCAATCCTCACCTCTCAGTTGATGAAAGGAAAATCAATCACACTCAGCTCCCTCTCTGTCTCATGCTCTATTAATAGATATAAGAGGGCAACTAAGTTCCTCATTCCCATTGATGTAATACTCACTACCACCTTGTGCGAAGATTGTATGCCATCATGTGCCCAATTGATGGTACAGTAGTGTATCACGCCCCATGTACTGCCGGCATACAGTGCGAGAAGGAAGGCTAGGGAGCCTTATAGTGCCGTGCATAGGAACAAATCGTGCATTGTGCATTGAGAGGCCCATTCCATGCATACAATGCTTCATTCACACATCTCACCTCTCTTTTGGATTTAAGAGGACAAGGACTAGTTACTCACGCCACCCTCTGTCTCACACTCTTTTTTGATAAATACAGACGGCAGCCCATACAGACATCTCCATTCGGTTAGAATGAAAGCTCACGTCACTCAAGCGATTGTCGATGAGGATTGGCTTCGTTTGGTTGATGATGTCAACTTGTATCAGTTGATGAAAAGGTGTACCCAGAGAGGTAGCCAACAGATCTGGACTTTCGATTGCAGGTGAGAAATGTCATCTGTTGTAGGAGTCAGATCTACTGATGGAGTTGCAGGATACAACGCACCAAGAGAGGCGGCTTTGGAACTACATCTTGTAAGGTCGACTAAAGAATCAAGTGATTTATACTACGGGGTGTTGCCACCTTTTCCATAGCCAGCTTCCCATCCAAAGGTGTTTGCCCCCTTTTCTTGGAATAAGGCCTATTATGATAGGGAATTCCTTTCTTTTCTCCCATAACAGTTTTGATTTTATTTATTTTTTCTCTATTTTTTCTACTCCTGAGGGTGTTTCCACCTTTTCTCAAAGAATAGGTCGGCATGATAAGGACCAAAGTCCTTTTCTCTCATGACTTTTATATTTATATATATATATATATATATATATATATATATATATATATAAAATTCCAAGAGGAGAATGGCAGGAACACCATGTATCAGAACCATCCTTGCCACCTTTGTTGGATCAAACAAGAAGGGAGAGCAAAGTAGGGCTGGAAGGTAGTTGTGAGGGACTAGAAGAATGAGGCCTTCTCATCAAGATGAGCATGATGGTAATCAAGAGCAATAGGTAAATCCTTACCAGTTGTTGATGCACAAGGGATAAAGGGGCTATATTGGCATGATTGTGAGTATCTCTGGGGAGAATAATACTTCTTTAGGTGATAGCCATTAATCATGAAGGGATCATCAAAGGTATCCATGTCTTGCACTTGGATAGAGCCATTAGGGTTGACAACAAGTACCTTATATTTAGGGGCCCATCTAGCATTGTTGGAGCTTTCCTAGGAACTTACCAAATCTCAAGTCATAGGCCAAGACAAGATCACCTTTTTTAAATTCCTTATGCTTGATGAAGCTATCATGATAGGCCTTTCGTCGAGCTTGTGTGGCTTCCATACACTATAGGGTCATCTTGCGATCGTTCAAACATTCCAAGTGCAAGAGAGTGCAGTAGGGACTCATCATCACCTAGGCATTCTTTGATAGCCACTCACACAGAAGGCAATTCTAGCTCTACACGAAAAACGGCTTTTGTATCATACACTAGTTGGAAGGATATCTATCTTATAGCATCCTTATGGGAGGTTATGTATGCCCAAAGGGCCTCTATAAGTCAATCGTCCCAATCACAGCAATGTGTAGCAATCATCCTTGTCAGGTTCAAGCAAAGGATCCAATTGGTAACTTCAACTTGGCTGTTGGCTCTGGGGTAATAGGGTGTAGACTTGCAATGGTGGACCTTGTACAGCTCTGTTAATTCTTTCATAATCTTGTTGAGGGAGTGAGTACCTTTGTCACTTACTAGCTTTAAGAGACTGCCAAAATGAGTAATGATATTATTGTACAGGAACAAGGCCACGTTGTTGCCATTATCCCACTTCAGAGCTTTGTCTATGCAGACTAAAACATATATATTTTGCTTCTTTCTGGTTGGTGGATCGATGGGGCCAATAAAGTCGATGCCACACTTATCGAAATGCTTTAGGGGAAGGATGGGCTGTAGTGGCATAGCACTATTTTTGGTGGGCTTTCCCATCCACTGACAAGCATCACAACATTTTTAGTAATCATAGGCATCTTTGTATAATGTAGGCCACCAGTATTCTGTGCGAGCGAAACCTTTTTGGGGTGGTTGTCGCTTCTCTCACTAAGTGTCCTCCACAGGGCTCATCATGGCATGCTTTTATCTCAATCTCATATCTTGCAACACATTTGTGCAACACTTCATCCTTGCCTCTTTTGTACAAAGTGCCACCTAACAAGGTGTACAAGGCTAATTCCAACAGAAGCTTCTTCTTCTCACGGCTAGAGATACGAAGGATACTATTGAGTTGCTAAGAGGTCGGCTATGTCTGCATACCATGGGATTACAGTTTCAACCAAAAAGAGGGAAGCATTAGGAAGATATGGATCATCCTACTCCTCTTCATCGCTCTAAGGGTTTTCGCGACAGATGATTAGCCAAGGACATGGGAACGACGAGGCTTTGTAATCACTTCAAAGTCAAACTCTTGGAATAGAAGGGGCCATCGCATCATTCAATCTTTCACATCTACCTTGTTCATCAAGAAAGGACAGAGCCTCATAGTCCACATAGAATTTGAAGTGCATCGACAGTAGATAATGTCGAAACTTCTCCAAGGCAAACATCATTGCGAGGCATTCGAGCTTCGTCACACTGTATAGTCTCTTTCTCAACCAATTACTTTTTGACTTGCATAGTAGATAGGTTGAGAAGCCTTTTGAATATAAGACTGCACCCAACCCTTCAACAAATGCATCAATGTGCATCTGGAATTCCTTCATCCAATCAAGAGATTGCAAAATGGGTGCTTCAATTAAACACTAATTCAAGGTGTTGAGTTAAATTGGTTTGAGGCAATACAAATGTGAGTGGGGCTTTATGTATTAAAGTTTAAAGCCTTACTTTATGGATAAGCAAGGCATAAATGAAATGAAGAAAATGAGAACATAGCCACCACTGTATGAATCCGTCGTGAGGCTATTTTTGTTGGACACCAAGATGATCATCGACATCATTACTTTGTTGTGATTGATTTAGGTGGATCCAGTGCCTTACAAACATGATTTCTTCTTTTTCTTCTATTTTTGTCTTTGACAAGGAGACCCCCTACTTCTAGAATAAGGAGCCCCTTTGGTTCTGTTCAAGCTAACCCCTTAAGCAAGGCATGTGCTTGTTGCATCAAGAAGCCCCCTTGCTTCAAGGACCATAAATCCTTCTAACAAAAAATTGAATAGAGAGATGATTGAACCGAAATGGTATACCTTGAGACAATGCTTGAATATTGGACTTGAGCTTCTTGGGACTCATGAGCAACTATGGATGCCTCCCATCCTCACAAGCCTCAAGGATGTGGCTTTGATACCATATGATGAAATTATGGAGAGTATAAGAGAGCCATTCATAATACAAATGTATGCAAGAAGGATATTTGATTGATTGATAGTGAAGCAAGTACATTGTTTTACAACTTTTCAACTATGCTACTCTTCCTTCTCTTTGCTTATGGGATACATTCCATCCATTCGTATGTGAACCCCTTGACTACCACCTCATCCATCCTTATCCATCCACATATTGTAGAACTAGTTCCCATATGCATCAAATATGCTAATAGTTAAGCATATTTATATTTCAATGGCTTGAAACAAAACTTAGAGGTAAACTTAGAGTCTCAATCACTAATTAGGATCTCTAGCAACCCATGTAATCTAAACACTTCTTTGATGAACACTCAAGCAATAGCAGATGACTTATAAGTTATATTGATTGGAGTTAGATGTGTAACCTTAATCAGTCTATCCACCACTACCATGATGGAATCATACCCGCCAATAGCAACATTCACAAAGTTCATACTTCAGATTCCCATTTCAATTGTAGAATATCTAAGGGTTGCAATTCTCTAGGCATTTTCATTCTTTCTATCTTGTCTCTTTGACAAGTCAAGGATCATTAGGTTGCATATCTTAGCACACCTCTTTTGAGTCCTATCCAATGATAGGTTTCACACATTGCATTGAGTGTTTTGCTATAGCTTGGATGGCTAGAAATTGGGTTGTTATGAGTTTTCTATAAGATTTTAGTATTTGCTTCATGTCCTTTTGGAAGACAAAGGCCAATCTTGGTAATACAAGTAAGGATTTCTTGCATGATAGTCCTTAAAGTTGGTTCTTTCCTTATTAGAATTTCCACTTTGAGGTTTTTTAGTCATGGACTCATCATATTCCTTATCCTGAGAAATAGCTTCGAGTATGTGTTCAAGGATAGGATTATCAAGTATGGATGTGGTTTTTAAGCTTCAAACCTCAATAATATTATTAACAAAAGTTTTCCAATTTAAGGCAACCACAACAACATGTCCTTTCTTGAGTGATATTTTATTTCAAAATCAAACTCTCACAGTGTTTCTATACATTTCCTTTGCCTCATATTCAGGTCATCTCGGGTAAAAATCCACTTAAGTCTTCTTGATCTTTCATTAAAGTGAACCTTTTTCCCAATAGATAATGTCTCCATAGTTTTAAGAAATGGATTAATGTGAGTAGTTCAAGGTTATGAGTAGAATAGTATGTCGTCTCAAAGGGTTTCAGTTTCCTTGAAGTATAGGCCACTAGTCTTCCTTTGTAATATCCCCACCCCCTCTCTCCACATAGAAACCCACCCCTTTAATTAAAGTTAATTCAATTCTTTTTCCCTCCCCCCGTCGTCGCCAAATAGGTGGCAGGGGAAGGAAGCAGTCGATGATGACGAGGAAGGAGTGGAGGAGGAAGGCGACGATGACAAGGAAGAAGGAGATGAGTTGATGATAACAAGGGGGAAGATGCGGAAGATGACGTCGATGAAGAAGAAGATGGAGTCGATGATGCCATCCCCCCTTTGGACATAACGACCAGGTCCACGATGGGCTGCAGGACTCCCGCCATCATACACCACTCCACCACCTCCCCACCTTCCACCATGGTAAGGAACAAAGGAGGCTAGGACGATGCACGGCACAAAGAGAGAGAGAGAGAGAGAGAGAGAGAGAGAGAGAGAGAGAGAGAGAGAGAGAGAGAGAGAGAGAGAGAGAGAGAGAGAGAGAGAGAGAGAGAGAGAGAGAGAGACTTTTAGAAGGTTCTTCTCCTTTTTCTCCTCCTTGGAGGGTGTCCATACTCACTCTTCTCTTCCCCTCTTATTCACAAGCTTAACTCCCCTTCGCAATAGAAGAGAGTCGCCCCAACACCCTATCTCTCCGAAGAGAGAGAGAGAGAGAGAGAGAGAGAGAGAGAGAGAGAGAGAGAGAGAGAGAGAGAGAGAGAGAGAGAGAGAGAGAGAGAGAGAGAGAGAGAGATTTATAAGTTGAAAGTATGGCCCCAAAACGGAGGGAGACATGCACCAATGGTAATCCCGCATCAACAGTGGAGCCATGAGTCAGGGTGTTTCCGTTAATGCAAATACAATGTTGGGTCCGGATAATTTATCTCTGAATACCCAGGTATTAATTGCCATCTTCTCTATTCATTAAGACATAGGTTATGATTTTATCCTATTGTTATGATTTGGCATTTGATTGTTTCTTTTAACACAACTTAGTTGCATATGGCTTATTTTTCGATAGTGCAATTATAAGGAAGAATTAGTCAAGGGTTTTTAATGGTATAGTCGTTAAAAGAACAACATCAAAAGATTATGCATATAAGTGCTAGGTTAAAGCATAGTCAAGGGTTACAAATAGCATAATTGCTAAAAGAATATGGCATTACGAATCATGAATAGAAAGTCCTAGTTTAAAGTTTAGATACTTCAAAAGTACTTAGCCTAAGAGCCCAAATATTAAGAAACACTAGATTCTAACTCAATGCAAGGCTTGTTGGAGTCTAGTTACTTGAGATCATCTCGCACTTATCTTATCAAGTATTTACACATTATGCCTATAACATGTTTGATATATGAGAATAATTTCATGTTTTCTTCATGGCTTTGACTAAGAGCTAGTACAATAAAATTAATCATAAGGATTACAACTAAGATATATTGAGATCCTTGTGATAGCTACGACTTTCACCAATCCAATTTAGGGTTGGGTTATTGATCGATGTAAGTGATCTACAGAACTTACATCTTGTACAGTGTTTGAAACCTTAGCATATGCCTTAGCCAAAGGAAGGGAGTGTTAAGTAAAATTTTGCATAGTATCACTCTTTGATCCCAAGGGAGAGAGCAAATATATGATGGAAATGTTATCACATCTATTTTGACATTATTTGGAAAGAATACAATTGGTTTTGTTGGTTGATCCAACAACACCCTAAATGCTTTTACATTCAACTGATTGTTGGATTGTGGTTTGGATTATTGTTCCAAGTGCTTGTGATTAATGGCAAATTCATGGCAAGGGTTTGTGATGACAAGTTACCATGGGAATAAAGTAATGTTTTCTAAAATATGATATTAGGGCTGAATGCCTTGTTTGTGCTTGATCTTAAAGGATTGTTTGTGCTTGATCTTAAAGGATTTAATTAAGGAAAGGTTCTTTGCTTGGGTGGATCACCTCCAAGATCGCACTGCGAATCAACCCAAAAAGGACACCGCTTGTCGATTCATGGGCTGAAGGTTGAGTGGTGTTGGAAAGGCCAACCACGGGAATAATGTTTTCACTCCTAGGCAGCTTGTGGGTTAGGTGGAGCTCTGGACACCCCTTGCCAAGTCCAGAATGGAATTGAGGACCTCCATGGCTCCAACGTTTGTGGCGTTGGAAGATCCTATTTTAGATAAAAGATGGGAATTGTGGTGCCATGTGATTTGGACCGAGTACTTTTGTAGGGTAGAAGGGACACATAATTTCTCCTGTATGGGCAGGAGACAAAGATTAACTTGAAGAAGATAAATTAAGGAACTTGTTTGTCAAGAGGACTGCTTGCTCTATTTTCATGTCGATGCTATAAGTTACTCAAATGAACCCTGTTCCCTAAAAGGATTAATTAAGAAAGCTAATTTTAAACATCACACATAATTATGGTAGGACCTAATTAAATAACTAAAGAACACCTATTGAGGGAAGTGGGTGGGCAAAACCCCCAACGGGTCTGTCCTACAGTAGGGTGGTCCTAGAGAACTGGGAGGCTTCTCACAAGGTTGACCACCAACCCTTAGAAATTGTTAGGTTAGAATCCCAATTCATGTCGTTTTAGGGGACCGGAATGGGACTATACCCTACAGGTAGAGAGGTCAAGTAGTGCATCCCTCTTGTTTCCCATTCTCTTTGAACCAAGTGCGGCATGGATCTGCTTCGGCTTGGGTATCTCTGCGTAAAGTAGGATGTCTAGGACCTGATGCTAGAATGTTGTCAGGAGACCTTAACCACTAGGAACCCAAATTTCAAGTCAATCCCAATGGGTTTGGCCGCAGACATTTCGTTGCGAGGCGATGGACTCAAGAAACCCTAGGCGACAAATCCCGTAACATTCCATGGGAGTGCCAGGCGGTGTCACTTAGATTCGTCTCTCAATGGACCGCTAAAAATGTGCCCGGTAGGTGGGCACGTTATAGTTGGTATCAAAGTGAAACTTCGTAATGATACGTGATTGATTAATGTATGGTTCGTAGACATATCCTAAACAGAATAACCTAAGTGGTATGGCTTGATTGCCAGGCACCTTCTGTACCCATGAATACTGATATGGAAGAGAAAATTTTCTTTTTCAAACAAATTAAGGCACCCAAGTTTGGTGGAAAAGGAATAGATGTCGCAACAGAGGTGGAGATATGGATTGAGTCTATGGATGATTATTTCTCTGCTTCAAGAACTACTTCTACCAATCAAGCAATGATAGCCAAAACTTAAGTTAGTTGGCCAGGCCTGGATATGGTGAAAGCAATGGTGCAAAGATCAAGGTATTTCTGAAGCTGTTGTCACTTGGGTTCAGTTGAAAGATACTATACACAAACGATATCTTCCGTCAACCTACTAAACTTTGAGGATGAATGAATTCTTCAAGCTCAAGTAGATGGAATTAACCTTAGAAGCCTACTACTCAAAGTTTGTAACCCTACTAAAATACGCACCACCTATGGATATTGCGTAACAAGTATCCAAGTTTTGCCATGGCCTAAATATTCCTCTGAACCACCATCTTGAAGCAATGAGTCCAACATACTTGTAAGATGAATTACTTCGAGCAAAGCCAATCATCCAAGAACTTAAATCGGGCAATTGTGACAAAGATGATTCCGGAGATCAGGACAAGAGATGCCAAACATGAGGAGAGATAGGGCACATCCGTAGGAGATGTCCCAACCATTGATGCTTCCACTGCAATGAGCTAGGGCACATCCAAGCAAACTGCCTAAGTTCAAAAGATATTGAGCCTCCAAGAAAACGAAGCTACATAAGTGTAGTCTTCAAATATATAGAGGAGTCAGATGAAGACGAAGACCTAGAACCTACTACACCTCTTCAGGATGATTAGAAATCCTAGAAATTTTATCGACATGTAATACAACTTGTATTGGAATAAACCTTACTCTTGTAACTACAGTTAACCTAAGTAATATGGGTTGCATTAATTTTGAACCTAGAATTTACAAGTGATCAAAAATACTTTAGCAAGGGATGACAGTTATAACTTATTATGAATTTTTCTTAAGTTATTTCTTCTTAACTAAAATAGATTGGGACTTGCCAGAATGTCGAAGCTTGGGAGTATTCTTTAGTGTTACAAGCAAAGCTAATCACCCATGGATCTCAGTCTAGATCTAAAAAGAGGACAATTCGAAAATAGAGTTTTCGAGATAAAGGTCCACTTCAGTCTGCTAAAAGGATCCTAGGGCAATTTGGTCTAAAGAAGAAAATCCTACCAAAGACAACCAGGAATCTTGTGACCCCAAGTGATAAAGCTCCGCGTTGTTTCTATTGCAAGGAGTTAGGTCATTTTAAAAGGGAATGTTCAAAGCACCCTAAACACTGATGCTCCTGGTGCCACAAAATTGGACATATCCACATCAATTGTCCCAAAAAGACTCAAAGAGGACTTGAACTTGCAAGAAATGAGGTTATACAAGCTTCAACGATCCAAGACTTACCAAGAAAATTATCAGATACCTAGGAAAACCCTAGAGGATACTCATGAGATGTAACTACAATATACTTTTCTCTTGTAATCCAGACTTGGATATATCAAATACAATAAGTTGTTTCAAAAGACCGTGTTCTTATGAGTGGTTAGAGTGTCACAACAAGTACATAATGGGTCCTACCCCACATGTTCCAGAATGAAATCCCTTTTTTCTTTCGAGATGAGGACATCTCGAGTTCCTTAAGGGGGAGAGGATACCTCCTTCATCATTATTTGGCACATGACATTATCAGCATGATTTTGGGCTAAAATTTGAAGGGTTTGAGGCCTACTTTGAGGCTAAAGATAGGGTATAGTCACGGTTGATATACATATGTTTAGGACTAATCTCTAAGGGTTGAAAGTAGAGTATTATAGGTTGAATCACAATAGTGCATTAATATCATGTTTCTTATGTTCTATATATTTTGTTACCCTGAATCAAAGGAAAAGTGGACTATTTTGCTTGAGTGCTAGTTTAACACTATCGTGGATTGCAAGACTAAGGTGTAGGCTAAAAGAGAGGTATTTTGATGACTTAGTGCAAGAATTACTATGCCAATAGTAAGTGCAAGAATTACTATGCCAATAGTAAGTTTTGGACTTTACTTATGTATATACAACACTATTTTTAAACTATAGATACATTGTTTACTATCCAAACTTCTATATGGTGATTCATTTGCATATGCAACTAAACACAACTATGTTTATTTTGAAAGAACTAGTCTCTAAATGTAATATATATGCTGATGTATATGTTCTGTGTGGTTTGGAAATAAGCTTTTATGAATTTTACGGAAGCTACATTTGGGATTTGAGTTAAATTGGTTCCCTATTACTATTATATGTTACCTTCTCTCTCTTGAAAGGTACATGCAAGCATTCAAGGAAGGTGACATGGTTTTCTTAATGGTGAGACTCGAAAAGAGCTCGGTGTCCTTATGAAAGTACAAGGAGATTAGTCCAAGGTACTATGGGCCTTACAAAGTGATCAAGGTGATGGGAAAAAAGCTTACAAGCTTAAATTGCCATCCCATCTTAAAATCGATAATATATTTCACGTGAGCTTTCTTGATCCTTATGTACCAAACCTTGAACATTTTGACAAGCAAATAGTCATGCCTACCCAAGGAACTCTCGAAATGCAAGTTGAGAATATCTTAAAGACAAAGGAAAAGCCTTTAACAAGTTGAATCTTAAGGGAACATTTTGTACAGTGGAAAGATTATCCTAAAGGGGATGCCACTTAGGTCAATGGAGAAACCTGTGGGAGCTTTCGCTCAACCGCCAAGACCCACGGACTGCTTATTGTTTCAAGCGTTCCAAGCTAAGCACTAATGGCTACCTCTCACATAGCCAATGCGCCATCCATATCTAGAGGTGTAGTGAGCTTACCTCCATGCTGATCGAGTTATCTCCTCGCCCGCGCACTTCGATAGCTCCACGATCCAAGTGCAAGCTTCAAGCAAGCTCCATCCTCAAGCTCCATGCACCAAGCTCCATCGCCACGAGCAAGACAAGAGAAGAGAAGAGAAGAGAAGAAGAGAGGAGAAGATGGAGAGCTTCTCTTCCCCGGTCCCTCACCCTTCACTCCCTCACACTCCCTCTCTCAAGCACAAGCTCAAGCAAGCAACAAGAAGAAGAAGAAGAAGAAGAAGAAGAAGAAGAGAGCCACTTTTGGCCACACACAAGAATGAGCTTCTCATTCACATTTCAACTTTATATACAAAACCCTAAATCCCTTTTGGGCGGTCATCCCCTTATCCCCTTTTTTACATGGCCGGCCATGGCCTAGGCCCTTTTTCCCATTGTCCTTCTATCTTCCTAGCTTCCTTTCTGCCCGCCCGTCTACATTTACAAATTGTACAGGTGAGAGCCCGACACTCCTTAAATTAAATCATGATGCGCTTGCACTCTTTTACAAAGGTATTGACTTGCACTTTTCCTTGTGCTCCTTTTTCCCTTATTTGGGACTTTTCTACGCTTCTTGTGTTTCTAGATTTTTCTTGGCGCGCCTTTGTCTTCCGTTTCACTTTGCCTTGGCCTTTGTCTTCTGCTTTAGCTTTTCCAGATTTTCCACCTTATTCATCTGACGGTTAACATTACCCCCTCCTAGATGAGTGCCAATCCCATGGCACTCACCGGCGTAGGTAGCAGGCTTTAGCATGCACTGAAGACGTGGGTGGCAAGGACGTCTATGGTTGCCATGGAGGAGTGTTGGTAGCAGTGGGGAGGAAGGTCGTTGGGGGCACATTGGTGGTTGAGGTGGCTGGTGGTAGGGCTATTGGAGTTGGTGGTAGGGCTATTCTTTGCGGGAATTGCACTGATGGAGTACAAGTGGCAATTTGTTGGGGATCTGCACATGACGATTCTTGGCGGGCTTGCACGATGATAAAGGATAGGAATTTAGAGTTGAGTGTCAATGAAGAGTGAACGACACCTTTGTTGGAGTCTTCAATACTTGCAATTGAAAACCTCTCATAGGTGGTCTCTTCCTAGGGGTAGTGCTAGTCCTCTTTATCGTGCACAAGACATAGTTTAATTAGTTTGGGAGATAGGTCGAACTCTAAGCAAGCTGAGAGTATTGTCCTACACTTGAGGACCCAAATTGTGTATATAATTTGGTGCATATATTATGTGAGTGCTCGTGCATACTTAGATATTACGTAGGTAGAAGACTGCGGGCTGGTTTCTCATAACGATGTGTGGATGAAGCAAAGTTGTCCATGTTGAGAAGAAGTACACGTGAAGGTGTCTGCGACATCCTTTGCAATGTGACTGCACGACATAACATAATTGAACACAGGGACACTGCACGATCGGTAGTAGCTGGTAGCTATTGGACTTGCGTGATGAGGACAGTGTACTTCTCATGGCCATTCGTGCGGTGCTTACCACAATTGATTGCAATGGTATTAAGGCAGAGTGCAAGAGGGAATCGTGTGAATGGGTCAGGGTGACAGGTCTAATCATAGGCGAGACAAGCTCCCTAGGTATGTCCGGCCCTTGGTGTGCCCTGAACAATTGTGGGTAATGCTAAGGGGCTAGGGGACTAGGGATGGAACCAGCCGACCAAGGTCACTGGATGCACCTAATTTGAGGACCCCTAAGTGTTGTGCTGTGATCGTGGGTGCTTGTTATCTTTTCGTTCTCTTTTTTTTTCGTTTTCTTTTTTCCTTTTTTGTTTTCTTTTGTTGTTTCTTTTTCTTATGCTTTTTTCTTTCTTTCTTTTTTTTGTTGACTTGCCTGAGTACAACCATTGCAATATGTTGAGGCTATCAGCCTTTCAATGGGTTGGGAAATGTCAAGCTTCGAAGACTCAGGAAATGGATATTATAGTGATGATTGTGCCCTAGCCTCGTTGTTAGAGAAGCAATTGTTGAGATGGGGAGATACACTTGAGATATTGCAAACCTCTTTGCGACATGCGATATCGGTATAATTGAGGTAACAACTGTCGTGAGCCAATTGTAGAGCTTGACCCAGAAAGAGAGAGTAGCCCATGACTATGCTTTGGATCATGCGATGTGGGCACTCGTAAGGGTGATTCTTCGCATTCGGTAGCATGATTTTGTCGCGGTTCTTTGTGAGGTTGGTGGTCTTGCGGTGACTTGGGCATTGAACACATTCACACGAAGACTTGTGCCATCCTGCATCCACTTGTCACTTCATGAGAGTATATGCAAGTCGCATGCGTCAAGTACAATGAAAAAATGCAATCATGTCAAGATATTACTTTTTCAAAATCCTATGATGCTGATTGCGATGCCTATTCCGGTGCTTGTTAAAGACTTGGCATATATTAGCAATAGGTGAGGAAAGTGTGTACAAGTGGGGAGCCTGCCCCTTTAACCCTCAAAATACAAAAAGTTATGGTAGGATGGCCTTTGTTAAGTTGCTTGCATATCATAGGAGCTACTCTATTTGCACAAGGCGGGGTGAGTTCGGGTGGTTAAGCGACGAGGCTTTGCTGGTGAGGGGCTCCTGTGAGGTTGGGCAGGGAAGATGTTAGCCGGGACCTAAATGGTGTAGTCTCTGGCCGCAACCGTTTCCAAAATGCTTTTGAACAATGCATCAAACTCTTCCTTGTCTCGAGTTGCCCTTTCTGCCTTTGAGCACCTGGTGCCCGAGCGTCTGTTGGGGGCCCGCACAACCGGTGTTGCCACGCCTTGTGTGCTTCTTTGAGCTTCTATTCCCCTGGCCTGGGGATCCTTCAGCCTACGTCCGAGACAGTGTCGCTTGGAACCTCGTTTCTTTTGCATACCTTATGAGGCTAGGCACGTAGCGCACCGATGGAGGAGCTTGTGCTACATGTTTCCTTCGACAGCGGAGAGCGTCTTTGCAAACCAGCTGCCCTGGGTGCTCCATGTCTTCCATGTAGGGGGACTTGCAAAATGCGAACCAAGGATTAGGCCTTGATACAGGATAAAACCATTCGCATGGAAGGGATTATAGTGTGGGTTATCAAGTGCATATGACGAGAAGGGAAGGGGTGAGGCATGCAGTGTTTGTTGTAGAGGGATGGCCCCATGATGATGTTCATTTGGCCTCCAGGCATTAGCAGATCTTGGCTTATGCTAAGTTGTGTGGACTGGTTGTCAGGGAGTGGGGCAGGGCTCATCCTCGAAAGGATAGAGCAGAAAGGGGAAAGGTGTATAGAGAGGGACGGTACCCTATCTACACCCTCAGAGATGTTGGTTAGAGCTTCCTATGGTGGTGATGAGGGTTGCATGCCCTCCACCTAGAGATCTGAATGATCACACAACTCCTAAGTGTGTGGTGAGAGGAGGACCTGAGGAGCTTAGCCTGTTGAACCCAACTCCTCTCCCTGCGCTTGACTATCATTGCTTGTATGTTGACATTGTCTATACATGGTCACAAAAGTCATTGTTTATTTATATACATATCTACGAATCCATGTCACTTCACGAGGATAAACGCCAATTGTAGAACTCCGGATTGTACTGGAGCGTGGCACATGCATCTAGTATTCGTGGCAGCTTACTTAATACCGATAGATATTTTGCAACATCGAGTAGCATAGAACCTTGTCCGAGTCTACTGGCAACATGTAACTCCTCCTCAGTGAGAACCTTATCAGACAGAGAGTTCTCTTGGCTAGTTTCAGCTAAGTCCAATACCCCGAATGGCAGTCAGCACTTGAAAGGAAGTTGGTGCCACATAGGTTGGGTCTCGTTGAGACCGCCATTTGGCCAATCGCTCCTATGAAACTGTCATGATCTAGGCTCCTAGTTCGGCCATTGCAACGCGGTTTTCACACCAACATTGTTCAAATTGACTTCGACCCTCTGATAGTCGCTTTAGTTGCTCTATCTCTAAGAGGTTTGGTTGGTAGAGCACATCATTGAATGTGGCAATTAAGCGTAGTTCGTCGGCTTCCTCGTCTGAGATGAGTCGCATGCATTCATACAAGAGCCTGTTATAGTGCTCGTCAAGATGTTCTTGCTCTTCCCAGGATAAGGGAAATGGCAAGTATTCTTCAAGCTGCTCTTTAAGGAATGCGCCCATGTCTGCCAGGACATAGACATGTGCAAACACTTTGAGCTTAGCATCCAACTCAGTTAAGCATTCTGCGACACTTCTATGTTCAACGAGGGCTTGCTCTCTTGCTATCTCATTCAAGGTTCTAGGAGTTTGCCTGGGCTTTAGCATAGCTGGGGGCTTAGGCCTAGACGAGCAGGTTTGGCCAAGGCTAGGATTTCTTATTCTCTCGGGGTTTCCATGTTTCTCCTGAGGCTTCATTATTGCATCATGGTTCTTCTTGGATGTGACTAGTACAGATTTGTCACCCTGTTGTGACAGCGTTGTATCCACTCTTGATTGGTCAATGTGAGTTCTATTGTCAGTGGATTGAGTGTTGCAAGCAACCATTGATGGTAATGACTGCTTTGATTTTTCAGAGCATGCAGATGTGTCTGAGATTTCACCGCTATTAGGAGAGGCATCAATTGGTTCAGTGGTGGATGGACTCGATGCTTTATTCCTCAGCTCTCTAGCGCTCTTCATCTCAATGTTCTTGGGGTCCACAACCACCTGCACTACTGTTGTTTTCGTTGTTTTCTCCTCTTTTTCTTGGTCAGTGAAGGTGTATCTCTCAACGACTCAGGACCCTGGACCAGGTCATCTGTTGATGTGCTTGGTTGGGCCTCAGCATTCTCTTTCTCTAGTGTGTCCTTATGGGACATAGCCATGGCCTACTGAATAGCCTTGCCAAGTTGTGAGGGTACAACTGCCTCCCTTTTCGGAGAGTCTAGCTCTTTAGCCAATTCCCTTGTGTTTAACTCCTCCAGCCTAGGCTTTAGGCACTTTGGAAGTGTTGGAGTTGTCAAGGAAGTTGGTTGCGACACCTCCTCCACAAGTAAACTACTAAGGACACGTTCCACAAGGGGCATTGTCACGGCCAAGGGCTGTGACTGCTGTGATCCCTGATTGGAAGTAGTAGCGGCTAGTCCAATGGGCTAGCTACCCTTGGTGGATTGCGGTGTCAAGTTCCTAGGGCGATCGGAAGTGGTCGTGTCTTTTGTTGCCCTTTGAGCATTCATCTGTGTAGATCGAGCATGAGTTGATCTAGTCACATTAGGTTGCTCAGGCATATCCTTGGGCCGAGAGCTACGGATGGTGTCATGTCCCACCTCTTGGACATTTGGAAGCTTAGATGGAGATAGAGATTGGGATTGAGCAGTCACCCTTGACGACTACTGTAGTGCTTCCTATGTCCGTTTGGAAAAAGAGGGTGTAGGAGATCTAGGACTCTTAGGTGGCACTGGCTGAATGATTTGCTCGAGGCTTTTAGACGATTGTGCTATTTGCTTTGTTGAGCAATCAGCCTTCTCACGAGCAGTGTTGTGCCTCTGGTGCTCATTATCCTCTTGGGAAGTCAAGAGCTCCTTGAGCACTAATGGTCTTTGTGCACGCTCAATGGTTACATATGGCATCTTCTTATTAAGCATGCTAGGCCGAGGCTCTTTCTTTCGAACACTCATGTTTGGTTTCTTGCCTCGAGACCTGGAGTTTCTCTTAGATTTCCTCTTGTGCTTGGTTGCTTTTGATGCAATCTGGCCTTCAGTTGATAGAGGTGGTTTAGCAGGGGGTTTTGGTACCCAAACCCATCGGTTACCTGCATAATACCCTTGAGCACGTAGCAACGCTTTGGATATCCATTGTGGCGTTGTGCTGACCGTCCATCGATGCCTTCGTCTATAAGGCTTGGGCTTCTTTTGGGGTCTTCTACGATATTTGTAAGTCCAAAGCCCGTCCTTGGCATTGTCTCTTGACCATCTTGTTTCAGGCATGGCCTCACTCGCTGGTTCTCGTTGTTCGACCTATGCTTGTATCAACTCTTCCAACAAGCCCTTGCTCTTGTTAGTAGGCTTGACTGCTATGTCATCACCTTCCTTGCCTTTCCCTCGAGGTTTGATGGGGTCTGCGCCTTTTTCCCTTATTTGGGACTTTTCTGCGCTTCTTATGTTTCTAGATTTTTCTTGGCGCGCCTTTGTCTTCCGTTTCACTTTGCCTTGGCCTTTGTCTTCTGCTTTAGCTTTTCCAGATTTTCCACCTTGTCGACGATTAACAAAACCCTTATGAAAGAATAATCCCACTTCCTCTAGAGATGAGGACATCTAGATTTCTCTAAGTTGGATAGGATGTAATATCCCTATCACTCAACCCACTATAATAAACAAGGTACCCACACATTCCACTAAAATAAAACAATGTATAACAATGTGTGTTCCTCAAAACAAGATAATTAATGTGTAAATTATGTTAGAAAAGATTCTCTTAATGGAATGTGAATTCTTGTTACCTTCACACATTTGCACCTTATTAAACACATGTATAATTTAACCCATAATGTCTCAATACAAGAAAAACTCTCATGTTTTAATTAAGAATTTAATATTAGAGATGGAAAGGATCAATAGCCAAGACACATTCATCTCTCAAAAATTTTATCACTCTTTTATTTTACAACACATAAATCTGACACTAAGAATACATTAATGATTACACACAAGAAAATAATGTAAAAGCACTCTTAAAACAATGAAAATTTTGAGAGAAGGAAAAATAATTTAGAAGGGTAAATGGAAATTTGGATTCGCTTTCCCCACAAAAATAGAGGTCTAAGAGTGAGTAAAAAGAAGGGCATTCATTTTAGGAGAGTCACACTCAATTAGGCAATTAAAAAGGGAGCTTTCCTCAAAAAGAAAGGGAGAAGCAAAAAGTGTGTCTAGATCCTCTACTTCCCTCTTCTATATAGCCCTTCCTCTTTGGGGAAAAACCCATGGATTCTCTCCTTCGTGAATCATGCAAGTCCTTGGAGCATCTTGCCCTATTCCTCATGAGTATTTCGTTGGTGATATGCATGCCAAGCTCCATGATCAAAGCCTGAGACAAATCTCCATCAATATCTTTGTAGTTTTGTAGATGTTTGCTACTCCTCTCCTTGTTCATTCTTAGAAACAACAAGTGTTACATTATTTTAAGTCTCTTTACATTGTTACCTACCTCAAACTCATTTATTGTAAGTCACATTTTTGTGTATAAGTTTTGAAGCTCCTGAAAGATCCAAATGACGTCAATTCAAGCCATAAAAATTTGTGGGCTTTTGTTGCAGCTCCTCTCCTCTTTCATGCTCACAAATATTTACATTATTTTAAGTCTCTTTACCTCAAATTAATTCTCTATAAGCCATGTTTCTATATACAAGCTCTTCAAGCTGCAAGAACTCATGTCACTCAAAATATGTTTTTGAACTCCCTTCTCGATCTCGCAATATGTGTGGCTTGCTATTTTGATAGATATGACTCTTACATGTAAACATACTTCCAAGTAACCTTACTTAAGGATTTTGTTTCCTTCTACTGCCATACAATAATAGCATAACAATTATGTTTCACTCTATTGTCACACAATAGTAATCCCACTTATGCAATGAATTATATGTGACCACATCTAACACTCATAAACAATTTATAGATGTGACCGATAATCATTGATAGATATTAAATTTGGGTGTAAAAGTATACCCATGGTAAACACTTTATATTTGCTACCTTTGTTTTCTTATGCACAAACAATCCCACTTAAACTTAAAGTATACTTTGTTGTCATCTTTTTGTTGTGTACAAACAATCGACTTGGTGTCAAATTAGTTGGATGTTAGTAAAATCTACTATTTATCTCAAATACACAAAATTCTCTTGTTTTTTGTGCAAATGATACCCAAGTTACAAACTTTTTGCCATAATTGTCTAATACATAAACAATCCAAGTTAAGTCACTAAACATGCATGTGCCAAGTGCTCAACATGCATGTGCACAAACATGCATGCATACACCATACATAGAAAGAACCATGATATTTACATGTACTTTCTAAGAGTGTGGATTTACTTGCATATTTCTTGATCTCACACTATAAACCCTTCTAGCCAATTAAGTGCACATTCATGGACAAAGTTTCATTAAAAACTTGCCATTAATATACAAATTTTGAAAATTTTAATAAATTATTTCAAGCTTAAAATAGATAGGGAGAAATAAGTTAACTTTGTTATGCAAATGCTGAAACATTGAAAAATTTTATTCCAATTTAAAGCAGTATTTCAAGCTTAAATAGATAGGGAGGAATAAATGGACTTTGTTATTGAAAACAATGTATTACAAAGTCTTGATTATGCCCCATACACCTTTCTCTAAACAAAACAAAATTGGTTCCTTGAGATGTATACACCACACCACCTGATGCCAGGAGGCATATTCCACAGTGGATTCCGTGAGGTTTTGCGGTGGATTCCGTAAAATTATATTTATTGCCAGGGCTCATACACAAGGTGGATTCCTTGTGCAAAAAGTCGATGGGGACGCCTGTCCTTTTTGAGCGTCTTGTTAATTTAATGTGCAAGTGGGTGATTCCATAGCAGGTGATTTCGCAAAATACATATTTAAATTAATGGACGTTTATGAGTTTAGAGTGCGCACTCGTAATAAGTTAAGGTTAGGATTGATTTCTAACCAATTTATTTATTTTGTAGTTGAAGACTGCTAGGTATTCACTTTTGTCGGTTTAATTTTATTATTTTCTAACAATTGTGAATGCTTCAGTTAATGTGTAGAGCAGGCAACGGTGGCATTGGGAAGCACTGGGCCATAGCATGTATTCAAGTTATTTAGAAGAAATTATCATTTTTGATGGGCGCGCATCTTAGGCATGCCGTCAATATTTATTTTGACACGCTTATTTATTGAAGCACATGATATTTATTTATTATTTTGTACGCGCATGGACGCACGATTTAAATATTTGTTATTGGACATTGTATTTGGGCACAGCCCGACTCTTTGGGCGTCCAATAGCTTTAATCTTTAGTGGGACAAAAGCAAACACAAAAGCTAAAGCATGCTAATTGTAAATTGGGCTATTTTTTGAGCTTGGAGATGAATAATATATCAAATACATGCTTTGTGGAGCGCTCACACAAGGCATGGGGGGAGATTGTACCCAATTAGTCTTTTGCTTTATGTCGTGCAAGTCTTCTCTCTTGTTTTTTGTGCAAAAGTAAAGTTCTTTTGTTCTTGGGGACCTTCCGACTCTCGCTACGCACGCATACATAATCGGATCTATGCACTAGTGGTATCAGAGCGAAGCTGAGATCGAGTGCTGCCAATCGCTTATTATCTCTCGTAAAGGCAGAGCTCCTGGAACGATTCAGCTCTATAGTCAGTCTCGTGGCAATCCGTCAATACCAGTGTGTACCTAGTAGTGAAGAACCCTCTACTACGCAGTTGGATCGCGAAGGACCGACCTCTACAGGTGGAGGACCACGCGGGAAGCTTCTTCATCAAGTCTTCTATTCTCAGAAGAAAGAGATAAGCAATTTTCAATTATTGTGGTTAACAAGCTTAATAAGCTTTTAATAAAGCTTAATCCTCCAAAAGTTAACGGCGGCAGCAGCAGGATGTAGTCGACGGCGACGAAAGTGGCGAGGACATGCCGCCGTCCTGGGAAAATTTTTTTTAGCCTTCAGCTTTTTTAAAGCTTAAAGGCTTTAAGATTTTCTAAAGCTTAAAGGATTTAAGCTTTTCTAAAGCTTAAACCAATTATCTCCTTTGAATTTTTTCTCATAGCAACGGTTTCCACTGGAGCAAAAACGAACTCTTCAACCTTCTGCAAGCCCTTGTTCACACCTGTGGACTGACGAAGCCAAAATCCAGCAAACAGATTGCTATACGCAGTCTGCACGCACGAATTATCTTCTTGGTAGAAGACCGTGATATCGAATTCCGCATCTGCAAAGAAGAAATACTACAAAATGCCATTTTAAAAAAAAAAAGAAATAAGCCTTGTAAACTCGACTTTGAGCTATGCTCATCCCGCTAACAAGATTTCGAGTGTGTGAGGTCTTTTGGAATTTTGTAGGATGTCCGATCAAACCATGGAAGATTTTATGGCTAAAGGTGACCTACCTGAACCAACGATGGAGCAAAAATTGGATTTGATTATGATGTAGCTTTAAGAGGAATGAAGAGCATGTCAAACTTTGCAAGCTCAATTGGCCAATCTGCAACGATCTACCGCCGACCGAGATGGACCGCAATCTGAAGATCTTATACGACGTATGATCGATGCAACACTTGAAGTGCAATCTATTCGGAAAGAAACAAAGATAAGTAAAAGAAATTTAAAATTTTGTACTTTCAATGGGTCACGCGATGGAAAGATTGTACTTGCTTTTATCAATCAATTTGATGATTATTTCCATGAAAAACAGTATGCTGAGAAAAACAAAATTAAGTGTGTCATTAATCATCTAGTGGTGGACAGAGCATCCCTATGGTGGACTGTTGTCCGCAAGAGCATTGATTGTCCTACTACTTGGGAGACTTTCCAAAAGAAATTTTTGCAGAATTTCCTTCCACCCCAATTCCACGAAAAAGCAATCAAACAATGGGATCTTCTGCAATAGAGGGATCGTGAGCCTATTTCACAATATACCGAGCGTTTTTGGAATGCTTTATTGCAACTACAAATGCTTGAAGATGTACCTGAGGCAACCCATAAACGCAAGTTTATGTCTAGCTTACTTGGACATTTTTATGCCGAGGTCAACATGTTCAAGCCAACGACTCTTGAAGATGCAATTTCCTTGGCCCATGACACTGAAGACAAAATTCGAGGACGAGAGAAGAGACCACAACAATTTCAAACTAATGGTAACTTTGGTTCAAAACAATTCACACAAGAAGTGCATGACTTAGAAATTAAAATTGGTGATTATGTTGAGCATAGAAATTTCTTAGTTGTGCCTTTGCAATCTAGTGACATTATCTTAGGAATGCCTTGGCATCATCAGTACAATCCCAATATAGATTATTCCAGATTCAATGAAGATTCATTTTAATGGGAAACAAATCATATTGCATGGTATGCACACTTTCGATAATTTTCCATTGCTTAGTCATACACAGGCTAAACGTGCATTAAGGAAAGGTATCAAATCTTATTTAATATGGGTGAATGAAATTGAAGCTAAAGAAAATCAAATGCATCCTAAGCACACACAATTTCTTTCACAATTTCAAGATTGTTTTGCTATCGACTTACCACCTGGCTTACCACCTATACGTCTTGAAGATCACAAAATAGACCTAATTCCTGGATCACAACCACCATGTAAAGCACCATATAGACATAACCAAATTAAACAGAAAGAAATTCAAGCCCAAGTTGAAGAATTGTTAACCCAACGACTCATTAGACCTAGTAGTTCTCCATTTGGTGCACCTGTCCTATTAGTAAAGAAGAAAAACAATACATATCGCATGTATATTGATTATCATGCCCTAAATAAGATCACTGTTAAGGATAGATATCCGATTTCTAGGGTAGATGATCTTATGGACAAACTACAAGGATCTGCAATATTTAGCAAAATAGATCTTAAATCTAGATACCATCAAGTAAGATTGGACACATCTGATATATTCAAAATTGCATTTAGAACATAATTTGGACATTATGAATTCCTTGTTATGCCTTTTGGTTTAACTAATGCACGAGCCACATTCAGTCTTATGATGAATCGCATATTTTTGAAGCATCAGCATTGTGTAATTGTTTTCTTTGATGACATATTGGTTTTCAATAAGAATGAAAACGAGCATTATGAACATTTATCTTTGGTTTTCAAATTATTGAAAGAGAATTAATTATATGTTAATCCTGAAAAGAGTGAATTTTTCCAAACACAAATTGAATACCTAGGACATATTGTTTCATATGAAGGTATTAAAGTTGACCCTAAAAATATAGAAGCAATTTTGAATTGGTCGATACCTAAAAATGTGCACGAATTACGTTCTTTCTTAGGTCTTGCTAGCTTTTACAGAAAATTTGTGCGAAATTTTTCATTGCTTGCATTACCTTTGATAAAATTATTAAAGAAAGGCATTGTATATCATTGGTCCGACAATCAACAAAAGTCCTTTGATTTAGTGAAACATGCTTTAACTCATGCTCTTGTATTGCGATTATCTGACTTCAATAGACCATTTTTCCTAGTAGTCATTGATACTAGTGGATCTGGAATAGGAGTAGTTCTTATGCAAGATTCTCATCCTATAGCCTACTCTAGTTGCAAACTTAAACCCTCTAAACTTAAGTATTCTACTTATGATAAGGAATTGCTAGCTTTAGTATAAGCTTTACGTCAATGGAAACACTATTTAATGGGATCTGAATTCACGATCAAAACTGACCAACGAAGCATTAAACATCTCCTTAGTCAACCACAAATATCTGACCGACACATTAAATGGGCTGATTTTATTCAAAGTTTTCATCCACTCATACAATATCAACCCGGAAAAGAAAATGTTGTTGCATACGCTTTAAGTAGAAGACCAACTATTCATAATATCTCTGTGACATCTTTTGACTCTCTTCTCCCTATGAAAGATACTTATGACCAAGACCCTAGTTTTCAAGCTGATTGGAATAAATTAGTTGCAAATAACTGGATTCCCATTGATTTATTGTCCTACACTGATGGATTTATGTTTTATGAAAAAAGATTATGTGTAACTGTTCCATTTCGATCATTTGTTTTGCATGACATTCATTGTCCCCCATACCAAGGCCATAGAGGAATTATTTGTACTTTGCATACACTGATTGAAGATTTTTATTGGCCACACATGGAATCTGATGTATCTAACTTTGCTCATAAATGCTTAATTTTCCAAAGAGTTAAACGACACCATGATAAACACAACGAACAGAATCTGAGATAGAGATAGAGAGTACACAACAGAAAAGAGGAGAATCGGTAAATTATTTAGCTTCAAACAACTGATACAAAGTTGGCTCTGTCCACCCATGCGGTTCTACTGTGTGAAGCTTAGATGGCGATCTAGACAGAAGATAGGTGAAGAGCTTAAGGCTACTGGAACAACAACTCTGACTGGGTGAAAGATGAGTGAGAGATGGCTGCGAAGGGGTTTAGCTTTTATAGCCCGCGAAGGTCATTAGGTCGGGACCTACCATATGAGCCTCCAATAGTCGGCCAGGGAATATTCCCTTTACCATCGGTCCGGGGGCGCTGCCCCCAGACCCCCGCTAGGGGGGCCGCTGGCCCCCCTGGGACCCCCCATCCAAGGGCCACTTCCGCGGCCCCCAGACCCCACAATAAGGGCCCCTTTTAACTCCCTTACACCGCAACTCGATGCAATGCGCCTCGAGTTGCTACCAGCTTAACCACCGTCTAACCCAAAGATTAGACCCACAATAGTCACCTTTTTGCCATCCGGTCACATAGACCTCATCTGATATACAAGTCAGGACTCAACCAATGTCTGGGCTCACATTTGGCTTCTCCTCATAATGGGGGCCTTACAACTTTGAAGAACATGGATCATTGGTAGAACCTAATGAGGGTGGGGCATTGATAATATCTAACACCCCCCCTCAATGTCCACCCATAGGTGAACTATCTCCTTGGCCCAATGCCGAGTCTCTGAAGATGAACTTGAAGCAGATCCTTCGTAAGTGCTTTGGTGAAGATATCTGCTCCTGATAACCCAAAATTTATGCAAGAAAAAGGCACAAAATGTGGTCTACATCGGCAAAAAGAGAAAATTCAAGTAGCTATCATTGATAATATTCTTTGTAATTTGCCATGGTATTTTATTGGGTCCACATTGTAAAGCCATGAGCATGAGAAGTAGTGTGTGTGTTTTGCAAAAAGTTGAAAGGTTTTAATGTTTCAATGTTCATAGACCTCCTTTCTAAGGTCTAAGAATGCTCATGTAAAACAAACCCTTAAAGGAATATGAAAAGGTGGAAATGAAGAGCCATGCAATTTGTGGAAAAAGGTGGTTTGGGGCGTTACAACTTCTCTTCCTCTCCTTTATCTAGCTACTTGCATGTATCTTCTTTTCTCTCTTGCATTGGCACAATGCTTGCTCTCTTTCCTTTCTTGTGCTTTCTTGCTTTATCTCTTCCATGGAAGAAGGAGAGAGTGAGGATGAAGATGATGGTTATATTTCTTATGTGCTGGATTCTTGTGTGTGAGCATGGTTTCTTGTTGAGAGGAAGGGTGTTTCTTGCAGGTTTTGGAGAGCACAGGCATTGTAGATGCCACCATGAGGCCTGCTCTCTTGGTAGATTAGGTGCTATCCTTGGGCTATTCATTTTGGCGATCCTGCCAGGGGTCTACTCATGGATGCTCTCAAGCTTTGCAAGAAGGAAATGAGAAAAGTGTATTGCAGCTTGCTGTGTGGAGAGAGATGAGAAGTTGAAGGCTTGATGAAGATGGGGACCTCTGAAACTCTATGTTGTTTGTGTCATCCACCATTCAAGCAGTTTCTGCACACTGTTATCAACATGAAATTTGATGAAGAATGGCCTGTTTATAAGTAGCATTGCATCCAGTGCAAATCTCTAGGCACTTGTAATGGATGCAGACACAGGGGGATAAGCTCCGAGAGTGGTGTCGAGATGGGATGGTTTGAGGGGTGGGGAGAGGGGATGACCTGCACATGGGACAAGAGGCATGAAGCCTGAGCCACGCGTCAATGCACACGGCATGGAAGACATGGCGGCAATCAGGAGGCAGAAGCCGCAGGATTTCACGATCCTTGTAGTCTACCAAGCAGATGAAGCAGGATGTGTCCTGTGGAGGAGGAAGGGCCTGCTTCTCACTGTACACAATATTCGGGTACGTCTCCAAGGTGGCCTGATCGAGGCCGCCAATAAACCATTCAGCAGGGTTCGCCCTGTCATCCATCAAGACGCGCTGGACGGTGGTGCGGCCAACGCCTGCTCCATCGCTACCTCCAGTGCCGATGCTCCTGCTGGACTGCTGCTGGATGCCCCTGCCATGGAGCCTGACACAGACATAGGAGGCTAGCATGATGGTGGAGATAAGGACCAGGATGCCGACCGCGATGGCGATGCCATAGCCGAGGCCGACCTTGTTGATGTTGTCTGCGGCGAGCAGGCTCGAGGTTGCAGTGCTGTTGGCACTCATTTCTCTCTCTCTCTCTCTCTCTCTCTCTCTCTCTCTCTCATCCCTCATATCCCACAGAGACAAAAATAGCCACAACTTTCTCATATCTCTCATCCCTTATAATGAAGAAAGAAAACAACAAATCTTTTTTAAGTTTGTTCATATGCTCTTCTCAACTAAGAGCCTTACTCTTTCACACAAGCATCATACTAGCTATTAGCATAGTTATTTTCCTTTTACAAATAATACCACTTTACTTTCCTTTTGTACGAAGTATACACACATGTACCAAGTGGAGCTCTTCATTGGCAAATCTTTTGTGAGGGTGCACTTAAAGGAAGATTCTTTTGCGGGTTAAAGCTCCATGATACTTTCAATGGAGACGTCTACATTGTGGTTCAAGATGAAGGCGGTTCTCTTTTCTTCTTTGCAAGAGATTGTGGGGGTAGATTTGTATTCCTTTGGATGATGTTTTGCCTCGTGCTCTTTTCAAAGTGAAAGTGGAAGATTTTTGAAAATGTTGGTGTGAAGAAAAAGTTAGAGATGAGATTTGAAGTGGAAGTATGTGAGGAAGCATGGTGTTTTTGGATAGGTACCGATTGAGGTGGTCCATTTTGAAGTGAAGTGAAGTAAAGAGATGCAGATTCTTCATCAACATAAGGTGCTTATTCCAAGGCAAAGTGTCTTTCCAAAGTGTTTGCGAGGACGCTCACAAGATTGGAAGAGGAGGAATGATAGGCCAAAATTTATGCAAGAAAAAGGCATAAAATGTGGTCTACATCGGCAAAAAGAGAAAATTCAAGCAGCTATCATTGATAATATTCTTTGTAATTTGCCATGATATTTTATTGGGTCCACATTGTAAAGCCATGAGCATGAGAAGTAGTGTGTGTGTTTTGCAAAAAGTTGAAAGGTTTTAATGTTTCAATGTTCATAGACCTCCTTTCTAAGGTCTAAGAATGCTCATGTAAAACAAACCCTTAAATGAATATGATAAGGTGGAAATGAAGAGCCATGCAATTTGTGGAAAAAGGTGGTTTGGGGAGTTACAACTTCTCTTCCTCTCCTTTATCTAGCTACTTGCATGTATCTTCTTTTCTCTCTTGCATTGGCACAACTCTTGCTCTCTTTCCTTTCTTGTGCTTTCTTGCTTTATCTCTTCCATGGAAGAAGGAGAGAGCGAGGATGAAGATGATGGTTATATTTCTTGTGTGCTGGATTCTTGTGTGTGAGCATGGTTTCTTGTTGAGAGGAAGGGTGTTTCTTGTAGGTTTTGGAGAGCACAGGCATTGTAGATGCCACCATGAGGCCTGCTCTCTTGGTAGATTAGGTGCTATCCTTGGGCTATTCAGCTCCATTCTCCTCTGTTGGACAGTAGACCAGTTCCACTATCCCATCCTCCATCAAATCACACACATAGTGATACTGGATCTCTATATGTTTGGTGCGTGCATGAAACACTGGATTTTTGGCAATGGCGATGCAACTCTGATTGTCACATCTCAGCACAGTTGGTTCTTCATCCTGCACTCCCATATGCCATAGAATCCTTCTCAACCATACGGCTTCACATGCAGCAAAACAAGCTGCCTTGTACTCTACTTCGGTAGAAGACAATGCCACTATTGGTTGCTTCTTACTAATCCAAGAGAAAATTCATGAACCCAAAGAGAAACAATAACCAGAAACTGACTTCTTGGAATCACTGTCTCCTGCCCAATCTGAGTCACAATTCCCCACAAGAGAAGTTCTGAAACTGTATGTGATACCATAGTCAAGAGTTTTCTTCAAGTATCTGAGCACCCGCATCCCAGCCTTCCAATGACTCTCATGAGGTTTGTTTGAGAACCTGCTCAAAACACCAACAGCAAAACTGATATCTGGTCTAGTGTTACACAAGTAGATCAGACTGTCGACCAACCTCCTATACCTCCCAATGTCTACTAGTGCTGATGTATCCTCGACGGATAACTTTGCATTCACCTCCATAGGTGTAGCTATCTCCTTGCACTCGGTCATGCCAAATGCCTTCAAGATCTCCCATGCATACTTCTTCTGAGAGATGAAGATCTTTCCTGGCTCTTGCCAGACTTCAATCCCCAAACAATAGTGCAGTAAGCCTAAGTCTGTCATTTCAAACTCAGAACTCAAAGCCTTTCGAGTTTGGTTGATCATATCTTCATAGTCACCTGTAATAAGAAGGTCGTCCACATATAGGACAATCACTACAGACTTTTTACCATCCCTATAAACATACAAGTTAGCATCTGAGGCACATCTTTTGAAGTTTAGGTTTAAAAAGAACCTATCTATCCACTGGTACCATGCTCTGGGGGCTTGTTTCAGCCCATACAATGCCTTCTTCAGCTTACACGCTTTGTTCTCAAAATGGGGGGCCTCAAACCCTGGTGGTTGAGCCACGTACACCTCCTCCTTGAGGTCACCATTTAAGAACGCTGACTTAACATCCATTTGGTACACTGGCCACTTCTTGTGTGCAGCCACTGCAAGTACCGTGCGAATAGTGGTCATTCTGGCAGTTGGGGCAAATGACTCTTGAAAATCAAACCCTTCAACTTGTGAAAATCCTTGGGCAACCAATCTAGCTTTGTACTTTTCTAAGGTATCATCAGCCTTGTACTTTACCTTCCAGATCCACTTGGTGCCAATAACCTTCCGCTTTGCTGGTCAATCCACTAGCTCCCAAGTGTCATTCTTCATTATGCTGTCATACTCTGCCTGCATAGCAGCCTTCCATGATGGATCTGCAAGTGCTTCTTCTAAGTTAGTTGGCTCCTTTACTTCTCTCATAATCTCAACCATCAAGGCCATATTGACTATGTGAGCAGAAGCCCTCCTTTGCTCCTCCATTCTCTGAGACCTCCTTGGTCCGTCTGCCTTCTCCTCAACAGATGCAGGCATAGGATTATTGTAGTCATAGAGTTGCTTCACCCAGCGCGGCAATGGCCTTTCCGGTGGGGTGATGTCAGGTTGGTGAATTTTTTCCTCATCATCTGAAGATGATGCTTCCTCCTCCTTAAGGATAGGGATAGCTCTCGGGACAGGTTCATAGTGGACTACTTCTTCGCTTGATGATAAAGTGGAAGAATGCGGCTCCTCCTTGAACACCACATCACGACTCGCGATGATCTTCTTTGCCTCTTGGTCATATAACTTGTAAGCCTTTTGCTCATTACTATAACCCAAGAAGATACATTTTCTGCTTTTTGGTTGTAGCTTGTTTCTCTTCTCATCTGGAACATGTGCATAACATTCACATCCAAAAATTCTGAAATGTGAGACAGATGGTTTCTTACCAGTGTAAGCCTCATGAGGTGTTTTTCCCTTGAGAGCCTTTGTATAGCTCCGATTTAGAATGTAGACTGCAGTATTAACAGCTTCAGCCAAAAAATGGTTAGGCAATCCCTTGCCCTTTAGCATGCATCTTGCCATCTCCACAATGGTGCGATTCCTGCGTTCCACAACACCGTTCTGCTGAGGTGTGTGAGGCATCGTCAATTGATGCTTGATCCCTTTGCTCTTGCAAAAGCCTTCAAACTCCTTTGATTTGAACTCACCACCACCATCTGTTCTAAATTTCTTCACACTTTTCCTTGTTTCATTCTCAACAAGTATTAGCCATTCTTTAAACTTACCAAAAGCTTGAGCCTTATCACAAAGAAAGTACACCCACATCTTCCTACTGTAGTCGTCAACAATCAACATAAAATAAGAAGATTCCCCCAAGGCCTGTGTAGGCATCTTACCACACAAGTCAGCATGCACCAACTCTAGAGGAGCCTGTGCTCTATTCTTGCTTTCTTGTGGAAATGCCTTTCTCTGTTGCTTGCCCATCATACAAGCTTCACATGGTTCCTTCAATTCAGTTATTGTAGGTAGGTGAGCAACCATACCTTGCTTTTGCATCTCCTTCAACACTGCAAATCCGATGTGTCCAAACCTTTCATGCCAAAGCTTACTTGTGCCCACTCTAGCAGTGGCTGTAAGAGCACTTAACTCATACAGGTTGTTCCTTCTTTCTCCTTTGCCAACAATTGTGCCAGCACTATCAAGAATTTCTGCACCTGTCTTCTTGAACCTCACTTCATGACCAAGATCAGTTATGGTACTGATAACAGATTTCTCCTGATTTCGAGAACATACAACACATTTGAAAGCTTTTTGACTTCACCATTTGCAGCAACAAAAGAAATAGTACCTGTGCCCGTAGCAGGGCATTTAGCATCATTTCCAACCATCATAGTGATGGATTCTTGTAGAGGCTGCATAGAACTGTATAGACCTTTCTTGTTGGTCATGTGACGGGAGGCCCCACTATCCAACACCCATGAGTTAGTGGTAGATTCTTCTTGTGCCGAGGAGCACACTTCCTCAATGGTCGCCATGAATAATTCTAACTCTGCTTTAGCCGTATTGGCTGTCTCTTTCCATTTACTTTTAAGGGTACCATTCTTTTCATCTGCCTTCTTGACACGACAATTTGCAATTGCACGTCCTTTCTTCTTGCAGTAGAAGCACTCTCCTTGAAACTTCTTCTTGCTGCCCTTCTTCTTTTTGTCACCATCATTTTTGGTAGAGGAACCACCTTTGCCTTTTGCATTGGCAGAGAATGCAGCATCTCCATTGTTGCTTCCTTCTCGGGCTTTCAGTCTCAACTCCTCCTCCATTAATAATGCACAAAACTCCTCAAAAGTCAAAGCTTGAGGTCTCACCTGAGTATTAAGGGCAGTTACTAGTCCATCAAACTTTTGTGGACAAATCCAAAGACACCTCCGAGCTAGCTCTTCGCTAGTCTTTTGTATCCCAGCGCTAGCCATCTGGTCGCGCAGATTCTTAATTCGAGTGATGAATGCTTCAACCGTCTCTCCTTCAGCAAACTTCTCCGCTGCTAGTTGATTCTCCAAGTTTTGAATCCTTGTTTGGTTTCGTGTTTCATACCGACTTCTTATTACATTCCAAGCCTCTGACGCTTTGGTTGTATGCTGAATCAAAGTCAGAACACTGTCAGAACAGCTTGTAACTAAGGCACACAATGCATCTGCATTCCTTCGTTTCCAAGCTCGTAGAAGATCTGCATTCGGAGGAATCATCACACTAGGATTTGATGGGTCGGGGGTAGGCTGTGGTTCTGCGTCAATCCCCAGCACAGTCTCCAGAAGCTCATAAGAATCAAGGATAGTTGTAATTTTGAACTTCCACAAGGTGTAGTTTGTACCATCTAACTTGCCTTCGCTGAAGGTTGGTGGACGAATCCTCAGTGTTTGAATAGCCGGTACAGCAGCACCACCTCCTGCACCGCTTCCTGATGCGCCAGAACTGCTTCCGGAAGTCGACATAGTTTCTCTTTGCTGTTGAAGCCTTTGCCTCTTGCACACTCTCCGATCTCTAGAGCCCCCTGGGCTCTGATACCATGTAAAATATTACACGGCGCAACGAACAGAATCTGAGATAGAGATAGAGAGTACACAATAGAAAAGAGGAGAATCAGTAAATTCTTTAGCTTCAAACAACTGATACAAAGATGGCTCTGTCCACCCGTGCGCTTCCACTGTGTGAAGCTTAGATGGCGATCTAGACAGAAGATAGGTGAAGAGCTTAAGGCTAGCTGGAACAACAACTCTGACTGGGTGAAAGATGAGTGAGAGATGGCTGCGAAGGGGTTTAGCTTTTATAGCCCGCGAAGGTCATTAGGTCGGCGGCCTGCTGACCGACCTACCATATGAGCCTCCACTAGTTGGCCATGGAATATTCCAAGGAATATTCCCTTTACCATCGGCACCGCAACTCGATGCAATGCGCCTCGAGTTGCTACCAACTTAACCACTCCGTCTAACCCAAAGATTAGACCCACAACAGTCACCTTTTTGCCATCCGGTCACATAGACCTCATCTGATATACAAGTCAGGACTCAACCAATGTCTGGGCTCACATTTGGCTTCTCCTCATAATGGGGGCCTTACAACTTTGAGCACCATGGATCATTGGTAGCACCTAATGAGGGTGGGGCATTGATCATACCTAACATTTACCAATTCCAGGACGACCATGGGAACAAATCTCAATGGATTTTATCACTGGTTTGCCTAACACTAAAGCTAATCATGACATGATTTGGACTATTGTCGATAGGTTTAGCAAACAAGCATATTTCATTCCATGCAAGAAAACGTTAACTGCATCTTAAGCTGCTCAATTGTTCTTGAAAACTGTTTTCACTAATCATGGTTTGCCAAAAGTTATTATTTCTGACCGTGATTCTAGATTTTGCAATAATTTTTGGATTACTTTGTTTGCTAATTTAGGAACAAAGATTGTTTTTTCATTTGCATTTCATCCTGAAACAAATGGACAAACATAAGCTACTAACAGTACCATTTTAGATCTTTTGCGTGCATACACAATTTCAAAACCACAAACATGGGATACACATTTACATTTACTTTAGTTTGCATACAATAATACACCATATATAGCTACACAGAAAGCACAATTTGAAATTATTTATGGATATAGATTACCTACACCTGTTATATCATTGTCAAACAAAGTTTAAGCTGCTGATGATATTGCTAACATGCATGCTACTATTTTTAATGAAGTTAAAGATATGATTGCGAAAGCCCAGCAATCATATACAAAACAAGCCAACAAGAAAAGAAAGCTATGAGTTTCAAAGTTGATGATTATGTTTGGTTACGTATTGAAAAGCAAAGATTACAAAGTGTTGCAAACACCCTGTTGTAAAGTTAGCTCCTAGATTTTATGAACCTTTCAAGATCATTCACAAAATCAATGACAATGCATTTAAACTAGAATTACCACAACATTGGAAAATCCACAACACTTTTCATATCAGTTTATTATGACCTTTTAGAGGCCAATTACCTGTACATCCTGTCTATGAAAACCCTCCTTTGCTAGAAGAAGAAACTGAAATCCTTGAACTTGAAACTATTTTAGATACTAGCTTTATGACCACTAGAACTGGCCGTAGATATTCTAGATATTTGGTTAAGTTTAAAAATCATCCTGTTGAAGAGGCTCAATGGATGTACGCTCGAGATCTAAGTGCTTACCCCTCACTGTTGGCTCCACATTGAGCTAATAGGAATTGAGGATAATTGCTATCCCACCCCAGGGGTATGATGCCAGGAGGCATATTCCACGGTGGATTAGTGAGGTTTTGCGGTGGATTCCGTAAAATTATATTTATTGCTGGGGCTCATACACAAGGTGGATTCCTTGTGCAAAAAGTCGATGGGGACGCCTATCCTTTTTGGGCGTCTTGTTAATTTAATGTGCAAGTGGATGATTCCATAGCGGGTGATTCGGCAAAATACATATTTAAATTAATGGATGTTTATGAGTTTAGAGTGCGCACTTGTAATAAATTAAGGTTAGGATTGAGTTCTAATCAATTTATTTATTTTGTAGCTGAAGACGGCTAGGTATTCACTTTTGTCAGTGTAATTTTATTATTTTTTAACAATGGTGAATACTTTAGTTGATGTGTAGAGCAGGCAACGGTGGCGTTGGGAAGCACTGGGCAATAGCGTGTATTCAAGTTATTTAGAAGAAATTATCATTTTTGATGGGCGCGCATCTTAGGTGTGGTGCCAATATTTATTTTGACACGCTTATTTATTGAAGCGCTTGACATTTATTTATTATTTTGTATGCGCATGGGCACACAATTTAAATATTTGTTATTGGACATTGTATTTGGGCACAACCCGACTCTTCGGACGCCCAATAGCTTTAATTCTTTAGTGGGACAAAAGCAAACACAAAAGCTAAATTGTGCTAATTGTAAATTGGGCTATTTTTTGAGCTTGGGGATGAATAATATATCAAATACATGCTTTGTGGAGCACTTACACAAGGCATGGGGAGAGATTGTACCCAATTAGTCTTTTGTTTAGTGTCGTGCAAGTCTTCTCTCTTGTTTTTTGTGCAAAAGTAGAGTTCTTTTGTTCTTGGGAACCTTCCAGCACTCGCTACGCACGCATACAGCATCCGATCTGTGCACCACCACCCCCAAGAAAGAACATGGTTCTTTCAATTATAGTGGTATTTAGATTAATCAATCCAGAAGAGGTCTTGGAGGCCTTTGCCACATATAGTTGACCAATAATGCATCCCCAACATGCAGTGATGTGATGACCTAAACTCTTATCTAGAAAGGGACACCTTGAGTCATATACCAAGGCTCATGATCATTTGCATATTTGTCAAAAGTAAAACTCATTATTGCACTTTCTTTTTTGGCTACTATTAATTACTATATTCCCTTGGAAAAAAATGTTGTTTCTCATTATGCTTAAGATCTCGTTCAGAGATAGAGCCCTCATTAGTATCATCATTCTCCAAGTGGTATATGGTCATTTTCTAAGAGATGACAAATTTTGAGATGTGAAACCTTACCATGGGTTGATCTCATTATTACAATGGAGGCGCAAGATGATATCAGTCAAATGGCTCCTCATGTATATAGCATCTTGCTCATGGATATCAATATACTCCTTGATAATTATTATATCAACATGGTATGCACTCCTCATATCCATCATGTACATTTGAACTGTTTGGTATCAATGATTATGTTTCTCCACATGCTATCATAGAAGTCCTTATACATGATGAAGGTGGAGGTGTACCAGAGGATGAATCTAAATCTGTATGTCCCTTGAAAAACAATTGTAAGCTTCCAAATCGTGTTTTAATTAGCAAATTTACTTTTTTCTACACACATATTCTAGTTGCTAAGAAGCTCGTTTCATAAGGTTAGGAGACTCATTTCATACTTGAGTGTTTCAAAAACCTATAAAACACCACACATTTGGACTTTTGTAATCAACATTTGGCACAAATTTATTTGACATATTGACATGGACATTGCAAGAATTTTTCTAGAGTTGTTGATGCATGTACATATAGATTGCTTCTTCTATAATCACATACTTTGGGCTAGTGGTATCTTGTTCTACTTGATTGTTGCATATTTTTTGTTTAAATTTTTACTTAATTTTAAATAGAAAATATGCGATGTGATAATCAAGGAGAACAATAGACCATTAGCCCTTTTTTGAGAGTACTGTAGCCTTTGATGAGAGATGTGTTTATGGATTACATTTCCTTAGCAAAGGTATAATTGATGTTTGTTTTTTTTTAAATTTAAAGAGTTCTAACTTGAAAATTTTTGTACTCTATTGTTTTTTTGGAATGTGATAAGAGGTGGCACATGCCAAACTATGAGCATGCCACATCCCATCTAGGATGGATGGGTAAAAATGAGATTTTATTGCCACTTTTGTGATTATCTGAGCACCTATTCAAATGTTTTATTTCATATGTAGGTAATTTTGTGAAATTTTGGTACTCTACTGTTCTTTCGAAATGTGATAAGAGGTGGCACATGCCAAACTACGAGCATGCCACATCCCATCGAGGATGGATGGGTCAAAATGGGAACTTATTGCCACTTTTGTGGATACATGAGCACATATTCAAATGTTTTATTTCATATGTATGTAGTTTGGTGAAATTGGTCTTTTATTTGTAAACAAACAAAAGATATGGCTATCCACCCACTTTGACAAAGATAGAGATGGTGGTAGCAGAGATCTTTTGAAAAACTTTCAAGGGTAAGGCACAATTTAGGTTGCAGTCAATTGACAAGTTGAGCTCTCCATTGACGAGTTGAGCTCTCCAAAGTTTTATGGTGGTCTTAATATATTGAACATCTATTCTCACTTATTTGGCTAGAAAAACTTCTTTGTTGCTTGAATTTGTGTAATAAATTCAGCCTTGCAACCTTGTGTCAAGATAAACGCTACCGCTTTAGGAAATTGGTATATTAAACATTGGAAAGTTGTTTTCAATTCTTTGAGTGTAAAATTAATGGTGGTTGTTTTTGCACAAAGCTTATTCTCTCTTTGGAGGTTAATTTTGGTTCAATTGAAATGGATGATGGCCATTCAGGCAAACAAAACTTGTTAATTCCATGTGTCTTGAAGGTAATCATTGGAGCAAGATGTTTGATTTGCCTCTTGCTTTGCAGGAACCAAGAAGAGAGAGAGAGAGAGAGTGTGTGTGTGTGTGTGGTGGGGGGGGGGGGGGGGGTGTGTGTAAGGGCATGGGTTTTGTAGCTATCATGCCTCCCATATGAGGGTTCACCACTGAGTATAGGAAATCACATGTAGAGTGGATGAGGGAGAGGGGAATCACATGTACAGTGGAAATCAGGCAGAGCTCAGAGTCTATGGCATAGCTTCAAAGTCCATACCCTTAGGGGAGGGGTGGTTCAGAGGGATGATAAAAGAGGCATACATTTGATACATGGTGTCTTGGATGATCGTTTTTGTGCTGCCTCTCGTCATTACAATCTGGGCATGCGGCATGCACTCAGGCCTTTTTGGAAGAAAATCTACGATTTTCTCATGCTTTTTACCTGTTCCTCCGCCGCTTGATTCTCAGTCCAGGTTAGCTAGTTGGAGTCTGTAACATTCTTTACCTCTGTTTTAGGCATAATTCTTCCTTCTGCTTGGGTAAAGGATCGTGCTCATTACATCCGGCCGGCACATGACTAAGTCTTCGATTATATGGTGGAGGAAAATCTTACGTTGCATCTGGAACTGTAAATTGCCGCTTGAAATCGAGGCTTTTCTTCTGGAGATGCCTACTGGGTATATTACCACTTCAGCTTGTCAAAGATGCACTGCTCTTTGGAACAATCCCTCACATTTGTATGCTTGCATCCTTCAGCTCGCAAATTTCGGGATAGATTGTCTGCTTATTTGAGAGCAAGATTCCCTTCTACTACAGTCTACAGGTGGTAAACAGGTAAACGCTGTTGGTCGTTTGTGATATACCTACAGCACTTAAGAGGTTCTTGTCACTGCTTGGCTTGGTTCAACCATCTTAGAGACAGTAAATCATATAATCTTTATTGACATTGCAGTTGATCTTTTTAGCCTTTTCAAAAGATTGCTTTCAACTCCTTGATATTGATGATCATTATCAATACTTTCTTTTTGCAGTCCTTTTGATAGGGTTTGTGTTCTTCCTGGACATATTCTCTTTGTACATTGTGTGTTCTCCCAATGTTTCTGACACATACCAAAATGTGGTGCGCATCCGGCAGCATCCCGCAGACAATCTTGCCTCCTAGAAGCTCAAATGCAAGTAAATGTTTGCTTTGGTAAGAGCATTCTTGGACCCCTCTTATCTCCTAGAAGCTCAAATGCAAGTAAATCTTTGATTTGGCAAATTTGTTTTTCGTTTGTGTCATTGAAATGCATCCATTGGCCTTTCTCTGCTCTCTTGCAAGGGGGCATGCAGGCTCCTTTACCTGCAGCCACACTCCAGGGCCTCATTACTGCTGTACGGCATTGCAAACAGAGGAAGGACCTTGCTCAAGCCTCTCGATTGCTTTCGTACTTGCAGCAGCAGCACCTGCAGAATCATCCCGACCTTGGCAACTACCTTGTCACCATGCTCGTCGACTGTGGGATGCTGCCAGATGCACACGGCATTTTCGACGTTCTTGTGAACCCATCTGAGCACTCTTGGACCTCTCTTATCTCAGGTCTTTTTCTTTTTACCCCAGAAAATGTGTGGCTAGTTATATTACTCAGAAGAATTTCACAAAGAAGAGCTTAGGACTTCTCTTATATCTATGTTTTTCCTCTTTTTTTTGGCGAAAAAAGGTGCGGTCAATTATATTATTCAGGTTACTCAGAGGAATTTTATTATGTTTTACAAAGTACACATGCTTAACAGTCTATCTGAAAATCAGAAATCATATTATCTCAGGTTACATCGACAATGGGGATTTTCAACATGCCTTCCACTTGTACGGCAGAATGCAGCAGGAGACCTCCATTCAGCCCACCAGATTCACATATCTGGCACTGCTTAATGCATGCTCCAGGCTGCAGGATGTCAAATGTGGTCGTCAGATCCATGTTGAATTAGTCTTAAGGGGTTTGGAAAGTGAACTCCAGGTGGCCAGTACACTAGTGGATACGTATATCAAATGTGACTTGCTTGAGGAAGCGCGCCTATTGTTTGACAAGCTTTCCATTAGAGATGCAATCTCCTGGACAGCGTTGATTACAGGATATGCTGAACGTGGACTCACTAAAGAAGCAGAAACATGTTTGCAACAGATGCAGCAAGATGGCATAGCACCTGATCCCTTCATGTTTGTTTGCAGCTTGAAAGCTTGTGTCTCTGCAGAAGCTCTAGAAACAGGTTTAGAGCTGCATACAGATATAGTCTCTAAGGGACTAGAAATGGAGCTTTATGTGGGCAGTGCATTGGTGGATCTGTATGCCAAACATGGACTTCTCCTAGAAGCTCAATATGCTTTTCACAAGTTGCCAGTTCGGAATGCAGTCTGTTGGACTGTACTGATTGATGGGTATGCTGAAAATGGGTTCAGTGAGGAAGCGCAGAGATCCTTTGTGCAAATGCAGCAGGAAGGCTTATGTCCTGATTCTGTCACATTTGTTTCTACCTTGAAAGCTTGCAGTAGTGCAGGAGCTCTAGATGCAGGCCAAGAGTTACATGCTGCATTGGTCAAACAGGGCCTAGAGAGAGAGCTTGCTGTGAGAACCACTCTGATTGATATGTACATCAAAAGTGGCTCACTATTAGAAGCATGCCATGTGTTTAATTGGCTACCAGTACGAAATACAGTCTCCTGGAACACACTGATTTTAGGATTTGTTGACCATGGACGCACTGAAGTGGTGAGAAGCTTTTACCAACAAATGCAGCTTGAAGGTTTGTCTCCTGATTCTGCAACATTCATTTGCAGCTTGAAAGCTTGCAGTTCAAGAGATGTGGAAACAGGCCAGGAATTGCATGCTGAAATCACTAAACGGGGATTTGAAAGAGAGCTCCATCTAGGTAACACACTAGTGGACATGTACTCAAAGTGTGGCACATGTGCAGATGCTTGCCATGTGTTTCATGGTCTGCCAGCTCGAAATACAGTCTCATGGGATGTGTTGATAGCAGGATATGCTGAACATGGTCATGTAGAGGAAGCCTGGAAGTGTTTGCATGAGATGCAGTTACAGGGAGTATCTCCTGACTTTGTGACGTTCATTTTCAGCTTGAAAGCTTGTATCATGGGAGCAAGTTTGGAAGCAGGCCAAGAACTACATACTGAGATAACCAAAAGGGGACTGGAAAGAGAGCTTTATGTGGGCAATACTTTGGTAGATATGTACTCAAAATTTGCCTTGCTTGTGGAAGCTTGCCGAGTGTTTGATGAGCTGCCAGTTCAAGATACAATCACATGGGCTGCATTGATTGCAGGATATGCAAAACATGGTAGTGATGAAGAGTTGCTGGATTGTTTTTGTGAAATGCAGTTGAAAGGTGTATCTGCAAAGACTATCGCATACATTTGGAGTTTAAGGGCTTGTGGCAACATTGGAGTCCTGGATACAGGGCAGAAAATACATGCTGATGTAACTATGAAGGGATTGGAAAGAGAGCTTCCTATTGGAAACACACTGGTGAGTATGTATGCCAAATGCAACTCACATGTGGAAGCACATAAAGTATTTGGTGAGCTGCTGGTTTCTGATGGAGTCACTTGGGCTGCACTGGTTGCTGGCTATGCTTCTGTACATGCACTTGGTGAAGAAGTCATTCACAGTTTCCAAACAGTGCAATCTGAGGGCATGATTTTTGTTAGCAGCTTGATAGCTTGTGGGAACGTATGTGCTTTAGATTCAGGCAAGGAAATTCATACTGAATTAACAAAGAGGGGATTTGAAAGAGAGCCTGATGTCGGCAACATGCTAATAGACATGTATGCTAAATGTGGCTCTCTTGCTGAAGCATGCCAAGTGTTTGATGGGCTGCAAGTTTGCAATGCAGTCTCGTGGAATATGCTCATCTCAGGGTATGCTGAACATGGGCTTGATGATGAGGTGCTAAACTGTTACCGAAAGATGCAGCTGAAAGGGGTGTCTGCAGACTATGCCACATTTGTCTGCAGTTTAATGGCTTGTGGTAGTAGAAGGGCTCTAAGATTAGGTCAAGAAATACATGCTGAGTTAACCCTAAAAGGTTTTGAGAGAGAGCTCCATATAAGCAACAAACTTGTGGATATGTACATGAAATGTGGCTTGCTTGCAGAAGCATGCCAGGTCTTTACCAGGTTGCCAGTTCGAGATGCATTCCTGTGGAACTCCTTGATTGCAGGATACATTGAACATGGGTTTAATGAGAAAGTAGGTATGTGTTTTCAGGATATGCAATGCGAGGGCATATCTCCAGATTCTGTTACACTGTTGTGCAACTTGAAAGCTTGTAGCGCTATAGGAACATTGGAAACTGGCTGTGAAGTTCATGCTGAAATCGTCAAGAGAGGTTTTGAAAGAGAGATTGATATAGGCAGCACGTTGGTGGATATGTACACCAAATGTGGCTTCCTAGCAGACGCACGCCATTTGTTCAATCAGTTACCGGTTCGTGATGTAGTCTCATGGGCTGTTCTGATTGCCGGATTTTCTGGATATGGGCTTGCTAAAGATGTGGAAGAATGCATGTTACAGATGCAGCTAGAAGGTGTGCCTTTGGACGCTATAACGTGTATTTCCAGCTTGAAGGCTTGTGGAACCACGGGGCATTTGGGAACTGGTGAGAACATACACAATGAAATTCTTAAACTGGGTTTGGAAGAAGATACCAACTTAAGCAGCACTTTAGTTAATATGTACACGAAATGTGGCCGGTTTTTAGAAGCACACAAAGTTTTTGATGTACTGCCAGTTCAAGATACGCTCTTGTGGAATTCACTGATTTCAGGATATGCTGAATATGGCCTTGATGTAGAAGTACTGAATTGTTTTAAACAGATGCAGCTTAAGGAGGTGCCAATTGATGCTATCACGAGCATTATCTGCTTGAAAGCATGTGGTAGAGTAGGAGTGTTAGAAACAGGCCACAAACTAGATTCTGAGATAAGGAAATTAGGATTGGAAAAAGATCCAAGTGTGGGCAATATTCTGATAGATATGTATGGTAGATGTGGTTCATTTGTTGATGCATGTGAAGTCTTTGACAAGCTGCCTATAAGAGATGCTGTATCATGGACATCATTATTAAAGGCATATAGTGACAACCATGAAGGTAACAAGGCTGTGCTTTGCTTCAACGACATGCTAAATCAGGGGGTGGAACCAGATGTGGTCACATTTACATGTCTTCTTGCCGCATGCAGCCATGCCAGCTTGGTAGAAAAGGGGGAGGAGTATTTCGGGATGATGATAGAGAGACATGATATCAAACCATCATCAGATCACTATGCTTGCATGGTTGACCTATATGCAAGATCAGGAAAGTTGTACGAGGCAGAGAGATTTATTGCAGCCATGCAGTGTCCTCCATCCAGCGAAATCTTAATGGCTCTGCTCAGTGCTTGTAAAGTCTATGGGAGGGTAGATGTGGGAGAACGATGTTTTCAAGAGCTTTTGCAAATGGATCTTGAAGATGCTTCTGCATACTTGCTAATGGCAGACATGTATACAGCTGCTGGGAGGTGGACGGATGCAGAAAGGATGGAGCAAATGAGGCAGTATGCAGAGGCAAGAAAGAAGCCTGGTGTTGCCTCAGTCAAGGTCATGGAGAAGCTGCATGACTTTGTTGTAGCTGGAAAAGTAAGGATGGATGTATTAGAATTCTTAGGCTTTTTGAGCTTACAATCAAGGGATAAGGGTTATGTTCCAAATATTGATTTGATTTTAAGACCTAGTTTTTTCCAAGAAAAGGAAGCCTTTTGAACCAAGTCTGTAGATACATATTCCTTTTGTTCAATATGCCACAAGGATGCCTTTCTCTCTTCTGACTTAGTAAGCACAAACTAGATCAAAGTAAAAATAGGATCAAATAGGCCAGTGTCTAAGTTTCTCTAATAATACGGGTTTAATGCAGTATAGTTTACGACTGGCTTTAAGCCAGGCAGATTCTGTGACCATCTGCAGGCAGATGGTGCAACCAGCAGGCTGGCAGGGAAGTGAACCTCAATACTGCCACTTCCTGTGGGTTGATTACAGACGGAAGCAGTCAGATTAGCTTGGCAGACCTGGGCAGGCTACAGTTGCAGACCATCGAGCAGCAGGTTGTCATAACTTCTTTCAACATGGCTAAGAAAAAATAGCTTTTGTATGCAAACTGAATGCCACCTTATGTGCGTACGTGCACATATGCAGGCATGCATGAATGTGTATTTGTTTGTGGTCTAGTGCACACACACACACACACACACACACACACACACACACACACGTGTGTGTGTGTTGGGGCGGGGGGGTGGTTTTGGAAGTTGGCATGCACAGGAGACCAAATATCTGCACTCTCCCTCAGCCCGACTTGAATCCAGCACCTCAAGTTAGCAGATTGTATATGTCATGGGTTAGAGCTGTGTTTTAGTGGGCATTTCACATGTTACAGCAGAGTGTGCTGAGGCTGGCCGCCCTGATTTTGGGCACCAGTTCTCAGCTGGCTGACTGGTTTTTTGGGTGCCCATCTTGGGCTCTCTGACTGGTCCTCCAGTTTGGTATTCTTTCTGACTATTTACAGGCAGGTTCCCTCAGTTATTCACTTAAGTCGCATCATGGTGGAGAGAGAGACTATGCCCGCTGCTGGTGACTTGGTGCCCAAGCCTTGTACTGTCTTGTGCCTTGATGTATGGATTCCATTTCCCGAGCATATTCTGCTCGAGTTCTTTTGTTCTTTGCAGTGTTCTTCTTTCTTCTTGTATCTGTGCAGTCTACCACAGCAGTTTCTCTTGCTTCTCATCCATGACACACAGACAGGCTTTGTCCAGGATAGGAGCATCCTGGACAATGTATTCACCTTCTTTGAGGCGACAAAGTGGGCTCAGCACAGTGGGCAGAGACTGGCCGTATTACTCTTGGATTTTGAGAAAGCTTATGACAGGGTGGACTGGGACTTCCTAGAGGGCACCATGGTGAGGTTGGGTTTCCCTCAGGCTTGGATTTGCGGGGTCTCCGCACTTTACAAATTGGCCACCAGTAGGGTTCTCATTGGTGGTAGGCATGGGGAGGAGTTTCGGTTGGAGAGATCGGTACGGCAGGGCTGCCCCCTAGCTCCGAACCTGCTCCTTCTCTTTGCGGAGGTGATGTCGTGTTTCCTCAGGTCACGGGTAAGCGGACTATGCGGCCTCTGACTACCAGTGAGAGAGGAGACTGAGTTGTTAGACTCAGAGTATGCAGATGACACAACACTCTACATAGAGGACAATAAGATAATGCTGAGAGAGTGAGGATGGCTCTTGAGGTGTTTTGTCTTGCTGCGGGAGCGAAAATCAACTGGCGAAAGTACGTTGGTTTCCTCACATACCCGGACTCTAGCACGGAGTGGGGCATCACCTGGGATTTAGATAGGTGAGCAGAGGGCAGACCGTCTGGTACCTAGGGTTCCAGGTGGGACTCGACATCACGCCCGGCCAACAGTTTCTTCCTGTCCTTGATTCTATTCTGAGGAAGCTGACCTATTGGAGTACGGCTCGCCTCTCACTAGCCGGCCGAGCCCTAGTGGTTAACCAGGTCCTAGCGACGGCCTGGTACATCGCCTTGTGTTGGTACTTTTCCTCTTCTTGCGTAGTGCAGCTTCGCCGCCTAGTGCAGAATTTCCTTTGGTTAGGGTCAGATGGCTCCAGGGATTCCAGGGCCAAGGTGGCATGGGCGACCATTATACGGCATCGGTCAGAGGGAGGGCTTGGGATCATAGACCCAGAGTATCAGAGTATGGCCCTCTTGGGCAAGCTAGTTGTCCACGGCCTCACACCAAGCGGGCAGACTTGGAAGGTTTAATTGCAGGAGGGTCTTCAGGATTGTAGACCGAGGCTTGGCGGTGAGTGGAGACCATCCCTAAGATGGATCTTCATGTCAGCCGAGATCCCCCCCCCCCCCCCCCCCCGGGATCACCTTTCCTACGCAGCTTACTCTGCGTGTGGCAGGGCTTACGTAAGGCTCTAATCCAGAGGCCCCCAGGATGCTAGGAGGAGATAGACTGTTAGCCAGTGATTTGGAACCCCCAAGTCAAAGATCGGGATGGGGCACAGATTGGCGAGCGCCTCCCTATCCAGTGGGCTGGTTAGGAGGCTGGTCCGGCTCGTACCATTAGGACATGGTGGGAGGTATACAGGATGGCGGACGAGGAGGTGCTGTAGCGAGTATTAGACTGCTAGAGAGAAGTGGAGTTGAGGAGAAGGGAGATAGACACAACAATATCTTTGGAGTGGCTTGCTTCCCCGTTATGAGAGCTGATAGAGCTCGAGGAGGTTTGGACCGCTAGGGTTTCACCAACAGGCATTCCCCTACAGGTGGCAGGTAGAGTGGGCGGCGCCTTGCAGGGGGCTTTCTTCACCGTTCAGAAAGGGGGGAGTCTGGCCCTCAACAGAGGGCAACGGGATGAGGGGATAGTTGCCCTGTCGTGGAGGAGGATTTGGATGGTGGGCCTTCAGGGGAAGACATGGCAACTGGACCCCTATGTTTTTGGGAAGGAGCTCAGGGAGTGGCATCTTTGGATCTGGGAGGGCAGACCACTTGATGAGCTGGAGTGGGATCCAAGAGAGTGGCTATGGCCGGCCACTGCAGTCGCCAAGAAGCCACCGCGGTTCCTGGAGTACACTGCCAAGATTGGCAGACACGTACTGATGCCGGAGGATATGGATTGGGCACCGTCACGAAGCAGGCACTGGGTGGAGTACAGCATCACGGAGCTGTTCCGACGGACCTTCTAGCGCCGCCTATGGGATAGCTAGAGGCCAAGGAGGGTATCGTATTTCTTATAGCTGGTGGCACACGGAGGCTTCGCGGTGGAAAGTTGGTTTGCCCAGATGCAAAAGGAGGGAGGTTGTAAGTGCTGCACACAGCAGCCCTTGGAAACCCCAAAGCATTGCCTTTGGTCTTGCGAGGTGGCGTAGCTCATGTAGAGAGGAGCATGCAGCATCCTTCGCCGTATAGCACCCAGCCTTGGATGTATCTCATGGGGCGTTTTGTGCTGGTAGGCAGTCAGCTAGGGCCGTCACCTTCTGTATGAGGCTGGGATGCAGGACACGATATTCAGGGTCGTGCGCAGTGGTTAGTTTGGAGGCTCTACCCATCCGCCAGGTATTGGAGTCCACAACAGATTGCTCTAAGGTATGGGAGATCGTAGGGAGTCTTACTGGATGGCATGTCTGGAAGGCATGGTGTTAGGAGGCTTTCGACGGAGAGAGACTTTCAGCACAAGCGACATTAGCAGAGCTCTGAACATCCATCATCCACTCCCTCCGCGGCCGATGGGATTAGGTGCAGGGCAAGTCCAGGGCTCGCCAGGAGCTCCGCTGTCATTTCATCACACTTGGGGCGGCCAGGACCTATTTTTCATGATGCAGGCAGGCAGCCCCAGTTGGCGATATACCCCCCCCCCCCCCCCCCCCCCCCCCCCCACTTGCCCCCATCCCCCCCAGACCGCCTTGAGAGGCTTGTATACATGATGTATTTGTGATTTTGCATCAGCTCCAGCTGGTCTGTTGAGCATGAGGACTCTGTTGTAATCAGTTTTCTGAGTAATATAATCAGCCACATTCTACTCGCAAAAAAATAAAATAAAATCTGTTGCTTCGATTGCTGCCCCCTGTTCTGACATGGTATTAGATGCTTGGGTTAGGTGCTGTTTACTGTTGCAGGTCTGAGTTTTCTCTGTTCTGGTGCTGATCCTACCTGTGATTGACTGCTGCACATTGTTCCCAAGGCTGGGCAACTTTTATTTCTGCTGTTCAACCTGTTTACTGCCCAGCCAAACCTGGATCTACAGATCTGCACCCTGCGATTTCAGGCTGATGTGTTCTTGACCTGTTTGTACCATTGAACTCTAGCGATTGGACTGAAATCTTGGCACAACTCTCGCTCTCTAACTCTTCTACTTCATCTTTTCTACCTCTCCTCTTCAATGGCCCCTCGTTGTTCTATTGATGATAAGCTTAAGGAACTTGCCATCTTGCATCATCGGATGCCTGATCCTATTCTAGAAAATTGGGCTTTGCAAAGAGATTTGGGCACCTCTTCAATTTGAAAACCTGGGGGAGCAAGCCAAACTAATGAGTAGGTTGAGTAGTAATAGACTCCATCCTTTGACGGATGGAATGATGCTTCAACGGCATGAAGTACAGCTGTTAACAAACTCATGACTTACATTATGTAGAGCAAAAGAAGTGCAAGGGAAACTACAGCTGTACATCCCCAATACCAATAATATTCAATGCCAAGTTATTTATCTAATTGCACAAAACCTACCATGCTGCGATAGGATTGAAACCAATCCCTATGCGGGGTATCATGAAAGGAAGCCCCAGAATCAAGTAGCCAACATTGAGAATATATAGATGAAGCCTCAGTCCATGTTTAGGGTCAATTGGAGAAGGCAGAATTGGGTATAATTGTGGAGGTGATTTCTTTCCACTCCTTGTTTCCTTCAAAGGAGGTGACTCATCAGTATAAGATGGGGATTCATGCATTTAAGCAACTGAGGAGGGTGGAGTGTGTAGGAAGGGGATTCCTCACACAACACAAACAGAGGACAAAGTAACACACTTGTGGGTATGTATAAGGCATAGTGTTAAAGGATGGCATTCTCACTAATGATGTATCAAGGTGCAAAATGATATACCTCGGAGTATCTAGTGATGGCCTAAAACCTTGATGTGCACTAAGACTGGATAACCTATTGTATGTGTAAAGTAAGGGTCTAGATTGAAAGAAGAGGAATCTAAATGTAAAGTGAATGAGAAGGATGGGAAATGTGAAGGTGAATGGGAAGAACCAAACTCATACTTAAATGACATAAAGGATGAAGGATTACCTTGTGGAACATATCTAGATACAAAGTTTTCTTGAAAACCATATTGGTACCAATCTGGATCTCCATGATGACTTACAGTTGGTTTTTGCATAACAAAAGGAGTAGTATAGACAAAATTAGACTCACACAAAAAAGGATTGTACAAATTTGCTAGTGGGCTTGTATGTGAAGAGTTTGAACTTTTGGCTGTGTCCCAAGTGGATAGTCTTTCCTTGACTATGAAGTGATTAGTCTCATCAGGAGAGTGCTCCAATTGAGATGCACCTTATGGAGTATGTGACAAAGAATAGTTGGGACTTGGTAAATGATGTCTACAAGAAAGGTTAATAGCACGAGTGTTCTTCAAAACAAGACTATAATTTCTCCTCATGGCCTCCATTGAAGAAATAGCTTGAGGAAGCATCAGAGGATCCGAACATGGAGTTGTTTGAGCCATTGTGAATCCTTTGGGATGTGCCACATTCCTTATTTGTTAGAGCAAGTTTAAGATCATCGTCTTCATCTTCATTGTCACCCTCTTCTTCTTCTTCTTCTACTATCGTGAGCAACCTCAATGCCATGCTCATCCTCTTCATAGGTGGTAGAATCCCTTATTTTGAACTGTTTGATCCTATTTTCAACCATAGGAATCTTCAAGTCCGCCCCATCAAGCTCACAGAGAGAATATGCATGATTCACAACGTAAGGACCAATCCATCTCTTAAAAACCTTTTAAATGGTGCTATGCTAATTATCCAAGTTGCTACCATATACGAGCACCCAATACCCAATCTCCTTCTTTCATAGCTCTCGAATGCAGTTTATGCATTCTATCAAACCTATCTTTATTCTTTATCCTAGCTTCCTTCAATCTCATCATTGTAAGCTTTACATTCTTGGGTCCTCTCTCCAAACTTGAATTTGTAGGGCAAGAAGCTCTTCTCTACTCATTCCTTCTTCCCAAGGTAATACATTCCATGTAGCAACCACTTCCTCTATTGGCAAGGTCAGCTTTTACCCATACATCAACTCTACCGGCATATAACTTACAGTAGCACTATGAGTAGTGCGAACAGTCAATAAATCATATGGAAGTAGCCGTAGCCACTCCCATAGCTTCCCTTTGCATGCCTTTGCTAAACTCTTGACAACCAACAAGTTATCTCTTTTACTCTTCCCATTTCCTTCAAAATTATATGCTAATGTGAGAGCAAGCTTAATCCCCATCCTATAGAAGTCTCTAGCTACATCTACATCGAGCTCTCCTCTATTAGTTATGATCTTTCCTACACATCTATATCGGCATTTCACATCTTCCAACAAGAATTTGCATACAACACTAGTAGCCTTTGTCCTCAAGTCTTGGCCTTCAACTTGGTTTGTGAGGTCTTTCCATGCATGAGCATTCTTATTGCTATGGATTAATTTGAAGTAGAGTATTATGCAATCCACTGTTGTTCATAGAGATCTCTCTTTGTTATATATCTAAAGCTGCTTTGGGATATCCCAAATCAAGAGACTTTTGTGGACTATTTTGGATGCCTCTTGCTTCTTTACTGTTATGGGATGTATGATTGATGTTTGGGGCTGAAAGAAAAGTATTTTGGTGACTTAGAACAAGGTTATTCATGTCCATATGAGATGTGATTGATGTTTGGGGCCTTTGGTAACTAACAACAAGGTTATTCATGTATATATGGGATGCATAGGTTTTGGATTGTTCTTATGAATGTGTGGAACTATTTTTGAGTCAAGATGCATTGTTTCTGTCTAAAGTCACAGTCTAAAGTCATATATAATGATTTACATGCATATGAGATGAATATATTTGGGTTTATATTGAGCCATAGCCTGAGATCTTGGTCTATATGCTAATGTTCATGCTGCATATAGTCTAGGCACAAGCTTTTATTCCATAGCCATAATGTATAGTTAGATTTCAACAAGTTTTTGTTTCCTATTGTTTCTTTTCATCTTCCTCTATGAAAAATTCTTCTCTGTGTTATATGATTTTTTAACTTGAGTCTCTACAACTTTTGGCTATACACACTTGATGTGTCTCATAAATATACTCTCTTGCAATTCTATGCATACATTCAAACTTTTGGAAACATACTATATACTGAAAATACAAGAAAGTTTGTAGAAAAAGTGCTTGAATCTATTATATGAGGCGAGTGCCTTTTCCATCTTGCACCATCATAGTCTTGCTTTACAATGGTACCTATTGAAAGCCCATTGTCTCATGAGAATCCTTGAAATATTTAACATTAGGAGGTCATACAATCATGATTTCTTAAATGATTGTTACAAACAGTAAGAAATTGCATAGGTCATTTTCCATCACAACATCTAATTCTAGCATATGCTAGACCATCATCCAAAACTTTGATTTGCATGCATACTATTGTAATGTACAGCTACCCAAGGATCGCATGATATGAAGAAAAATCTTGTTGAAAGAAGTGTTATTCATCCTAAACATCCCCAATAGTAACTTTTACATTAGGACATAATGCATACAAGTCCCAAGAGCATTATTAGTAACCCACATCCTCCATCCATGCTCCCTATCCACTAGCTATCTATCATTTTCATATAGACTATTGACCATAACATTAAATATAGATATATGATCAATCAAAGCAATACAAGGCACCATAAAATCTCCCAGTTTTACTAATGACTTAGCAATTGCTCTAGCCTAGTGATTCTATGTATAGTGGCTTCTAGAAATAACATAAGTGGCCTCTTCTTCACTACTGAAATACACTCGACAAACTCCTCTTGAGGTATGGATGCAAATCACTGCATCTCTAGCATTAAAAATTGCATTTTTAGATTCAACAGTTGCAATTATAGCATCAACAATTGTATTTTCAACATCCTCATCATATTCTTGAATTGCTTGTATGCCTTGTAAACCTAACTCCTCTTCTCTCTAAACAATAGCATGTATCAAATCCCCAAAAATTTGATAGTTTCTCTTTATAATATCAATAATTTCCTCATGAAAATTTCACCCGACAATGCAAAAAATTTCACCCAAGGTGAATTCAACTTTACTATTCAAAATATGCTCTTTTGAGACTTTTCTTTAAATTAGTACCAATCTCAATATCATATTGTAATTTGTAACCTGGGTGCTTTGACTTTCGCTTTCCCATGATTCTGCTTCTTTCCTTTTGATACATCTTCCATAGGCATCTTAACTGGGGGACTTATTTGCTAAGATCCTGGCTAATCAAACTCAAACCTACCACTTTCCTTTGCTACCCTCTTTGATGTTCCTAGATTCCCATCATTCCATTTCCTCTTTTCCTCCACAATAGCCTCAGTATTCTAGGTTTTGGCAATATATGCATACATAGAGAAAGAATCAATAGGAGCATCCCATGCTATCATTTGTTGAATACAAGTTCCCATCTTGTTTAACTCATCTCTAGGAAATTTTTATTTTTTTGTAGTATGCATTATTGCATGTGTCCCCATTTTCTTATCAAACATAGTCTCACAACTAGGATCCTTCTCAATCTGCAAGCTAATGTTTGCAACCTCAACTACATCATATGCATTTTTAACACCCATGTTATCTCCACCAATTTTTGCATGCCACTATTGCCAAAGTTCGGATTGAGTGGCAGCAATCTAGTTTCTTGTAGATGAAATTTTCCATCCTTGAAAAAAATCAGATTTTTCTAATCATCATTATATGTCTTGTAATCTTTGCGTTCATGCTCTCTACTATAACATCAATACATCTACACATAAATCCTTCACAACTATGAATCCTTGGTCCTATAGATTGCTCTTTGTCTTTCAATCTTGGAAATTGAGTTATAAGTCTCACATGCCTTTCACCAACTTATCGCATCATCTTTCACCGAAGTTGTAGTAGTAATTGACTATTTACCTACTTAGTTAGTTGCCTTTCTTCAAGAAGAGGGTATAACCTCAATACACATTCTCACAAGGACATGAAATTTTGATGCTTTACTTAGCATTTGATTTTAAGTTAATCAAATGTGCTAATGTGACTTGCACATGTGAGGTGCAAGTTAATTATTTTTCAATGTGGGACCTAGGACCTTGAGATGTCACTTTGTGCCAAAATAAAAAGTTGTAATAAGTTACGATTCATAGGTACTAGGTGTAACCCAATGTCAAATTTTGGCCCACACCAATTTATTGGCCATTATGACATGAAAGGCCATACATACATCGATTAATTACTGCTAGTCTAGAGGCTAATAATTGCTCACAAATTCCTGGGAGACCAATTGGCATAGATAATTTAATTATTGGCTAGTTGGAGGTTGGGAGAGGGAGGCAAGAGAGTCGTTTTGAAGTACACCAACTGCAGGAGAGAAAGGAGAGAGTCACTCTGAAGTGCACTAGCTAGAGGAGAGGTTGAGAGATTAGATTACTAGCTAATTAGGGCCATTTGCAACCACCAAAAGTAGCCCCAATATTAAGTGACAATAGCCCACACAGTTTCATGGTTCCATTTTTTTGGGATACCATCAAATCCCTTGACTTGGTGGGCCTGAGGCACCTGATTGAAGGTCAAAAGTGGTTTTGCTCTAGTGGTAAAATTGTATTCAATTGAGAAATTACAACATGTCTTCTTATTGTGAGATGGAATCAGGCAATGATGATGCATCTCAATCTAAAAATGCACATAATAAAGGGAAAATTCGAATGTCTAATTTTGGAATAGGCTTACAACATGGACAACAAGGGGGAAATGTGTTTTTTGACCAAGAAGCATGTCTTTCTAGGCCACAAGATTCTAATGACTAGCAAGGAGATGAAGAGCATGATGACCAAGCAGTTGAAGGCAACAATTGACATTTTTGTTCAATTGGCCAAAGATCCTCGATAGAGATTTTTAAATTCTCCCAAAAAGGACAGCAAGGGCAAGGAGAAGATGTTATCTTCAAAGGCATTTGGGTAGCAAGAAGCTCCCAAAGGATAGCCACTACATTATAAGGTTACTCCAAAGATTGTTGGTGGGACGACGATGAGCAAAAGAAAATGATACCAGTTGTGGGAGCTTTCGCTCAACCGCCAAGACCCACGGACCGCTTATTGCTTTCAAGCGTTCCAAGCGAGCTCTAATGGCTATCTCTTACCTAGCCGACGCGCGTCGATCCTACGAGTGTAGTGAGCTTACCTTAGTGCTGATATGAGTTGCCTCCTCTCTCATACACGCCGGTAGCTCCACGATCCTAGATGCTAGCTCAAGCATCCTCAAGCCTCCTCCACCTCCAAGCTCCATCCTCCATAGCCGTGCGCGCAAGAAGAGAGAAGAGAAGAGAAGAAGAGAAGAGGAGATGGTAAGAGCTTCACCCTCTTGATCCCTCACTCTCACACACTCACTCCCTCACACTCTCACACTCCCTCTCTCAAGAGCACACACAAGCAAGAAGATGAGAAGGAGAGAAGAAGAAGAAGACTCTTGTTGCCACACACCAAAGAATGAGCTTATATTCACTATTTGAACTTTATATATACAAACCCTAAAATCCCATGGGCACCCATCCCTTTTTTACATGACCGGCCATTGTGGCAAGGTCTTTTTTCCATTTCCCTCTTCTAGCCTTATGCCTCTAGCCTATACCCATCTAATATTTTACAATTGGCACAGGAGGGAGCCTGGCGCTCTTTTACAAGAGTTTTCCGAGTTTTTTGAGGCGCCTTTTCATTTAAAGTTGTGTTTTTTGCCCGGTTCATCTTTAGAGGCCGCCTGCGTGTCTTTGATCTTTTTCCATCTTCCTTTTGCTTTTTCCTTCATTTTTCCACCATCTCGACTTGGGGTTAACATTACCCCCTCCTAGACGGGTGCCAGTCCCATGGCACTTCGACGTTGGGTTGGTGTAAGGGTGAGGGCCACATGTAACTTAGGTGCTTGTGGAAGCTTGAGAATGATGTTTTTCGGAGCAGCTAACTGGATGTCGTGGGTTGACGAGGGCCTCCGAAGTTGGTGGTTTGGCGCTTTTGGGATGCTTGAAGGAGAGGGTGCGGTGCTCTACTTAAGGGGGGTGCGTCCTCAGCGTGTTGGTACATTATGCTCGTGCTAGTGGAATGGGGAGGTGGGTCTAACCGCAGGCGAGCTTGGGTAATGTCCCACACTTGAGGACCCCATTTGTGCCAAGGGAGGTGTGGTGCCAGTGACTTAGGGTGATAGGTCTAACCCGAGGTGAGTGTTACCTCCCTGGGTGTATTCCGCTCTTGATGGGCCCTAAGCATGAAGTGGGGGAGCAAAAAGGGCTAGGGGGTTGGGAGTGGAGCCGGCCGACCGAAGTCACCGGACACGCCTAACTTATGGATCCCTAGGTGTAGTGATCGTGTTTTTGTGGTGATAAGCGCTTCCTCAAAAGGCTGATGTTGGCCAGTCAGTTTTTTTTTTTTTTTTTTTTTTTGGAATGAATGATAGCTAGGCCTACTCCTCTTCGTTTGAACGAGGGGGGGAAGGAGGGCGGATGGATTTGTGCAAAAACTGGTGGCTTTGCATGTACCCTTTTAGGTTCATGTGGACGTGGAGAGAGATGGTGGAAAGGAAGGGGTGATTACACTTAGTGAATTGGTTGTCACTCATATCCTCCAGGAGAGCTAGGCAAAAGGAAGGTAGTAGGCTAGCTCTCATCATTAAGCGGGCCATAGCACAACTATCAATAGCATTGGGATCAAAAAAGAGGGGAGGCAAGCCATTTTCCTGCGGTGTCGGATCTTGCTTGAGTAGGAGCTTAAGAAGCCTAAGGTAATTACACGTAGTTATGAAAGCGGGATCGGGACATGAGGAGAATTCCGCGAGGCAGCGCATCATGGAGTCGGTTAGGCTTCCTAAATAAAAAAGTAGAGCATCCTCGAAGGAGGTGGCATTGGAATTGTAGATGATGGAGAAGTCATACCTCCCATGGAGGGTGGCGACAAAATCCACGCCTACCCTACAAGGATACACCATGAATGTGGGGTCGTTCCTCTCGTAGGGTAGGGTGTTGCAAAATGCCATCCAGGCGAGCATGTTAGTATTGCATATTTGCCTTCTCCAGAGGGGTTGGCAGTTGTAGCCCCTTACGGTGTGTGGCACTTCGTACACTTTGTCTTGCCAAAATTCTGCTTCCTCCGTGCCCCATAGAGTGGGGGTCTTTGCCCTGTCGTCCAGCCATTTTTGGCCTAGTCGGTTGCCATCCGCGATCACCTCCTCCATTACTTTGATTGGCAGGACCCTTCTCATGCTATTAGGCATAAGGAAGCTGAAAGAGAAAGGGTCCTTTTCAATTTCTTGCCATTCCCAGACCACTAGCTCCGCATGGAATTGCATTGGGAGGTCATCGGGGCATGGTGGGAGGGATGCGGATGGCTGCATGACTGGCTTGGCCTACAGCCACCTTCTGGCTTCTTCCACCAACTTTTTCCGTCGCTCCTTGAGCGTGGCTTGTCTGTCCAGGGGCGGGTCAAGTGGTTGCTGTTCCTGAATGTGCGGCGAGGGGGGCTGTGGGATTACATCTTCTTTGAATCTGTTCAGGTCGACTTCAAGTTCGGCTTCCTCCCCCTACCGGATTCCCTGTGGTGCTCTGTCTTCAAATCCTAGGGCATCCACTTCCTGGGGGGGTTAGGCCAGCTAGCAGTAGGTATTTCCGTTGCTTGTCCAGGCTCAGCCTAACCTCGATAGGTTGGGGTGGCAATTGTAGTCCTGCGTGTATGGCTCTGCGTGCAATGTTGAGCTTTCTTTGTGCCACCTCCAACGGCTCTCCCTCCTCTGGGCGGGTAGTGTCCATGATGGTGTCGAGGAAGGCTTTTTGTTGGGCATTGAAGGCCACTTGGGCGGCTTCTGCCTTGCTCTCTGCAATGATCTTTTCCTTTTCTACCAGAGCGAGGTGCTGTGCCAGCGTCTTCACCCTCTTTTCATTATGCATCGCCCACTCCTCTGCCTTCTTGTTCATGTCCTCCATGCTCTCCCCTTGCTTCAGGGTCAGTATCATGAGCCTTTGCTCTTGGTTCTCCAATTCCCTGATCAGCCTCTCCTGTTCTTCTCTTTCAGGGTTCAACTGGCCGGTTAGGCACTCAATCTCTCCTTGCTGCTCCTCCATGTCCTACTTTCTTTTCTCATCCTTGGCGTTGAGCTCAGCCATGAGTTCTTCAACTTTAGCAGTTTTTGTAATGAGCTCCTGGTATTGCATTATCAAGAGCTTATGTTCTCTTTGCATCTTCACCAGCTCCTGTGTTTCATTCTCGAGCTGCTGTGTCCAGTGCTCTTCTTTGTCATCCTTAGCCTTTATTTCCTGCTTGAGATCTACGATCTCCCTTTGTTGCATGGCTATCATCCTTGTTTTGTCAAGATGGAAGGTGGCTATTGATTCCTTCTGAGTTGCCAACTCAGCCACCGCTACCTTTCGTTCCTCCTTAGCTCTCTCCAACTGCGAGAGTAGCTCGGTGATGTATTCATCGTAATTAGCTGGTGGTGTCATCGTTGTTTGGATGGGTGTTGTTGAGGCCTCCACCTTTTGTCGTTTAGGATCTTGCCTAGACTCTGCGTCTGTGGCTGGCCCCTTTTGTCCTGTAGCCATAGTTTCAGTGCTCGTCCCCTGGGCTATTTCCTTGTTAATGAAATACTGCATCCATGCCACAAGATTTGACATGCCTGTACTAGTGGGGATGCTGGGAGTGACGATGGTCCTTGGTGGGAGGTGCCAATAGAGTAGGGATTGGGTGGATTGGGGCCTTGCCCTTACCCTCAGAGACAGCGGGCGGCACAATCTCCGACACCTGTGTGCTTGACCCAGGCCTTTCTTCTCTATGTGGGCTCAAACTCCCCAGTTCATCAGCTCTACATTGCTGTTCTATGGATCGGCGTGTAGCTTCAGCCAGGTCCTCTTCCTCCCTCCTTCTTAGTTCTTCCTCTTCTTCATCAGCCTTTCTTCACCTTTCCTCTTCTGCTTTTCTATGCTCTTCCTTCTTTTTCTCTTTTTCTTCCTTTTCCTTTCTTTTTCTCTCCTCTGCCTCCTGCTTTGATGCCCTCTTAGCCTTCTGCAACTGCTCCTTTTCTTTTTCTTCTTCCTGTTTTTTCTTCTTCTCCCTCTCCTTGGTCTCCCTAAGGGACTCTCTCTTGGCCTTCTCTAAGTCCTCTTTCTCTTTCCTGCGGCCCTTGTCATCCTTTTTCTTTTTCTTTTGCGCTGCCTTCTTCTCGGTCTCCTTGACCCGCTTTTTGCTTTTCTGTTCTTCTCCTTCTTCCTCGGTCTCAGTCCTATCACTGGACCTCTCCTGGTGTTGACGAGGAGGTGACCTGTCGGGTGTTTCCCCCTCCCCCTCTTTTGCATGCTGTGCCTCCTTCACGGCCTCCTGGATAAGCGTCGTTAAGACACCTCCATACCCGATGTAAGAGGCCTTGGATGAAGCTTTCTTCCTCTCTATAGCCTTGGAGGCTGGAGACCCTCCACTTGCTGGCACACTTCCTAAAGCCAATGCTCTAGCTGCCTGGTCAATAGTCTTTCGTACATACCCGTTCCAGTCAACTTCGTCCAGAGTGTGGGCCGCTATGTTCTCTAGCATAGGCACGCTGATTCGATGCATCAGGGAGTTGTAGCGCTGGCTGGAGAAGAGGACATGTACTAGCTTTGCTTGCAGTCTAGCTTCTGCGTCGGGGATGTCTAGGATGCTGATGCCGTCATTGGTGAGTACCTCCTCCTTTTTCATTTTCAGCATCGCATAGACATCCCTCGTCTATTTTCTCTCCGTCTTTGGCTCCAACCCCAACGCCTTCTCTACCAAGGCTGGGTCTAGACGGACCTGCACCTGCTTGGCACTTTCTCCTCTACCCACCGTCACTGTGTCACATTCTCGGTCTGGGTCGTATGATCTGAGGAACTCTACACACTTCAGGTGGTCTGGCTCCTGTGAGAATTTTTTAAGGTACTTGCTGAGGTTACATTGCTCGACCACCCTCCTAGCTACTTCCTCCCTAGCCACCGCAACTTCTATGTTGTGGACGGTTCGAAACTTAAGCCGGTCGAAGGCGCGGTTTTCTAGGTGGATGCGATATTGCTCTCTTTCCTCGTCTATGAACGGAAGTCGGTGGGCGCGGTCTTGCTGCGACATCTTTTGTTCCTGTCATAAACCATAATTTTCATTAGTGCTTGTGACATAATAATTTGCTGAAAAAGAAAAACTCTATGCTTTAGAATGACTTCATTAAGATCCAATGTATATTCTCCTTTTCAAACTTTGACTTTTTGCCCTTTACTTCAGAAATTCCATGCCCTTTTTCTACCCCATCCGTTTTTCATAATATATGTCTATGTGTTTCACTGACTTTGATTTGATTTACTGATTCTGATTCGATTCACCTTACCCCCTCCCCTTCCAGCTTGAGAAGAATCCTTCCTAGGATTTAGGGTCAGAAGGTTAAGGGCTTTCGGCATGAAGGTGTAGGGGTTACTTGTGAAGGAGCCAAGTATAGAAATTGGGATTGTATTCCAATTGAGCTTCGCGGTCCAGATCACAAGGCTTAATCCCCACTTGGGTGATGTATGTGAGAACATCTGATAGGAAGTCACCAGAATTGACTTGGCTAGCAATGTGTAACTCTTCCTCGGCCAACAAGCGGTCGAGGTAGGGGTGTCCTTGGATGTGTTCTTCTATAGGACGGCCTCGAAGAGTGGTTAACACTCGATATGAGGTTGGCGCGACATATGTGGGGTCATATTATGCTGTTTTGATGGCGCGGCGCTGCTCAACGTTAGTCATTATTCGGCATCCTTCAACTTCCCATTGCAACCTAAGAGCGCACCAATGCCTTAAGAACTGGGATTCTGTCTCAGCAAGTCTTCATAGCTTGGAAACTTCTTAGTCAGTGATGGTAGAAGTGGTTCACTGATCATATGACGTGATGAGGCATCGTTTGATTGTTTGCTCTTTGGAGATCTCAGTGCTGAGCAATCCAGCAGTGGAGGTAGCGGCTTTTCCGAATGCGAATTCAAACGTTTCCCAAGAACAAGGCATCGTTTAAACTTCGGTTGCGAAGAATTCGTCCAATAGGCCTAAGTCTAGGCAATCATAGCTCAGAGCTAGCGACACAAAAGTGGCATCCAGTCGCTTAATGCAATCCACCACATCATCCCCTGTTTCTTCAGCTAAATTAGCTGCTAGGGTGAGAAAGGATTTCCTCTCGTAAGAGGGCCTAAGGCCTGGGGTGGTTGGGGTTTGGTAGGACTTGAGCCTTTGTCAACGAAAAGTTGCGGTTGTGAGTATTCTTGAGCTTGCGATTGGGTCGCTGGGACTATGGCTGGGTTAGCAGCAGCCTTGAGTGACGGCCTGCTGCTTTCAGGATGGATTTGGGAAGTCGGATTGACTCTGGCAGGTGATGACTCTTGTGACGGTGGCTGTCGCGTGGGTCGATAGGCTTGGGCAACCCTCTTGGGTTCACGCGCGGATGAACTTGATGGTTGCGGGTCAGGGAAGCTCTGCGGCTTGTGGTTTTGAGGTTTTGCGATTTTTGGGATGATCAAGCATGAGGATGGGGTACGAGTGGTGCCTTTGGCGGTGTGGGCCTTAGGTATCCATAGCCAAGCATTGCCCTCATAGTAGCCTTGTGCGTGTAAGAGGGCTTTGGGGACCCAGCTTTGACTGATTACGCGTCTATTCCTGTAACCGCATTTGGGTCTCCTAGGTTTAGAGTCTTTGGTCTTATGAGGGTAGAAGCGTCGACTCCGCGGCGGCTGTTGCAGCTGTTTAGGCATCCATTGTAGGCGAGGCTGTGGGGCCTTAGCTTTGGCTGCTATGGGTTGTGGTCTATGAAATTCGGGGAGTGGCTGCCGCGCACTACCCTCCTTCTTGGACTTGACTACATATGTTTCTATCGGTGGCTTTGTGGCCCGAGATGAGGTCGCGCAGCCCTTGTTGAAAGCTGTAACAATGCAAATGTTGCCTATTGCGAGGTGGATGCGCTGGGACTTGTAATCCACATTGTAGTGGGTCTGCTTTTTGAAAGTTTTCCCCAGCAGTGACTCTATGCCTGTTTTTTTAGCATTTGGCAACACGTAAAAAATCATTGGAACAGTCTCAGACTCGATAGAAATGGCTGCTTTGCACTTGTCGAGTAGTGCGTAGGAATGGGCCCCATATGGGCTTAATTTCGCATTAGTGGGCTGAAGTTGTGGTCTGCCAAGTTGAGTCTAATGATCGTGGGTTAAGACATTGAAGTCTGCTCCCTCGTCGATCAAGGCATTGAAAGCACATGTTTGTTTTGCCGTGACCGTAATATGGAGGTATACGGGTTCTACGGCTTCCTCATCCTCGTCGTCAATTTCAGTGATTGTTGCTACTCGTACTTTGACAGGCGGTTCTAACATCGGTGGCTCATGCAAAGTGTGCGTAGGAGGGTAGTACTTCGTGACACGACTGCCATTGAAGAAGCCTATTCCTTCACCGTTTAGGGTCTCAAGTTCGACATTGCCTGTTCAGCTAATTGCACGAACTTTGAAGGGTCCAAGACCTCTAAATTTCATTTTTCGCTTATGACCCTTAATTGAGTAGAGGAGCACTAAGTCACCTTGTTCGAACTCGCGCTGCTTGACGTGCTGGTCAAACCAGCTCTTGCGTCGGCTTTTTCATAGATCATCGCATGGGTGGCTAGAAGACGAGTCTCCGAGAGGTGTTCGAGTTCAACTAGGCGTTGTGTCCATGCCTCCTTCCCTTCCCATCGTTCTTGAAGTGCTATTCTCAGGCTAGGAATGAAGAATTATAATGGTAGAATCACTTCTGTTCCATATGTCAGCCTAAAGGGGGTTTGACCGACAGCCGTTTTATAAGCTGTTCGGTAAGCCCACAGAGCTACCATCAGCTTGTTATCCCAGTCACTGTGCGTGAAGCAGAGACAACCTTGGTTAGGACATTGACAAGAATCTTATTCGTTGATTCGACCTGGCCGTTTGCCTGAGGGTAGTATGGCAAGGATTTGTGATGGATGATGAGGAAGGTGGACAGAAGATGCGCGATCACTTCATTGATGAAGTGCGTGCCTTGCTCACTGACCAGTTCGATGGGGCAACCGAATCGTGAAATCACTTGCTCCCATAAGAACTTAGCAATCGTTCTAGCGTCATTTTTTCATGTTGCTCTCACTTCTGCCCATTTCGTGAGATAATCCATGGCCACAATGATGTACTTGGCCTGTGAATACTGTGCTGCAGGACTGATGGGTCCAATGAAATCAATTTTCCATTTTTCGAAGGGTTGTCGAGTAATAACCGGGGTTAGTTCCATTTGATCCTTGCGAATCGGAACCTTCGTCTATTGGCAGTCATCACAGTGCTTGACAAATCATGTTGCGTCACGAAAAAGCGTTGGCTGAGCTAGACGATGGCTTTCGCTTTGGGCAATCGACGAAAAGATGGGTGATTCTGCACTCAGCACACCTTTGGTTAGCCTTGTCCCTGTTTTGTTGCTCCCTTTCAGGGCAGCGTGATGAGACATGACCTCGATGACCACAAGTCCAACAGGTGATTGGATCATGCGTCTGTCCTCCTAGGCCTTTACCTCGTCCTCTTCCTAATGCCATCATTGGCACGGGGCGATAATCCATGAGGACAGCATTGCCCTCATCGCCATGCGAGACGTAAGGGCATATGTAAGCTTCTTCCTCATTCGGTTCCTCCACATAATGGACAGGGGTGTCACTTGGTGGATGGGTTACGTAAGGACCATGCGGTCTAGGAATGCCTGTAGGATTTATTTCCATCCTAGGAATAGCCGGCTTGTCGTTAGGTGCAGGGAGGGCCAATGGGGCTCCCCTTTCGAAAAATGGCTGCGGCCTGTTCGCTAGGTAAGGCTGGCCATATGGTTGTGAGTATGGAAGTCTTCTTGGCAGTCTACAATGCGCGACGTCATGACCGAATCTACCGCAGTTAGCGCAAGGTCTTGACCTAGGGTCTTGACACTCGGCTGGCAAGTGGTTTCTGCCACAGTATACACATTGGACGTGTGGGCGTGTTGGTCATCTCAGCATGTCTTGCAACTTGGCTAGTTCCATCTTAACGTCAGCCAAGTCTTGGTTTGCCTCGGTGGTTTTTCCCTTATCCTGGGATGATGAGACTGAGATCGCTCACTTAAGGCTGACGCTCTCTCTGAGCTTTGCGAGTTGGTCTCTTCTAGGTTCACACTTCTGGAGCTCCGCTCCTTTAGCTGATCGTCAACTCGGATGGCTTCCTCAAAGACCCTAGCTAGCGCATCTCGCTGCAAGCTCGAGTTGCCTGCCAAAGCCTTATATAGTTCCTCGTTCTGAATCCCGCTGATGAATATAGTTGATACTGCTCTTTCAGTCGGCCGCTCTCCAGTAGAGGGATTCTCTTGAAGAGACTTCGCACATGGGTCATGTAATTGCGAATGTCCTCCTTCTCTTTCTGCTTGACATTCATCGAGCGTACTAGTAGATTATTGGAGTATCCGAGCTCGACAAATCTCTTAATGAAGAGATCCTTGAGGCCATCGAAGTTGGCTCGCTCTGCGGTATCTAAGCTCATATACCACGTCCTACCCTTGTCGCCCAAGCAAAGCCCAAATGCTTGAGAGCGTTGAGTTAGGTCATTGAGGCCATTGGCTTCACAGACTTGCTCGAACTGCTCAACAAAGTTGTATGAATCGTCATGGGATTGGTACTTATCGAGTTGTTTGGCGATAATAGGGATTTTAGACTGGCTCTTTGAGCCCTGGTTTGCTCCTAATCTTGCGATCAGTGATGTCGCTAGAGCCGTGGCACTTTGCTCTGCAGCCGTGTTATTGAGCAGCTGCTTCATGAGAAGCTCACTCAGCGTTAAGTCTCCTTCTAGTGCTCTCTCATGGTCCGTTCGATTTTTGCCAGCTAGGTTCAGCACCCGTTGCACCTCTCGCAACTCCATGCTTTGCCTTTGGCTCCTAGCTTGCTGATCCCTATTGTATTCAGCCATGCTTTGCAATGCTTTGCAGGCCAGCTTTCTCTCCTCTTCTAGATATACGATGATAGCGTCTACTGTTCTGCCGCTGTGCTTATACCAGGCATGAGCATCGTAACTGCTGACCAGCTGTGCTGTAGAGCATCTGGAAAGACTCCGAAGTCGAATTCCCCGTTAGATCTGTGGTCTGAACTTTCTTCTGCCATTGTCGAGTTATCGTGCTCCACCAAGCTATCGATTAGGTTTAGTAGACTTGTCAAATCCACTTCGTCTGCGCCCCTTGCTTGGTTCTACTTTTGCGCGTTGATGGTTTGTCTATGTCTTGGGTTCTCTCCTACTGGTGGGTTCCTTGAGTGGTTTATCTGGGTGAGTTCCTTCAATTATTGAATACAATCCTCAATTTATGGCTACTCAATGTGTGTCTCTTTTCCTGTGCACTTGTGTTCAATCAGGCTTTTAGTTTCCTTAAGTGTAGTTCAAGTGCGGAAATTCAGGGCGAGTGCAGCAACCAATTTCTAGGCGTCTTACGCACTCTCGCGTTGTTTTGGGCCTAATAGGCTTGTTGGTCAATTTTCTGGCCATCTTGACAGGGTTTAGGGTTTCTCTAATATGTTGCCTCATTGGTTTTTGGTCCAATACCGATCAAGGACTCTAGCATTTTCTAGTGATGCCATTTGGGCATATAAATGCTCTAGCTACCTTCCAGAGTCTAATGAATAAGATTGTGTAACATTTCCTCTTTTAGTTTATCCTGGTCTTCTTTGATGACATTTTGATTTATAGTAAGACTCTTCAGGACCATTTATCACACATGAGGAAGGTTTTTGATGTATTGAGGCATCACAGACTCTTTGTTAAGGAGAAGAAATGCTCTTTTATGTAGACTGAAGTGGAATAATTGGGACATATTGTTAGTGAAAAAAGGATTTAGGCTAACCCTAAGAAGGTGCAGTGTGTTAAATATTGGCCAACACCTACTACCACTACTTCACTTAGAAGGGTTTCTTGGTCTATCTTCGTTTTATCACTGATTCCACAAGCATTATGTAGCTATTGCAGCCCCTTTGACTAATAGGTTAAAGAAGGAAACTTTCTTTTGGGATGCTCTTGCAAATAGTAGCTTGAACCAGTTAAAGAAACTTCTTATTTTTGCTCTTATTCTAGTATGCCTAGATTTTTTCCAGAAATTTACCATACAGTGTAATGCTAGTGGTGGCTGAGGCATAGGGGCTATTTTGTTACAGGAGCATGAAGTGATTGCCCTTTGAAAGTCACAAGCTTACAGATAAGGAAATAGGTATGAATGTCTATGACCAAGAGGTGTTGGCTATCTTACATGTGATTAAGAAATGGCACCATTATTTTTATGGCAGTTGTTTTAGAGTTCAAAGTGATCACAAGGTCCCTAAGTATTTTCTCACTCAGTCCAATATTACTCCTAAACAGCGTAGGTGGGTAGCTACACTACACAATTATGATTTTGACATCACTCATATGAGGGGCAAAGATAATGTAGTGGATGATTCTCTTTCTCATATGTGGGCCTATAAAGTTTCAGCTATGATTGAGCTACATAGTGACTGGATTGAAGAATTATAGGAAGCCTATCTTTTGGATAAATAGCTTAGCCATATTTTTCAAAAATTACAGCAAGGTCTTGACATGGAAGATAACTCATATTATCAGCTTAAAAATGGCCTAATTTGATTAAATGGCAAGATTTTCATTCCTTCTACTTCTTCTTTTACACGGAAAATTATGGAGGAGTTACATTCTTCGCCTTTAGCTAGACACCTTGGAGTTTTCAAAACCTATGATAGGATAAGTAAAAGCTTTTATTGAAAGGACTATGGAAAGATGTCAAAGATTTTGTAATGAAGTGCATGCCTTGTCAATAGAATAAGGACAATACCCATAAGCCAGGTGGTTTATTGCAGTCACATTACCCATTCCTACAAGCAAATGGGCACACATTACCATGGATTTCATTACTCACTCGCCTACTACCAAAAAGCGATGGAATAGTATATATGTGGTGGTGGATAGTGTCATGAAAGAGACCTAACTAATCTAACCAAGAGAGAGAAGAGAGAAGGACCGCAGAAGAAGAGGGGGAGGAGAGAGAAAGATAGGGAAAAGAGAGAGAAAGAAAGGAAAGAGAGGAAGAAGAAGAAGCCATGAAAGCTTGTGAAGGTGAAAAGAGAGATTCTTGATAATTCCTTGATACCTCAGAATACCCTCTTACACCTTATATACCGTCAGTGTGACTACTATGTTCCCATGCCATGTTTCCACGTCCCTCGCTCGTTACAAGCCATCCCGTCTCATAGAGTTTTTGTCCTAAAAAACAAGGGATGAACCGGAAAAGAAAAAGTGGGAGCTACAGAGTACGACTCTGCGCATGATACAATTGCAATAAGCAAGGGCAGCGGGACAGAGAAGAGAAATGGGGCGCCAGGGGCGTTAGGTATGGGAGACCATATGGGAGGGTCTCGCCTGCATTATAATCCACCATTTCATGATAGACAAGACCTTGGATGGGGTGGATAGCATGCTGCCCTGTAGAGGTCTGCTGTAGGAAATCAGCCATAACTTTGTGTAAAAAACTCAGAATGGGACAAGTGAGGTGTTGTTATGGAGCCCACAAGGTGTACTTTCAGCCCATGTGGGTGAAGGGGGAGGTTGATGTCAAGAAACACGTGGTGGGGGGACTTGCTCAAGATGTTGCGCCGAACACACATAGAATGCACAAGGAGAAGCTCACTCAAGAGACAAGAAGAGAGATGGAGGCCAAAAACGTTTTTTTGCTGATTTCTTCTTCTTCTTCCACACACTTTACAATGTACACAAAGTATAGATAAGATACAACATAAAGAAAAGTGGCCTACTAAGTCAAACAATGCATAACCGACTACACTAGTCGACTGACGCTATAACTATGCCATCTGTAAATAGGTGTAACAACCTGAATATAATAAGTAATGAGTCAGTGGCCATGTGAGAGTCATAATGACCACCGACGTGCCAAGTGTAGATGTGTGGACCCATCTAACCAGGCGGTCCATCATCAATGTCCTCATGTGTTGAGCTTGTCATCTCAACACTCCCCCTCAAGCTCAACTGCATCTCTGCAATTCCAAGCTTCGAAACTTTTGAAGCTTCTCTGTATTCAATGCCTTTGTGAAGATGTCGGCTATCTGATCCTATGTGTCGACATACACCAAGTCAATCTCACTTGCTAGTATCTTATCTTTCACAAAGTGGTAGTGTACCTCAATATGTTTTGTCCTGGCATGAAACACAGGGTTCCTAGCCAACTGTATACTGCTCATGTTGTCACAATAAATGACAATTGGACCTTCCACCTGCACATCTAAATCAGCCAATAACTTTTGCAGCCATACTACCTCACATGCTGCAATAGCAGCACCTCTATACTCAACCTCTGTACTCGACAAGGCAACTGTAGATTGCTTTTTGCTGCTCCAAGTAACTGCTGCACTACCAAGAGAGAACATGTATCCACTGATAGATCTTCTATCAGACATACTACCAGCCCAATCTGCATCTGTGTATCCAAACACTTGTACATCTGTACCTGCCTCATAGAAAATTCCATAATGTAATGTGGACTTCACATATCTCAATATGCGTCTGACTGCATCCAAATGTGGCTTTCTAGGTACTTGCATAAACTGACTCACAAGACCAACGACGTAGCTCAAGTCTGGCCTTGTAATGGTCATGTAGATCAAACTCCCCACTATCCTCCTGAACATAGTAGGGTCTTCTATCTCATCCCCAGCATCAGCACTCAACTTTACATTCTGCTCCAACGGGACTGAAAGTGGTTTGCATGTTGTCATACCATACTTGGAAAACATATTCAAGCCATATTGTCTTTGGGACAACCATATACCATCATCGCATTTGATCACCTCAATGCCAAGGAAGTACCTTAGCTCACCTAAATCCTTCATCTCAAACTTCTTCTTCAAAAAGTCCTTGACTTCAGCAATCCCACTATTACTATCACCTGTAATAATCAAGGCATCCACATAGATGACTATGATGACCAAACCTGCATCTCTCGTTCTCACATAAAGTGAGTGATCAGCATCAGAAACATAAAAGCCAATATTGACAAGATACTCTCTGATCTTGTCAGACCATGCTCTAGGTGCTTGCTTGAGCCCATAGAGCACCTTCTTCAACCTGCACACATACGTGGGATGCTCTAAATATTCATAACCTGCTGGCTGATCCATATACACTTCTTCTTGCAAATCACCATGCAAGAAGGCATTCTTCACATCCATTTGCTGCAACCTCCAACCTTTGGCTACTGCCAAAGCAATCACACATCTGACAGTTGCCATCCTAGCAACTAGACTGAAGGTTTCTTCATAATCTATGCTATATGTCTGGGCATAGCCTTTTGCAACCTGCCTAACTTTGTACCTACTAATAGAACCATCTGCATTGTGCTTAATCTTATAAATCCACTTACATCCAATAGCTTTCTTGCCCTTTGGCAATGATACTAGATCCCAAGTCTTATTGGCCTCTAATGTAGCCATCTCCTCATCCATTGCTGCATCCCAATGAGTATGACCAACATCATCCTCAAAGCAAGTGGGCTCAACATCCTCAACTAGTTTCACCATATAAGCATAATGGTGAGTTGCATAACCTTCAAAACCAAATCTTTTAATAGGGTATCTGACCCTGCTAGATCTGTGTACCACCGGATCACTCAATGGAGCCTTTACATTACTATGAGCTCTCTGTACACCTGGTGTCCTGACAGAAGGAATACCAAGCTCATCATCCAAGCTCTCTGAGCCACTGGAGTCTCCATCAAGAACTGCATCAATGCTATCTGACACTTTATTCTTTCCTTTGTCTTTACCTGTAGTGCTACTAGATGCACCTGAAGATGTAGAACTACTCCTTAGTCTCCCAGGCCAAGGACTACCAGATGATGTCTCTGGTCCACTAAGAGTCTGTGATTCTTGCTTTTTAGCATGCACATGAGTGTCATGATCATCATCATCATCCAATGCATCACCACTAGATGCATATCAACTGCTCATTTCATCACAGATGACATCCCTGATCACTCTAAACTTACATGTAACAGGGTTATAACAATGATACCCTTTCTGCTCTAAAGAGTATCCAATAAAGACACATTTTTCTGCTTTTGGATCAAGCTTCTTCCATAGCTCATCTGGCACATGAACATATACAACACATCCAAATACCTTCAAGTGCGATACATCAGGTTTCTTGCCAGTAAAGCATTCTTTAGGAGTCATTCCATGAACTACAGCTGTGGGAGTTCTATTCATAATATAAATAGCAGTATGAACAGCCTCAAACTAAAAATGCTTAGGCATATTCTTTTCAGCCATCAAGGCGTGTGCAACTTCTGCAATATGCCTATTTTTCCTTTCTGCAACCCCATTTTGCTGTGGGGTATACCTGCATGTGAACTATCTCTTTATCCCATGAGACCTCAGAAAATCATTGAACTCATTCGAGAGGTACTCTCCCCCTCCATCTGACCTCAAGCACTTTACTTTCAAGCCTATTTCTCTTTCAACTGCAGCCTTGAAAGTTCTAAAGTACTCAAATGCTTCACTCTTTTCCTTCATAAAATATACCCACAGCTTTCTAGAACAATCATCAATGAATGTGACAAAGTATGAACTGCCTCCAAGAGACACATTTTGTGTAGGCCCCCAAATATCTATATGCACAACATCAAGGATATTTCTGCTTACATCTCTGTCATGTAAAAAGGGTTGTCTTGCCTGCTTACCAAATCGATATGCTTCGCATACCTTATGAAATTCTGCAACTCTAAATGTAGGCAAACCTACGACCCTTTGGACTGCATTAATTTCAGCCTTTGTACATTTGCATGTCCAATGCATTTGTGCCAAATTTCAATATCTGCAACAACACCTTTTCCTTTAGCATACATAGCAGCATTCATAGTAGGAATTCCAGCATCTAGAGTAAACATGCGTCCAACTCTACTTCCCTTTACTACCAACCTGCACTTATCATTGAAGTCTTCTACAAAGCAGCCCTTTGCATTAAATTTGACTTGCAGCCCTTGCTCTACCATTTGACTGACTGACACCAAGTTCTTTGTAATAGATGGCACATGTAATACATCTGAAAGACTCTTTGTCTTACCATCATGCAAGGACAAGGGAACTTTTCCTATGTGTGAAATTGGGTGACATGAATTATCACTCGTCTGCACATAACCTGAATTTTGCAAATCCTATATCTCTCCAAACCATTCCGCATTGTAACGTGTCCACTAGTATCATCCAAAACACGTCTTAGCAGTCCATCGAAAAGGATGTCTAGAAAGCTCAGCCCGGCACTCCCATGGAATGATACAGGACTTGCGATCTAAGTCTTCCCACGTCTGCCACGTAGCGGAAGTATCCTGGCCGTTCCAACTTAGGATCGACCGAAATTAGGGTTTTCTTGATTGGTCATTACCTAACAGCAACTAGCGTCGGACCCAAGCAAACTACTTTATGCAGAAACGCCAGGTCCGAAGTGGATTCACGCTGCACTTGGTTCAAGGAGAATGGGAAACGAGAGGGATGCAAAGCTCAACCTCTCTGCCATAAGGCATAGTCCCATTCCGTTCCCCCAAAATAGCGTAAATCGGTTAAGACATAACTCTAGGTCCACGCTTTTGTTGTTCCTGTCTTTTGACGATCATTCCGCTGTTCCTCAAGATTTTGAGAAAAGTTCTCGGCTAACCGGGACCACCCATCTGTAGGACGGACCCATGGCCCATCCTCCGCACTTTCCTCGGTTTGTTTTAGTTATGTAATTATCTAACACATTAATTTGACATGTAACAATCAGCTTCGTTAATTAATCCGTTAAGCACTGGTTCCTTTACGTAATCTTATCACGTGACATAGAAAAACAATATCAAACAAGTTCTTTATTAACATATCATCATTTTTATCTTTGGAATACAAGGAGTTTTCACCCATAGGCTTGTCCATAATCCGCCCGAAGGCTATCCAGTAATCCACAGGGATCACTATTCCAAGCTTCCATCCGTTAACTAGTATGCGGGCCTCGAGATCCAATCCCGAGTCACGTTAGCCTCTAGTGCAGGACCCGGAAGGAGAGGGATTTACGGCCAGAGCCCCCCTGGCACCCAAGCGTCCTCCTGCTCCAAGTAGAGCTCAACGGAGAGACCTCTCGCGGCAGGTTCGGTCCACGTTCCCGGTGCGGTCAACAACCCCCTTGGTTAGGGTCAGACAGGCAGTCGGGGGTAACTGACACTGCCTCTCCCTTCAGGCCTTCAACCTGAAGTGTAGATATTCATTTAATTTGTAATTCATAAATCAAACAATGCTCTAAATTCTCTAGCAAGCACAAACACTTTCATTAACCGATCTTGTTGTTGGCAAACTGCTAAGGAATGATTCCTTCCTTTCGAATGCATCATCACTCGTTCCAAGGTGTCTTGCAACTTGGTAAGATCCCTTATATTCTGGGTTAGGGCGTACCATATTAACCCAGCTTGGTCAACCCTAAAGTTCATTGGATACTTTAGATTCTGTTTTTTTAACTTTCCTTATTTAGAAGGATATCAAAAAATACATCCTTTTGCAAGATAACTTGCGTAAGGATCTGCCATCCTTGTTGAGGGTATTTACCCTTTCTTCTTGTGAATCAATCACAAGACTATATGACTTCGTACTTGCTGCGCAAGTCTTGCGATGAAATAATCCGTTTTAGTTTCTTTAAGCTGACGTATGTTGGACCTAGGGTCTCTTTTTAAGAACCTCAAGGACAAACCCTATTTCTTTTACCTTTACGAATTTATTGACCCTACAATCAGGGAAGGTAATCAAGTGCTTAAGGTATAAACATTTCTTTGGTCTTTAAATCATTCCCAAGGCATATTTTGCAGCATGGTATTTCTAAGTTTAGATTGATGTGGTTATCTTTTGGAAGGTAATATTGAGATCACCTCGGCACGATTTGTTATCCTTGTGACAATTGATTTTTCAATCCTAAACTTTATTGCTTTGAGGTAGGTAAATTCAATTTAATCTTCCTTTTTCCTTGCAAACGAAACTCATGCCAAATAACAATCTTTTCCTTGCTAAGATATGCAATTAGCAATGATAACTTCCTAGTAATTCGAGCAACGTAAAAAAAACCTTTCATGAATTTTATGATGATTCGTTGCAAAAAGAATAGGGTTAATGGTGCAAGATGCAATTTTTATACCTTTAGGATTTAACTGAAATATACTACTATAGTAAGTAGATAATCTTGTTTATAATTCGTTATAATGCATGATGCTATTCGAAGGAAACTATGTTCTATACATTATCATTTGTTCAATTAAACTAAACTCCTTCATCGTAAATAAACTCAGAAAAATATATCTTATCCCTAACAATTCATTTTTGCATGATTGACTTAAAACCGATATAAAACCAAGAAGGAAAAACCTGGTTTTGGGGTGAGATATCCACATGGATACCGGGAGATGACCCTCCCACAGTTACTCCTTGGACTTTCTTAGGCGGCATCGTAGTTCGAACGTGAAGGCAGCTTTTACTCTTTCTTTCAGATTTCCACCGTCTCTCTTTCGAGGTAAGGAACCGTTTAAATGATTGATCATGAGAGAAGGAATAATAAGACCTTTAGGTTCTTAGCTTCTTCGGAGAGGGAAAGGTTTATAAATCCCAAAAAGGCCCTATAGGGTATATACACGACAAGAAAAGTTGTGCGTGAATGTGGCTTCGCAACATACGCATCTTGAGAGATTTTTGGGCATGGGAGAGAGAGGACTTAGGGTTTTCAAACCTAAGGGGAAAATTTGAAGGGTAATACAAGGAATTATAGCACGGGGAGAAGGTGTGAAGAAGAAAAAAGAAAAAGGGGTACACGGGGGTAAGGCTTAGGGGGTGTGTTAAAAGGAGTATGGGGGGTGGAAGGGAAAAAAAACGATTTTGAGGGGGTGAAGGGTAAAAGGAATATGAGTATATAGGGGGGGGGTGAGGGTTTTAAAAAACCAGGGGAAAATGATGGAGTAGAAGGGTCATGGGTATAGGAAAGGGAACTTGAGGGTTTTAAAAACCCGGGAAAGGGGGGGGAATTTTATGGAGTGGAAGGGATATGAGGGGGTGAAAGGGGGCTTGATTAGCCCCCCCTTAGGAAGCTTCACGCTTCTGGTATGGACATTCTATAAGGTCTCTTTGCAATTGGTGCAGCTCCAGGCACTAACCTAATCTCATGATCCACTTCTCTTTGAGGTGGAAGTTCGATCAACTCTTCAGGGAATACGTCCACGTATTCCTTTAGCCAAGAAGGCCCTTCATGAGACTCTTGCTTTTGATCTAACTTGTTGAGTTTGATAAAGTAAACGGATAATCCTTTTCTGACTCCTTTTATGATCCGAGATACTTTGGCCAATTGGATTCTTGGCACTCCTGCCTCACCTTGAGTTGTGACAAATTCCCTTTCAGAGTTTCGAAAGGAAACTTGGCCCTTTCCACAGTGAATGTGGGCGTCGTTGGGCTTACGCTAATCCATTCCGAGTAGACACTCATGGATACCTAAATTCATGACTCTGAATTTGATTGAAGTCTTCTTTCCTCCCAGAAAGAATTCCACCTTAGTAGTTTGCCTGGAACAAGTTACCTCATGACCATTTGCCAATTCCACAAGCAGGGTAGGTGCTTCTACTGTGGCTATTCCTAATCTTTTTGCACATGCTGGTGAGATAAAGGAATGTGTACTGCCACGATCAATCAAGGTTTTGAAACCTTTACCTTGATAGTTCGACGGTGTCTGAATCACCGAGAACTGGCGATTCGGCCCTTTCTTGTGTAAAGCAGCATGGACTGTTGCTCTTTCGAATTCTGCTTCCATGGTCGGATCTTTCTCTTCTTCTTCTTCGCATCTTTGCCTATTGGCAATGCAGGCGGTTCTTCCTTTTCCACGGTTACCGGCTCCTTGACCACAGCTTGCTCCTTGGAAAGGCGCTTGGCGATGTCCTCCGCTGAGCTTGGGACATTGCCTCTTGAAGTGACCGGGTTCGTTGCAGTGGAAACAACGGAGGTTTCAGCCATTACTTTGAGTAGGAACAAAGTTGTTGACATTATTTGTCCTTTCTTTCTTTCTTTGTCCCTGATTATGACCTTGAACTCTCTTCATTTGAGGTCTGAATGCTCCTCTGTTCAGGTCATTATAAGACCAAGTTTTGTTACCCCTTGGTCTAGCTTGTACCTCCTGAATTATAGGTGCCGCTCGAATGAGTGCATCCTGAAGGTCTGATGGACGCATAGATTCGAGACGGGTATTTACTGGTGGATTTAAGACTGCACAAAATTTGGACACTTGCTGTGTCATATCCATCTGTGGCGCATACTTTAAAAGTGAGATGAATTTAGAGTAGTATGCGTCAAGAGTGATTCCTAGCTGTTTTAGCTCGTAGAACTCGTTCATTTTCTACGTGCGATATGCAGGTGGTAAGTATCTTCCCTGCACGGCCTTCTTCAGCTTCTCCCAGGTAACGGATCCCTCTGCAATCCCTTGATCCCTGCACCATTGCTTCCACCAAAGTCTGGCTTCACCGGTGAGCTTTAACTTGGCGAGCATAGCCTGATTGGTGGGTGCAGTACCGGCTGCTTTGAAGTAATCCTCCATGGATTCAATCCAAATTTCAGCATCAACCTGAACGAATCTGCCTCTCCCGTCAAACTCGGGTGGCTTAATTTGCTTGAGGAGGAACTTCTTCTCCTGGATCACAGCAGTACTTGATGTAGGAGGCGAGTTTGGAACCTGTACCTGGGGTTGTGCCTGAATAAAGGTTTTCTTAACGTTATTATACGATAATCGACGTTAGCTTAGCTAACTCGTAAACAATATAGCTACTTAACTTTTTATCAACTCTTATGCACAGCCAGACATTGATAAAAAAAAAGTCTTTATTTGTATTAGATGGGCATAGCCCTTTTGAATAAAACATTCCCTATGATGATAAGTCAATTGTTACATTTAGTTTGGGGAGAACAACATTGTATTGCATTTATCTACAGGAACTGAGTAATAGTAGGGTTCTGGGTCATGGATCTTCAGGAATCGATAAGTCATTGGAAGTTCAGGATATCCTTTCCGTTGGAATCCATACTTCTCATGCGGCCCAACACTTTAATCCTGTCGGCAGGGATTACACGGGTTACTTCCTCATATACATATGAGTTCATTTCAACCCTCTGACCTCGAATATGTCAAGTCGAATTTACGTGAGCTTCCACAAAAACGAACAGCTTCACGACTTTCAAGTCTTCCAACCACTTGATCCTTTTTAAGTTGGTTTGTAGATAAGCAAACCGGTGGGCGGCTATATAATAGATTCTTGAAGCACCTGTCCATCTTCGTTCCATGTACAAAGGTGATGGATTATAGATCTGCTCTAGGATATTCATCATCCCAATTCTTTATCTATAAAGCGGAGAATGCATTGCAGTCATAAACATGAACCGAAATACCAAAAACTTGTTCCACGCTTCGTAATTCTGCAAGACAGTGTTGAATCTAAGGAAATGTTTAGATAACAACAATTTCTTTACTTCCTTTTATTGAGATCTCATAAAACAATTCCGTTGTTGGTTGGCTCTGATACCCAACTGTAACGTGTCCACTAGTATCATCCAGGACACGTCTTAGCAGTCCATCGGAAAGGATGTCTAGAAAGCTCAGCCCAGCACTCCCATGGAATGATATGGGACTTGCGATCTAGGTCTTCCCGCGTCTGCCATGTAGCAGAAGTATCCTGGCCGTTCCCACTTAGGATCGACTGGAATTAGGGTTTTCTTGATTGGTCATTACCTAACAGCAACTAACGTCGGACCCAAGCAAACTACTTTACGCAGAAACGCCAGGTCCGAAGCGGATTCACACTACACTTGGTTCAAGGAGAATGGGAAACGAGAGGGATGCAAAGCTCAACCTCTCTGCCATAAGGCATAGTCCCATTCCGTTCCCCTAAAACATCGTAAATCGGTTAAGACATAACTCTAGGTCCACGCTTTCGTTGTTCGTGTCTTTTGACGATCATTCCACTGTTCCTCAAGATTTTGAGAAAAGTTCTCGGCTAACCGGGACCACCCATCCGTAGGACGGACCCATGGCCCATCCTCCGCACTTTCCTCGGTTTGTTTTAGTTATGTAATTATCTAACACATTAATTTGACATGTAACAATCAGCTTCTTTAATTAATCCGTTAAGCACTGGTTCCTTTACGTAATCTTATCACGTGACATAGAAAAACAATATCAAACAAGTTCTTTATTAACATATCATCATTTTTATCTTTGGAATACAAGGAGTTTCCACCCGTAGGCTTGTCCATAATCCGCCCGAAGGCTATCCAGTAATCCACAGGGATCACTATTCCAAGCTTCCGCCCATAAACTAGTATGCAGGCCTCAAGATACAATCCTGAGTCACGTTAGCCTCTTGTGCAGGACCCGAAAGGTGAGGGATTTACGGCCAGAGCCCCCTGGCACCCAAGCGTCCTCCTGCTCCAAGTAGAGCTCAATGGAGAGATCTCTCACGGCGGGTTCGGTCCACGTTCCCGGCGCGGTCAACAACCCCCTTGGTTAGGGTCAGACAGGCAGTCGGGGTAACTGACACTGCCTCTCCCTTCAGGCCTTCAACCTGAAGCGTAGATATTCATTTAATTTGTAATTCATAAATCAAACAATGCTCTAAATTCTCTAGCAAGCACAAACACTTTCATTAACCGATCTTGTTGTTGGCAAACTGCTAAGGAATGATTCTTTCCTTTCGAATGCATCATCACTCGTTCCAAGGTGTCTTGCAACTTGGTAAGATCCCTTATATTCTGGGTTAGGGCGTACCATATTAACCCAGCTTGGTCAACCCTAAAGTTCATTGGATACTTTACATTCCGTTTTTTTAACTTTCCTTATTTAGAAGGATATCAAAAAATACATCCTTTTGCAAGATAACTTGCGTAAGGATCTGCCATCCTTGTTGAGGGTATTTACCCTTTCTTCTTGTGAATCAATCACAAGATTATATGACTTCGTACTTGCTGCGCAAGTCCTGCGATGAAATAATCCGTTTTAGTTTCTTTAAGCTGACGTATGTCGGACCTAGGGTCTCTTTTTAAGAACCTCAGGGACCCTAGTTCTTTTACCTTTACGAATTTATTGACCCTACAATCAGGGAAGGTAGTCAAGTGCTTAAGGTATAAACATTTCTTTGGTCTTTAAATAATTCCCAAGGCATATTTTGCAGCATGGTATTTCTAAGTTTAGATTGATTTGGTTATCTTTTGGAAGGTAATATTGAGATCACCTCGGCACGATTTGTTATCCTTGTGACAATTGATTTTTCAGTCCTAAACTTTATTGCTTTGAGGTAGGTAAATTCGATTTAATCTTCATTTTTCCTTGCAAACGAAACTCATGCCAAATAACAATCTTTTCCTTGCTAAGATATGCAATTAGCAATGATAACTTCCTAGTAATTCGAGCAACATTAAAAAAACCTTTCATGAATTTCATGATGATTCGTTGCAAAAAGAATAGGGTTAATGGTACAAGATGCAATTTTTATACCTTCAGGATTTAACTGAAATATACTACTATAGTAAGTAGATAATCTTGTTCGTAATTCGTTATAATGCATGATGCTATTCGAAGGAAACTATGTTCTATACATTATCATTTGTTCAATTAAACTAAACTCCTTCATCGTAAATAAACTCGAAAAAATATATCTTATCCCTAACAATTCATCTTTGCATGATTGACTTAAAACCGATATAAAACCAAGAAGGAAAAACTTGGTTTTGGGGTGGGATATCCACATGGATACCGGGAGATGACCCTCCCGCAGCTACTCCTTGGACTTTCTTAGGCGGCATCGCAGTTCGAACGTGAAGGCAGCTTTTACTCTTTCTTCCGGATTTCCACCGTCTCTCTTTCGAGGCAAGGAACCGTTTAAATGATTGATCACGAGAAGGAATAATAAGACCTTTAGGTTCTCAGCTTCTTCGGAGAGGGAAAGGTTTATAAATCCTAAAAAGGCCCTATAGGGTATATACACGGCAAAAAAAGTTGTGCGTGAATGTGGCTTTGCAACATATGCATCTTGAGAGATTTTTGGGCATGGGAGAGAGAGGACTTAGGGTTTTCAAACCTAAGGGGAAAATTTGAAGGGTAATACAAGGAATTATAGCACAGGGAGAAGGTGTGAAGAAGAAAAAAAAAAGAGGGGTACACGGGGGTAAGGCTTAGGGGGTGTGTTAAAAGGAGTATGGGGGGTGGAAGGGAAAAAAAAAGATTATGAGGGGGTGAAGGGTAAAAGGAATATGAGTTTATGGGGGAGGGGGGGGGGGGGTTGAGGGTTTTAAAAACCCGGGGGAAAATGATGGAGTAGAAGGGTCATGGGTATAGGAAAGGGAACTTGAGGGTTTTAAAAACCCGGGAAAGGGGGGGAAATTTTATGGAGTGGAAGGGATATGAGGGGGTGAAAGGGGGCTTGATTAGCCCCCCCTTAGGAAGCTTCACAAGGAAGTTTCCTTTATCCCACGTGGCAGGAGGGGGGGGACAATCTGGCAGGGAATGAGAATTCTGACGGTGGCCGACGATGGCGCTGTGGGGAGAGAAGCTGGAGGTGATAGGTGGCAGCGGCGGTAGCTTGGCAGCATCAGGCAGCTCTCCTTATCTTCGTCCTTCCTTTGTGGCAGCACCAGCAACGCCAGAGCTTGCTTCAACTCCCTCCCGGCCTCCCTATCTCAGCCGCCCACCCTGCTTTTATAGGGGAGGGGAGGGAATCCTCCCCCCCCTCGACGTGTCTCAACACATGTTGAAGGAGCCGAGCAAGCTCCAACGAGGAGCTTGCTGGCTCCTCTATCCTCCCTCGACGCTCTAGCTCATGCGCCGCTGTGAAGGCGAAAATATATATATATTTAATATATTACATGCATGGCTGGTCATATGATTGGATGCACCTGAATCAACATACCAAACATCATCATGTGTTCCCTTTCCTGTAACAACATTCAACATATGCTGCATAACAAACATATGTTCATTTTTGTCTTCATTCTGTCGTGAAGACAATGCATAGTTTCCTTGCTGCAACTTACCACTGCGAATATCATCTTTCTTAGCATAACATTGGGCTGTAATATGACCTATTTTGCCACAGTAATGACACACAATACCAGAGTTGCTAGAGCCTCTGTTCTGCCATCCACCTCTTCCTCTAAAGCTCCCCCTGCCTCTAAAGTTACCACGGCCTCCTGAAACCTGCATATCGCCAAATTGCTGATTCAATCTGTTTTGCTGGTTGTCACTACCACGTCCTGTACCACGGCCTCTTGAAGAGAACTTGCCACGTCCCCTTCCTGAACTGGAGTAGAAAGCTTGGACACGTTCACCACTTCTTTCAGATGTCTCACTCTGCATGTTGATCTCTTCAATGATCATAAGAGAGACCAACTCATCAAAATCTGGAAATGGCTTTTTGACATATACAGAATACAAAAGAATTCCAAGCATTTTCATTGTTAAGTCCACCTAAGGTAGACGACACCATCATCATCGGGCATTTCATCAATCATTGCCAAGGCATCTGCAATGCTCCTTACCTTCAGTGCATACTCATTGATAGACATCTTCCCTTTCTTCAATGTATTCAACTCTTGCTTGAGTTGAATCTTTCGTGCCTTTGTATTTACGGAAAACATACTTTCAAGTATGGTCCAAGCTGCATATGAATTCTCTACATTTCTGATATGTCCCAGCATATTATTGTCAATTACTGCAGGCAACCAATACATGATCTTTTTGTCTTTTGCATTCCATTCCTTCCGTGCCTTTGTCTCTTCTGCAGTTGGAGGATCACTCACCTTCGGCTCCTTTTCTTCACCTGACACAAACTCGTAGAGGCCTTTTCCAGTAAGGAAGTTCGTGACACGAAAATTCCATGAAGGGTAGTTGTTGTTGTCGAGCTTCTCAATGATGGGGTTTCCACTGCTCTCTGCCATTATCACAAAACTAATACCAAACAGCAAGCAAAGCTTCTGCAACCCTCGACCTGTAGTGCACAGCAATACACCAAACATCCTTTTTCACTGTCTGCTCAATAATACATGCAATTTGCAACCAATTTGCAGATAAACCTTGTGTTTATTCACTAGTAAATACCTTTGAACTTACAGATCTGAAATATGTAACCTGTGCACATGTATACGGCAGATACAGCTAAAATTGTAAGGTATCTCGAACTGCTGTCTGCAACCTTGCGGCTCTAAAACGGGGCCTGAAATGACCTCAGATGACCAAAATAGCAGCGGAAAAGCCCAAAAGGGCTCATTTGCGAAATTCACAGCGCTCTTCATGCACATACCAAATCTCACTATAATCTGAGATTTTTGCTCTGCCCTGCTTCTGGTGCCTCCACAGGCACTGTCCAAGAGAAAGAGTGGAAGAATGGGAGAGCTTCTTACCCATGGCTTGCTTGCTCGAACATTGCTTCTTCTTCTTCACTTCAGTCTTCGAAATCAACCTCTCTCAGTGGCGCAACTCTGATACCATGTCAAGAAACACGTGGTGGAGGACTTGCTCAAGATGTTGCACCAAACACACACAGAATGCACAAGGAGAAGCTCACTCAAGAGACAAGAAGAGAGATGGAGGCCAAAAACGTTTTCTTGCTAATTTCTTCTTCTTCTTCCACACACTTTATAATGTACACAAAGTATAGATAAGATACCACATAAAGGAAAGTGGCCTACTAAGTCAAACAATGCATAACCGACTACACTAGTCGACTGGCACTATAACTATGCCAGTTTTGTAAATAGGTGTAACAACCTGAATATAATAAGTAATGAGTCAGTGGCCATGTGAGAGTCATAATGACCACCGACATGCTAAGTGTAGACATGTGGACCCATCTAACTAGGCGGTCCATCATCAATGTCCGCATGTGTTGAGCTTGTCATCTCAACAGTTGAAAATAATTTAGGATCAAAACTACTGCATAACAGATGGCTGTCTAGAAGTTACTAATGTGATGTCGAAGACAGGATGGCTGGAGAAAAACAGCCATAACTTCCTCTAAAAAATTCTGATTGGGGCAAATGAGGTGTCATCGCGGAGCCCTTGAGGTGTACTTTCAGCCTACGTATGGGAAGTGGAGCTGAAAATGTGTCATAACCAAAACTGGTGCAAAACAGTTGGCTGTCCAAACACAGACTGCAGCCCAAAATAGGGGTCAAGTGTGGTTAAGTTCCAGCCAATACGGCCTCTTGAGGTGTGGAAACTCATCCAAGATAGAGGTTGGGTGCCAAGAAGCTTCCTCTATTGGTAGGCCTTGCCATTTGATCAAGTATTCATGAATAGAATAGGTACGGAGTTGCTTTTCACACTGCCTAATGACTGCTTCGGGAATATACTGAATAAGGCCCTCCTCATCCATGAGGGGTAGCTCCTCTACATAATCTTTGGGAGTGCCAATGAAGGGTTTCAATTAGCTCACATGGAAGACATTATGGGTCTTAGTAGTGGGAGGGAGTTGGAAATGGTAGGCCAATTCCCCAACCTTCTTAATGATTGTGTAGGGCCCATAGTAGCTCTGTACCAACTTGTTGCAAGAACCGTCCTTGAGTGTAGTATAACGAGACTTGGGAGCCTCGAGGAGTCTCCTTTTTGCATCAGCATGGAGCTTCATGTGCTCTTGAGCCCTTTTGAGATTTGTCTTGCATTGTTGAAGTAAAGCTTGCATGCGGTCCAACTCTTCTTTTCCAAGGGGGTTGAGCTTTTCATTGAAGATCACGGTGGGGAGGGGCACTCGATAACCATACAATGCTTCGAAGGGGGAGACTCCAATGCTCGAATGAGTGGAGTTGTTGTAAGAAAATTCAGCCAAATGTAGCCATACATGCCAAGAATTCTACACATCATGACAAAAATGTCACAAATAAGTCTCAAGCCACTTGTTGACTCGCTCGGTCTGCCCATCCATTTGGGGATGATAGGCTGTAGACGGAGCCAAATTGGTCCCCATGGAGCTAAAAACTGTCTACCAAAACTTACTCATAAATTTGGTGTCCCAATCATGTACTATGACGCGGGGCAAGCCATGCAACTTAAATACATGCTCCATAAACTAAGTGGCAACTTGAGATGCTATAAACTGAGATTTTGTAGGGATGAAATGGGCTGCTTTAGTAAGCCGATCAACTACACATAGATGCTATTCCAACCCTTCTTGGTTGTAGGTAAATAGATGATGAAATCCATGGTAATGTGGGTCCATTTGCCTTTGGGAATAGGCAAGGGCTGCAATAATCCACCCAGTTTAAGAGTACTATCCTTATTTTGTTGACAAGGCACACATCTAGACACAAAGTCTTTAACATCTCGCCATAGACCTTTCCAATGAAAGCTTTTTGAAATGCGTCCATATGTTTTGAACACCCCTAAGTGGCCAAAAATAGGTGAAGAATGCATCTCTTCAAGTATCCTTTGGGTAAAAGGAGAGGCATGGGGAATCACAATATGGCCATGGATCCAAATGAGGCCATTGTGGAGCTGATATTGAGAGTTTTCATCCATAACACCTTGCTGTAATTTCTGAAAAAGAGGAGGTAGTGGTAGTGGGTGTGGGCCAATCTCAAACACACTGCACTTTCTTAGGGTCAGATTGGATGCCTTTCTCACTGACAATGTGTCCCAAGTACTCAACCTCCATTTGCATGAAGACACACTTGCTTTCCTTGGCAAATAACTGGTGCTCTCTTAGTATATCAAAAATTTATCTGACACGCTTCAAATGCTCGTGTAGTGACTTGCTGTAAATGAGTATATCATCAAAGAATACCAACACAAACTGGAAAAGCCATGGCTACAATATTTTGTTCATTAGGCTCTAAAACGTGGCGGGGGCATTAGTGAGCCCAAACGGCATGACAAGTAAGTCATCAATTCGAGGGATGGGGTATCTATTTTTTACGGTGATCTTATTGAGATCACGGTAGTCAATGCACAATTGGAAGGATCCATCCTTCTTCTTAACCAATAGAATCGGGGAGGCATAAGGGGAAGAGTTAGGCTCTATGAATCCCATTTCAGTGAGCTCCTTGACTTGCTTAGCTACTTCCTCTCGCTCACATTTAGAGAGGGGGGTTTATTGATGGGCTTGGCATGGGGCTCCAAGTCAATCAGGTGATCCACTTATCTCTAAGGTGGGAGAGTGGTGGGGGGTTGAAATAGGTCCTCATATTCAGCGAAAAGTGCTTTTACTGTTGCATTTTGCTTTCCTAAAGTGTGACGGTCATCAATATCCTTATGAAAATGCAAGAGAAAGATTTGTGAGCATTTCTTGAATTCCTTTTTGAGTTGTCTTACTGTTATAAGCTGAAAATCTGCAATTTCTTTGATGCCTTCCAAATGTACAAGCTACCCATGCATTACAAACTCCATATACAATTGAGAGAAGTCCATAGAGATTTTTCCCAACTATTGTAGCCAATCACAACCTAAAACAATATCCAGTAGGCCCATATTAAGGGTAATTAAGTCCACCTTTGCTGCGTAATTTTCAGCCAACTTGAGAGACACTTGTGCGCATACATGGGAGCTTACTTCCTCACTTCCATTGGCCACTTGAACCTTAAGAGGTTACTGTAATTCAATATGAATACATGTCAAACAAGCAAGAATCAATTTATTCACAAAGTTGTGTGTGCTGCCACTATCTATACGAATGTATACATTCTTGCCATCAATGTTACCATGTACCTGTAGGGTATTTGGGCTCTTAGAGCCGGTTCCATGCATCCATGGAGATTGAACAAGCTGATATAGTGGTAAGTGTGGGGTGCAAAGGGTCATTCCCAAGCATGTCGTCTATGGGGTAGCCACCGGGGTCAAAAGGGAACCCATCTGGTGAGTCATAAAACTGATTGGGGTCAAGATCCTCTTCATATTCAACATTTTTAGCATGTGTCATCATGGGAGAGGTGTCATGTGAGTCCTGTTCCAACTTGTCACTATCTTCTAACACATGCATGCTATTAAACTTGACAATGGCATTCTTAAAGGGGCATTTGGATGCATAGTCAGTCGTGTACTTATCCCCACATTTAAAGCACAATCCCTTAGCCTTGCGATCCTTGACAACCTCGGGAGGGATGAATTTTTTACCATTAGAACTGAAGCCATTTCATGTCCTATTTTCAGCATAATTTGGGTCACTTTTGGAAGGGGGTGTTGTCCCAAAAGTGCCATATTTCCTTTCAGCATTAAAAGTGGGGTAGGTGGGAATTTTGGGGCTGCCATTCCCTGCATTGTTGCTCTGGTAGTTACCAGCATATGGGGGCTGTCTAGTAGGGTATATTTGTTGTCCTAAAATTGGCTACATGCCCTCATTGCAACGGTATTTCCGACCATACCGTTCGGCCAATTCTATGGCTGCAAACAAAGTGATTGGCTTTAAAGCCATTACATCAGCGGAAATATGCGCATCTAGCCCATAAATGTACTTATGCAATTTGGCCTCATCACTGACGGCCTCTACATACATGGATAGGTTCATAAACTAGTTGGTATACTCCCTCACGGTGAGATTTCGTTGATCAAACTGATACCATTGTAAGAAGCTGGGAATAAGGATTTAGTGTAAAATAATATTGATATTATGCCATGTCACACTGACATTGTATAAAAGGAGAGGACATGTAAATTTTCACATCTTTTTGACACATTAATACAATTACTGTCCTTCTCTCCCACCTTGCTCACAACTTCCATGGCTTCTCTCTCTTTCCTGTCTTTCTCTCTCCAAATCTAGTATTTCTCTCTCATCATCACTCTTTTTCTCTCTTCCTGCAATCTTTCTCTCTCTTCTACATTCTTCTCTCTCCTCTTTCTCTCTTTCTAGTGCTGGGAATAAGGATTTAGTGTAAAATAATATTGATATCATGCCATGTCACACTGACATTGGTATAAAAGGAGAGGATATGTAATTTTTCACATCTTTTTGACACATTAATACAATTATTGTCCTTCTCTTCCATCTTGCTCACAGCTTCCATGGCTTCTCTCTCTTTCCTGTCTTTCTCTCTCTAAATCTAGTATTTCTCTCTCCTCGTCACTCTTTTTCTCTCTCTTCCTACAGTCTTTCTCTCTCTTCTACAGTCTTCTCTCTCTAGTTTTTTCTAACAAGTGGTATCAGAGCATTGGTCTTTGATCCATTTTTCCTTCTATTTTTCAGTCCTATTTTCCTCCATCATAATCAATTTCAGATAAGTATTATACAAGACAGTGAGTAGTGGAGTGCTCCAGACCATCTACAGTTAGTAAGAGACTACATCTAGAGATCTCCAAGGTCAGATATGGCGGAGGATAGCTAAAGTGGCATGTCGCCATCAAATTTCATGCAAAATTGGAGGTAACTAGGGTAAAGGAGAGTTAACCAAGCTTGGTTTGGGGGTAAACTATGGTTACTTTTCAAAAGAGGTCTTCCTTTCCTCTTTCTTCAAGCTTTGGTCAAGCTTTCATGGAGTTTGTAGCAGAGATTTTCTCCTAGCCTTCAGCCCTTGAGGTTTTATAGGCATTTCATGCTAGAATCTTCTTCTAATCTTCATCCTCAGCAAGTAGATTACCAATTTGTATCTGCATTGAGCTATGGACTGCAGAGAATAGCCTCGAAAATTGCGGCACAAATTTCGGGCTGATTCCAGGCCTTGATTCTCCTTTTGCTGATCATACTATAGTTGGTGGCTTTGTCATTGATCATTTGCATGCTGAAGCTTCCACAAATTCATGGAAAAAGTGGCATTCTCCTCTTCCCCTATTTCTGAGAAGCCCTAGCTATGGCAGCCATGAAAGCTTCAACCCAAGCTTTCATTTCTCAACAATTTCTTGAAGATTCATCTTTTCAGCCCGTGGGATCATTTCAGTAAGGATTCTTCAACAAATTGCAAGGATTAAGCACGAATGGTCAAAGATTGAAGCTCAAGAGCTTCCATGGAGCCAAAATTTGGGGAAAACAGGTTTAATGCTTCAATCTCAAGCATCTGAAGCTTCAAGATTGTTCTTAAGCATTAAATACACAAGGCTTGAAGATTATTTTGGTAACATTGGACCACCGGACACTTTATCAAGCATATGAAGATTGATCAAGTCATCATCAACCATGTCAAAGGTACTTTTCTTCAATTCTTAATCTCTCTCATTAATCCATTTTCTGAGCTTAATCCATTTGATTGAGAGATTAAAGAATTGAATAATATCCATCAAATTTCAGCCAACCCTTGCTTGAATCAATCCATTCATGTAATGCAATGTTTGCTCTATGCATATTAGTTCTAATAAGTGACTTAGAGGCTTCAATCTAAAATTTCCAGCATAACACTTGAATCCAATTGATTGAATCTATTGATTGATAAATTTGCTCACTCTAATCCATTGATTGGCTGAATTATTTTACCCAAGCTAAAATATTGTAAAAGGGTAAGTACTAGCAATCAGTGAGTCACTGAATTGCATTGGTAAGACCCTTATCCTATCCAGTTTTGCAAAATTCTATACAATTGCATCTCATGAAAGGGGCTGAATGAATATTTCAGAAATGCATTTCATGCTGATTGATTAGATTAGCAAGCTACTGCCATGTTGATATACCCACCAAGGAAAAAGGTGGATGCCGAGGGAGATAGTGGGACAAAAGAGAGGTGTCCCTCCCTCACTATCAAAGATCCCGAAGGGGTGCAACCAACCGACCCGGGGGGAACTTTGCTCACCTTCCGGTGATTCGGAGCCCATGTAGGGAGCCTATCATGTCGTTTTATCCCTCACACAAGTACAATGAGTGGAGAATTGAAGATTGAAGACTTTCCAAAGGCTCAAGTATCTTCAGGATCAAAACAGGGTAAAACAGGGATTTTACATCGCACTACATGACATTTACAGGTTGTTACAGGTACACCCTTCATTATTGAAGTATAGTTGTAGGTACTACATGGTACCCATAGGTCCTATTCAGCCTTTTATAGGGTTTGGTAACCATTTGGGGTTACTATCTTGCCTTACAGGGTCAAAACATGGCACTTACAGGTTAAAACAGGGTGCAAGCCTGGACAGTTCAGACTCAGAAAATCGAGTTGCAGAATTTTCTATCCTAAATCTGTTGTAGCATGCTATAGCTCATCTTGAAGAGGGCATTCTTGGCTTCGATTTTAACTTAAAAATTTTGAAATCAGAGTTCCCTAGCAAAAGCTATAGCCATTTTTCTGACAGGGGGTACTGCAGGACTGCACTATTATGGCAAGACATAAGGGTAAAAATAAGGTCAAGGAAGATTATGCTCAAAAAATCAGGGATTCCATGATGGATAATGCACCTCAAGAGAGCCTTGAAGAGCCTCAACAACAAGGGGAAGCTTGTGCATGTATGAACAAAGACATAGGGAACATCATGAGGCCATATTATCAAGAATGGAGGAAATGGTTTTGTCTACTGATCAAATGAAGTCTTCCATTGAGAAGTTAGTAGATTCAATGACTCAAACAAAGGCTTCTATTGATAAGTTGGTGGAATCTAATGCTCAAATTATGGCACAATTCTTCCAATGGATGCAAATGCAAATGGGATCTAAAGAAGCTAAGGAGAAAGCTTATTCAAACAGTGAGCCTTCAGTCCCACTTCAGCCATCTAACCAAAATGGTCATGGTCATGGGATTATTGGAAGAAGAGGCATCTCAAATAGCCAATATGAAGTAGGTGAGGCTTCACAAAGGCATGATGACTATTTGGGCAGCTTGAATGGAGCTAACTCTCAAGCTTTTGGGCTGAATACTCAAATTCCTAGGGGTCCTCTACCAACAGGAAGATTGCATAGTGGTTCTCAGCCACCTATTGGTAGATTTCCACCTCAATTTGGGGGTTCCATGCATAGTACTCATGATCAGTCTATTTTGGGATAGCAACCATTCCATGAAAGAGAGCTAAATGACAAGATTTTTTTAGCCAAATTTAATGGTCAGTTATCTTCACCATCAGATTTAGAGGAGTGGACCTCTAAGATGGAATCCTACTTTGACATTTTCCCTAAAACTGATGACATGAAGATTCATTTTGCTTCTTTGCTTTTGGAGGGATGTAGCCATACTTGGTAGAGGTATATAAAAAAAGAAAACATAGAGAATTGGGAAGCTTTCAAGGCACTTATGGCTGAAGTATTTGTCTCCCCTCTTGAAAAAGAGAAATTGGCACAGAGATGGTATGGTTTGGAACAAAGAGACCTAAGTGTAAGAGAATACACTAACCAATTTCTCAATCTAACCATGTATGTAGAAAGCATCAGTGAGAGGCTAAGCTCCACAAGTACATGTATGGTTTAGAGCTATCTTTATCAGCTGATGTCATGGCACAAAACCCTACTTCCCTCTTTAAGACTACTGAGCTTGCGGAGCACTATGGAAGAAAATATAAAAGAGAATCTTCATTTCAGCCTGGTTTTGGATAGCCAAGGACTGTTTTTAAATAGGGGCAAGTTGGTAATGCTTATGGTAGCAATCATGTTCCAAATGGGAGTTTACGGGTACCAACTTATCCACCATTCAATGCTTCTAGACCTCAAAGTAATTTTAGGATAGCAAAGAGTCCTAGAGTTGAATTCAAACAAGGGGACAGTAAACCTAAATCCATTTCAGCCAACATGAATCCTAAATCTATTCCTATGGATCTTTACAAAGAAAGAAAGGAGAAAGGCTTATGTTTCAAGTGTGGGGAAAAGTATACACTTGATCATGCCTCAAAGTGTGTATACAAAAATGTCAAACCCAACTTCAGAGTATGTTAGTCTTGGAGGATTTTGAAGATGAGATGGATGAAGCTAATGCAATTGCACTTAATGTTGAAATGAAGATCTTGAGGAAGAAGTTGGGCAAGAGTATTTCTGTGATCCAGCCGACTCTTTTCCTTTTGATCTAGGTGGAAGTGTTCCTTTTGATCCAGGTGGGAGTTGTCATGAGCCACTTGCTGCCACTAATTGTTCTATTTCCATGGATGCTTGGATAGGATCTAAGAGCCCTAATACACTTCGTATGAAGGGTAACATTCATGGAAATCCAGTGTTCATTTTGATAGATAGTGGCAGTACCCATAGTTTTGTGAATAAGTCCATCATGGATAAGCTGAATTGTATTCCCACAGATTTACAGCAGCCCATTAGAGTTCAAGTGGCCAATAGTGAAGCGAAAATCAGCACACAGATATGCCCACAGGTTTCTTTACAGCTGGTTGAAAATTTTGAAGCAAAAGTAAACCTGATCACTTTGGAAATGGGACCTATGGACATCATACTCGGTTGTGATTGGTTGATGACATTAGGCAGGATCACTATGGATTGCTCACAGTTGTATATGGAGTTAATCTTCAATGGACAGCTTATCCATTTACAGGGAATTCGTAATAGATCAGATTTTCAGCTTATTACCATTCAACAACTCAAAAGGGAGTACAAGAGGCGCTAACAAATATTTGTTTTGCATTTGAATAAAGAGATGCAAGATCAACCCAATAATTCAGCAAACCATCCAGCCTTGAGAAGAAGCTTCGATCTTGTTCTATCGTGGAATATTTGATCAAACGATGTTTACCACCTGAGGAAGCTTCTTGGAGTCTTGATTCTATATTGGATGAGTTTCCTTTCTTAAGGGATACATTGGTGGCTGAAGCCTATTGATTATGGAGCTAGTGATGATGCAGACATGATCAGGACAACACGCTGTTTTAGAACAGTTTTTATCGTGCTTAATTTTTAGAACTAAGCTATCTACATGGGCTTAAAGTACTCTTCAAGAGCTCCGTTTTGATATATGGCACGCCTCATTTGGACACTTCTACTAGAAGTTATGGCAAATTTGGTCCAGCAGGGTCTGTTTACATAGAAAGCTATTTACTTCATTTTGAGATGAACTGTTGAAGATTTTATGGTTCCATATACTTTTGAAATATTCCAGATCATGTATATAGCTGAGGCCTACTCTTGTTCTTCAATTGTAGTCCATATGGTTGGTCATACTTCATTCATTTTCCTGTTTGTAAAGCTGTGAAAATGGAGTAGTACTCTGTTCTATCCATCCTTTTCTAGTCTTTTAGGTTTTTTTAAAGGACAAAAACTTTTGAGAAGGGATGGATTGTAAGAAGCTGGGAATAAGGACTTAGTGTAAAATAATATTGATATTATGCCATGTCACACTGATATTGGTATAAAAGGAGAGGACATGTAAATTTTCACATCTTTTTGACACATTAATACAATTATTGTCCTTCTCTCCCATCTTGCTCACAGCTTCCATGGCTTCTCTCTCTTTCCTGTCTTTCTCTATCCTCGTCACTCTTTTTCTCTCTTCTTGCTATCTTTCTCTCTCTTCTACAGTCTTCTCTCTCCTCTTTCTCTCTCTCTAATTCACTCTCTAACAACCATTGCCTAGCCAAACGTTCTTTCTCTACCGGGGAGACAAAAACTTGGACCATATGCATCTTGAAATCTTCCCAATCATGAAACTATTGGTTTTCTCTTTGAATAAATCTCCACCATGTGTGGGCAAAGCCCTCCAGGTGAAGGGGGGCAAAAATAATCTTTGCCTCGTCGGTACGGGGATAAATGAGAAAATAGGCATCCAATTTAGAGGTCCATTCCTCTAATTCAGCTGGGGATGAGGATTGCCCATTAAACATAGCAAACACAATCTTGTCACACGGCTCATTTGGGCCTTGCTTCCCATATGCCATGTGCTACATACTGCCCATGTATGTTGTGCTGCCCATACATGCATTGCTGTCCAAACCCTAGCTGTCCAAAATTTCCATGTGGGCCATGCTGCCCATGCATTACATGAGGACCAAATTGCACATTAGGACCTTGTTGTCCAAAATGACCATGATGCCCATGCATTAAATGCGAACCGGGCTGAACATTGGAGCCTTACTGCCCAAAACTACCATGTGCATGCTGCCCATGTACACCTTGCATTCCATGGTGCCCAAAATTTGCATTAGGCCCTTGCTGGCCATTCCCATGAGTATGCATATAGCTTCCATTATGGGGGAGTTTTTGTCCCAAGGATGGGCTTGAAGGGTTCGTAATGGGGGAGGGAAGGATGGGTTCATCATGTCAAGTGGAGGGCTTGCCCATCTCATAAGTGCTATGGGGAAAGCCATGGGTGCCACCAAAACCTTGTGGGCTATGCCCGGTCTCCAAGGAGGGTGGTTGGCCTCAGGGGGAGGGACATGCTCCTTGGGCCGATTTGAGGAGGGTGCGATGGTAGGGATGAGGGCGCCCATGCGCTTGATGAGTAAGTCCATCTTGGCCATCATCTCAGAATGACACTGATCTTGGTAGGTTTCCATCTCCCTATGGCGTTGTTCCAACTCTTGATGTTGGTCGGCATGACGGGTCTCATGTTGGCATAGAGTATAGTTAAGCATAGAGAAGCAGTCCATCTCAGGGGCACCATCTTCAAACATGTCTTCACGATCCTCTTGGGCTGAGCTAGGATCATTCATTGAGGCACGGGAGTCCCTTATTTCACTCTAGAAGTCCTCTTGGGCCTTTGCTTTTCCCTTGTGGCCTGCTATCCTAAGTGCAGTCCACTAGACCCCATGTTACAGAAATGGCAATATCTTGAGCTAGGAAACTCCGATTGCCAAGATTTTTGATTCAAATTAAAGCTCTTGATCCCCTCTACGAGGTTATGTAAAAATATCTCTGACAATAAATGATCAAGGTTTTTCTGTAATTGACTTTTATGGGCTGACTGTGTAGGACTGCTGCCTGTCCTACAGTACCTCTGAGCACAAAATTGGGCATACCTCCCAAACCATAGGGAGGAATGGGGAGATTTTTGGTTTGGATCGAAGGGACAATGCTATCTTTGAATGGAGCTATAGGGTCTATGCTTAGTTGTCAAGATTGTGGGAGAGAAGGAAGGAGTCTCGCTTGAAGCTTTCTTGCTTGCACAATGGGGGAAGACACACAAGGGTGGAGGCTGAAAACAGTTTTCCTCTTCTTAGTTGTGTAAGCCAAAAGAACTCAAGTACAAAGAAATAGAAGAACCCTAGATATGGGTCTCAAACCAAACTCAACTAACTAAGGTGGCATACTAACTGAGCCACGAACTAGAGTAGATAAGGATAGCTATCATGTAGCTATTATTCAGGGGCGGTGTACCAACTGCATCTGCAACTGACAAGTCGGTGACATAAATACACAACGGTCACCCTGGCGTATCACGAGTGGAGCTCGATATGTCAATACTCCCCCTCGAGCTCAATCCCAATTCCTGCACACCAAGCAGGTCTCTGAACTTGCGCAGCTTCTCTGCGCCCAATGCCTTCGTGAATATGTCAGCTACCTGATCCTCTGTGCTGACATAAACTAGATCAATAAGACCTAGTAAAACCCTCTCTCGCACATAGTGATAATGCACCTCAATGTGCTTTGTTCTAGCATGATAGACTGGGTTGTTTGCCAAGTGTATACTACTCACGTTGTCACAATAAATGACAACTGGCCCATCTGTAGACTGATGCATATCATAAAGTAGCTTATGCAACCAAGCTACCTCACATGCAGCCATTGCTGCACCCCTGTACTCAGCCTCTGTGCTCGACAAGGCAACTGTAGGCTGTTTCTTGCTGCTCCAAGTGACTGCAGCACTCCCAAAAGAGAACACATATCCACTGGTAGATCGTCTATCAGAAATGCTACCAGCCCAATCAGCATCAGTGTATCCATGCAACTGTATCTGAACCCCAGTCTCATAAAATAGTCCATACTGCAATGTGGACTTCACATACCTGAGTATGCGTCTAGCCGCATCCAAATGCGGTTTCCTTGGAGCCTGCATAAACTGACTTACCAATCCAACAGCATAGCTCAAATCTGGCCTGGTAATAGTCATATAAATCAAGCTTCCTACTATGCGTCTGTACATAGTAGGGTCTTCCAGAAGCTCACCTGCATCTGTGCTCAGCTTCACATTCTGCTCCAAAGGAACTGAAATAGGCTTACAGCCTGTCATCCCATATTTGGACAGCATGTCCAATCCATACTGCCTCTGCAAGAGCTGTATCCCACTTGGTGATCTAATCACCTCGATGCCCAAGAAATAACGCAGCTCTCCCAAATCCTTCATCTCAAACTTCTGCTTCAATAGCATTTTCACATGAAGGATATCTTCATCACTGTCACCTGTCATAATCAAATCATCAACATAAATGACAAGTAGCATAATACCTTTCTCTGTTTTTCTCACATAAAGTGAGAAATCTGCCTTGGAAATCTGAAAGCTAATAGTGACAAGATACTGTCCTATCTTGTCAGACCATGCTCTAGGTGCTTGCTTCAAGCCATACAAAGCTTTCTTCAACCTGCAAACAAACTCAGGATGAACATCATGCACATAACCTGGTGGCTGCTCCATATAGACCTCTTCTTGCAACTCACCATGCAAGAAGGCATTCTTTACATCCATCTGATGTAAAGACCATCCCTTTGATGCAGCCATAGCAATGACTGCTCTTACGGTTGCCATCCTTGCAACCGGACTGAATGTTTCTTCATAGTCAATGCCATATGTTTGTGCATACCCCTTGACTACTAATCTTGCCTTGTATCTGTTCACAGAACCATCTGCATTGTGCTTCACCTTATAAACCCACTTACAGCCAATTGCATTCTTACCTTTAGGCAAAGGTACCAATTCCCATGTAGCATTTGCTTCCAAGGCATCCATTTCTTCATCCATGGCTTTCTCCCATTTTTCTTTTCCCATGGCTTGCTCAAAAGAAGTGGGTTCTGGTTCCTGTATCACTTTGACCATATATGCATAGTGAATGGCTGTAAATCCATCATATTTCAGCCTATCCACAGGATACCTAGCTCTCGTAGACCTGCGCAAAGTAGGTTCACTCCCAGGTGCTCTCAAAACATCCCTGGTCTTCCTTACTCCAGGTGTAACAATAGAAGGAATACCCAACTCATCATCAATGCTCTGCTCTGAGCCACTGGATTCACCATCCACATAAGAGTGACCTGCATTCACATCAAACATGGGCTGATCAACCTTCTCTTTTCCTTTTCGTGATACCTGCATACCACTATCTGCATTGCTTTGAGAAGATTCTCCTGATCTCAATCTGCCTGTCCATGGCGAAGAATGTGAACCACTGCTAGAGGACGCTCCAGGTCCACTAATATTTTGTGACTGCTGCTGTGAATTCTGTGCAGCATTACCATTTTGTGCATCTACATCATCAATCACATTTACTGGTTTATACCAGCTACTCATCTCATCAAAAACAACATCTCTGCTCACTGTAAACTTACGAGTAGAAGGGTTATAGCATCTATACCCTTTTTGCTGCAGAGAGTAACCAATAAAGATGCACTTCTCAGCTTTTGGATCCAACTTGGATCTCAGCTCATCTGGCACATGTACATAGGCAATGCAACCAAAAATTTTCAAATGAGAAATATCTGGTTTCCTACCAGTATACCTCTCCTCTGGAGTCATTCCATGTATTGCTGCAGTGGGGGTCCTGTTCATTATGTAGACTGCTGTAGCAACTGCTTCAGCCCAATAAAAATCTGGCAAGTCTTTTTCATTGAGCATGGCACGAGATACCTCTCCAATATGCCTGTTTTTCCTTTCTGCAATTCCATTTTGTTGTGGGGTATAACTGCATGAATATTGCTGCTTTATGCCATGCTCCTGCAAGAACTTTGCAAACTCATTTGAGAGGTACTCTCCCCCTCCATCTGACCTCAGGCATTTTATTTGTAGACCTGTTTCTTTTTCAGCCATAGCTTTAAGGGTTTTGAAATGCCCAAAAACTTCACTTTTCTTTTTCATAAAATACACCCAAACTTTTCTGCTATAGTCATCAATAAAAGTGACAAAATAATGACAGCCTCCAAGAGATGCAGCTTTAGTAGTCCACACATCAGAGTGGATTAATTCCAATGGCTTCTCACTCTCTTGAACATGTCTAGGAAATGGTTTCCTTGCCTGTTTTCCAAACTGACAGGCTTCACATACCTTATGCATTTCTGCAACCTTGAATTTTGGCAATCCTGCAATAATATTTTGGGCCTGCATTGATTTAAGTCGCTGTACATTAACATGACCAATGCGTTTATGCCAGATATCAATATCTGCAACTACACCAGTCCCATGTGCAAACATTGCTGCACTCAATTCAGACATGTCTACATCCAACGTAAACATTCTTCCCTTCTTCTTTCCTTTTGCTATCAAGCGACCTTTATTTTTCATATCCTCAACAAAGCATCCATGAGGATTAAATCTGACCTGCAAGCCCTGCTCAACCATTTGACCGACAGAAACCAGATTCTTGGTGATATTCGGGACATGAAATACATCGGACAGGTATTTCTTTTTCCCATCCTGCATAGACAAGGGAATTTTTCCAATCTGCACAATAGGATGTGCAGTATCATCACCAGTCTCCACAAATCCTGGTTTTTCCATTTTCCTTGCATCCTCCATCCATTCTGCATGACCTGTCATGTGGTTTGATGCACCTGAGTCAACATACCATACATCATTGCTTTCTTCTGCACTTGTCACAGAATTGTTCATGTGCTGCACCATGAACAAATGCTCATTTCTGTCATCACCCTGTCTGCTAGAAGATGCATAATTCCCTTGTTGCAGTTTTCCATTCATGATGTCATTCTGCTTTTTATAGCAGTCTTTAGCCATATGACCCATTTTACCACAGTAGTAGCATTCAACATTACTGTTTGCATTTTGACCTCTTTGCCATCCACCACGACCTCTTTGGCTCCCCCTGCCTCTAAAGTTACCACGTCCTCCTCCATAGGACTGGTTTTCTTGAGTTTGCTGCATATTCTGATTTCTACCACGGCCTCCAAATCGGCCTCCTCTACCTCTGCCTCTACCTCTTCCAGCATTTGAGTAGAAGACGGCTTCTTTTGAAGTTCCTCCTGAAGAAGATGCACCACCATTTCTCTGTTCCTCAGAAATTAGAAGAGCAATCAACTCCTCAAAATCAGGAAATCTTTCACGAACTGAAATGGATGTCCGAAACTGTGCATAATCCTTTCCTAGACCATTCAAGGTCACAGAAACTAAATCATCATCTTCCACTGGTGACCCAATAGAAGCAAGTGCATCTGCAATCTTCTTCACCTTCATATGGTAGTCGTTGATGCTCATATTTTCTCTTTGCACATTGTGCAACTCTTGCTTGAGCTGCATTTTCCTGGCTTGCGTATTTGTGCTATACATTTTTGACAAAGTATCCCATGCCTCCTTTGGCGTACTTGCATCCTGAATATGCACAATCATAGAGTCTGAAATGCTGATAGACAGCCAATACATAACTTTCCTGGTTCTCTCATGCCATGCTTTAAATGCCTGCATTTGCTGTTGATTGGGAACATCAGGAAGAACTGGTTCTTCTTCATTTCCTGCAACAAATTCCCAATATCCTTTTCCCATAAGGAAATTCGTCATTCTAAACTTCCATGCTTGGAAGTTGTTCTTGTCAAGCTTTTCAGTGACAATCTGTGAAAGAGAATCAGATGCCATTACAGAAGACTGCAAAAAATTCTGTCACTACAAAAACCACAGCTTCACCCTCACAAGGGAAAATCTGCAAAACTGGCGAAAGTGGTATTTGACCACACAGTCACTTCCTAGTGACGATTTTGCATCAACAGGCAACAGGGATGATTCTGTAACTCCCAATGTCTCTGCGCGCAAGCATACAATGCAATTTTTACAGTAACTATTCACCGACATGTAGAACAGTGGCTGCATAGCATAAAACTGGGCCTTTTCCTGAGTGCGTGCAGAAAACTTCCGCCTCCAAAACAGGCCCCGAAATGGCCTCAAATAAAAAAAACAAGGTCGCCGAGGCTAAAGCCCTCACCCGCAGCATATACTGCCCTCTTACTTCACCGCGAAGGGCGTCTCAACCTGAGACAATGCACTCCTGCATTTTCCGGCTGTGCTACCTGCAGAGATCTGCTCCCAAAACAGAAAATGAAAGCAACACTGCTCCTCTTACCAGAACACCGCGAGCTTGGCTTGCTTTCTTGAGCTCCTTACCACGAACAAGGCTCTGATACCATGTCAAGATTGTGGGAGAGAAGGAAGGAGTCTCGCTTGAAGCTTTCTTGCTTGCACAATGGGGGAAGACACACAAGGGTGGAGGCTGAAAACAGTTTTCCTCTTCTTAGTTGTGTAAGCCAAAAGAACTCAAGTACAAAGAAATAGAAGAACCCTAGATATGGGTCTCAAACCAAACTCAACTAACTAAGGTGGCATACTAACTGAGCCACGAACTAGAGTAGATAAGGATAGCTATCATGTAGCTATTATTCAGGGGCGGTGTACCAACTGCATCTGCAATTGACAAGTCGGTGACATAAATACACAACGGTCACCCTGGCGTATCACGAGTGGAGCTCGATATGTCAACATTAGTCACACAAGAAGGCTTTGCTATAATTGGCTTTTTACGGGCTGACTGTGTGGAACTAGCTATCTGCAACACCCTACAAGAACTCCTTCAATGAGCATACATTATCCCAATGCTGAGGTACTTATTCCAAGACATCCTAGGCCTCAATGGTGGTTCTCAATGCCACATAGGGCCATACATCATTTGCATCAATAGTTCTGCTGAGACCATTTCTTGACTGTATACCCTGCCCATCACTGCATACATCTAGGTTGTTGGTCTTTTCAGCAGCTTGCCACACAAGTTCTGAATCCTCAAGCTTCCATTCATCACCATTGACTTGAGAGTTTTGGATCCTCAAGCTCTACCTATCTGGCTACAGTGACTCCATCGTTGACAATTTTGGGGGAGCCATACTTGCTCTCTAGCTCACAGTTTTCTCGTTGGTACCTACGGCAACCACCTTGAGGTACTTGAAGAGTTTTTGTTATCTCAAGATTACTGACTTCACAAATCTCCTTGAGGGATTTGTATCGTGGGCCTTGGCTAGACGAGTTGTTGGAAGGGGTTCCAATGCACGTAATTGGTTCATTGGTTCCAAAAGTGGAGGAGGGTTGAGAGGTGAGAGAGCTTTATCATCTTGAAGAAGGTTAGCAGAGTTTGGGCAAGGATTATCACCACTTCAGAGGATGAAGTAGGTTGATTTGCGGGACCTGCATTTGAAACTCTTCCTGACTCAGGAATCCAGCACCATTGAGCATCACCGGGGGAAGAGCGCTCAGGAATCAAGGGATTGGGTGATTCATGGACATCACAAAATTGGTATCAAACCTGCATGCAAAAGCACTCACCAGTGAGAGTTTGTTGGCATGGGGGAGAGGAGGCAGACAACAACCATTCAGTAGATGGCACTTCCAAATAGGAGTGATCTTCTCTATCACCCTATTTGGCCAATCAGCATCTATCCTATATTTAAGAAGCACTTCTTCGGCTTTTTTGTGTGTCTGCAAATTCACTAGGCTAGACTAGTCTTGCATAGTTTGAACAAGAGAGCTGAATTTTTCAAGCTCATTCTACAAATTAATAGTGGAAGACTTGCCTGTAAGCAATGTTCCTGCAAATACTCCATCTTTGACAAAGATTGGGCTATAAGAAGAAGGGCAACCACAAATTTCTTGGAGAGGGTAACCATTAACTCTTCCTCGAGCTTGAATAAGGTATGTCAATCGGTTCTTGCTCTCTCTTTTACATCCAATTGTTGAGCTCAGCTACTTGATGAGAGAGAATTGCATGCCTTCTTGAAGCTTGAGAGTGCCAATTGAATTCCCATCCCCATTCCATACTCTTGAAATGCATGCATGGCTGAACGTTGTTTAAATTCCTTTCCCCATTGATCAAGATTTTACTCTAATCCTTAACTGTACTCTTGTCTTGATTCTGACCGATAAGAAAGAAATTTGTAAGAAGGGTAAGTCATGCAATCAGTGAGTCACTGATTTGTAGAGGTAACCCTTTTCCCATCCCATTTTCCTTATTGATCATGCATATCATGAAAGGCCCAATCCTCAATTTGTAAATGCATATCATGCTTGTTGCTTAATAATAAATGTCTGCCATGTATATTCCGGGTGAGAAAAATCCCAATGCCACGCGAGGCGGCAAGACAAAAGAGGGGCGACCCCCCCTTGCCATCAAAGACCCTGAAGGGGTGCACAACCCGGCCCGGGGGGGAACTTTGCCGACCTCCCGGTGATCCCCGGAGCCCAAAATTTTCTTGCAGGTGTAGGTACACTTGAATGAATAGCCCGAGCCCCGATCATTTACATTCCACAACCTTGTAGATGTATTGGTAATGATATGTATCACTTGGGAATGTACGGTGGATGTATACAGTGATGGGCAGGTATGAAGTCAAGAAATGGTCTCAGAAATAGAACTATTGATGCAAATGATGTATGGCTCTATGTGGCATTGAGAACCACCATTGAGGCCCAGGATGTCCTGGAATAAGCACCACCACATTGGTCGTGCTTGCTCAAGGGCTCATTGTAGAGGGTGTGAATGTGGTTGCCGTAGGTGCCAACCCTATCCAGATATCCAGAGGCATTGAGAAAACTGTGAGCTAGAGAGCAAGTATGGCTCCCCCAAAATCTCGTCAACAATTGAGTGATTGTATCCAAAGAGGTAGAGCTTGAGGATCCAAGGTATTTGGCTCGTATCCTCGCAGTTTGCCACTCATTCGCAATGCAACCAACAACTGACCTCTTCAAAATTGGCTTGGGGTTGAAAAAAAAGCTGCCATCTTTGTCTTTTGGCCTCCAAATTTGTCAAGCCTCCTGCCATAGTTGTGTCAACTCCCAAGAAAGTTGCCATCTCTATAGTACTTCTTGACTGCTGGGGTTCTTCAATGTTGTACTTGTGCACATTAGGGTTTCTTGAGACTGAAAAAGGAACTAAATCTAAAGGAAGGAGAGAGAAAGGAAGGAAATAAAAACTAGGCTCTGATACCATCTATCATGAAAGAGACCTAACTAATCTAACTAAGAGAGAGAAGAGAGAGAAAGATCGCAGAAGAAGAGGGGGAGGAGAGAGAAAGACAGGGAGACGAGAGAGAAAGAGAGGAAAGAGAGGAAGAAGAAGAAGCCACGAAAGCTTGTGAAGATGAAAAGAGAGATAATTGATAATTCCCTAATACCTCAGAATACCCTCTTACACCTTATATACCGTCAGTGTGACTGGTATGTTCCCATGCCATGTTCCTGTGTCCCCCGCTCGTTACAAATAGACTCACCAAGGTAGCCCATTTCATTTCAACCAAGATCTAGTTTACTGCTTCTCAAGTGGGTAGTTAGTTTATGGAGAAGATTTTTAGATTACATGGATTACCACAGTGATTATTCATGACAGAGATTCAAAGTTCATGAGTAACTTTTGGTATGTGGTATTCACATCCATGGGCACTAAATTGGCTCTCTCTATGGCCTATCATCCACAAACTGATGGATAGACAGAAAGGGTAAACAAGTGGTTGGAGACTTATCTTCGCCATTTTTGTTATAATGTCCGAAATTCATGGGATTCTTGGTTACACTTGGTTGAGTTTGCCTACAATAACTCCATTCATGCTAGCATTGGAGTTTCACCCTTTGAGGCTATGTATGGATATAAGGTGCCCTTACCCATAGTTATCTTCAATGAAAAAATCAATCCTCATGGGAAGGAAGAATTGGAAAGAATGCAGACCCTTCTTCAACAGTGTAAGATGAATCTTAGGAAAGCCCAAGACCAAATGAATATGTATATAGATGAGAAGAGGTGACCTTTAGAGTTCCAAGAAGGAAATTTAGTTTTATTGAAGGTGCCCAAGTCTTGGTACTCAATTTTGAAAAATAGATCTAGTAACAAGCTTGCTCACAGATTTTATGGGCCTTACAAGATCCTGAAGTGCATTGGAGACTTGGCATATATATTGGAGCTACCCTCTTCCACTAAGATTCATAATGTATTCCATGTTAGTCAACTCAAGCCTTTCTATAGTGATCATGTTGATACAGTTGATGAGCTACCACCTATCAATAAATAAGGTCTTATTCAATACATCCTAGAGGCTGTCTTAGGTCAGCATGAGAAGAAGCTTCGCTCTTACTCCATCATTGAATATTTGATCAAATGGAGAGGTTTTCCACTTAAAGAAACTTCTTGGAGGCTTGGTTCTATAATGGGTGAGTTTCCATACCTACAGGACACATTGGGATTGCGGCTTACTGACTATGGAGCCAGCTATGATGTAGACGGGGACCTGACAGCATACTATTTTAGAACAATGTTTATTCTGCCTAATTTTCAGAATGATGCCACCTACATAGTGTCAAAGTACTCTTCAAGATCTATGTTTTGCATGTGGCACACTTCATTTGGATTCTTCTACCAGAAGTTATGGCAAATTTGGTTCTGTAGGATTTGTTCTTACAACAAGTTGTCTACTTCATTTTGAGCCCATCATTTGAAGACTTTGAGGCTCCAAGTACTTTTGAAGCACTCTTGACCATGTATATAGCTAAGGCTTGCTTTTATTCCTTCATTTCAGTCCATATGTCTTTAATCTTTCATTCATTTTCCAATTTGTATAGTTGAAAAAAAAGTATTACTCTGTTCCATCCACAATCTTTGTAAGTTTGTTTTTTAGGGCAAAAACCTTTGGGACAGGATGGATGGTAAGAAGCTAGGAAGAATAGTGGTTTAGTGTGGAAATAATAGTAATACCATGTCACACTGACGTAGCTATAAAAGAAAGGGACATGTAATTTTTCTCATCTTTTGAAACATTAATACATTACAGTCTCTTTCCTCATTACCTTGCTCATAACTTCAATGGCTTCTCACCTCTTTCTGTCTTTCTCTCTTCTCGTCACTTTCTTTCTCTCTATTCTACACTTCTTCTCTCTCTTTTGTAGTCTTCTCTCTCCTCTTTTTCTCTCTCTCCAATTCACTTCTTGACAGGCAACCCCTTCCTGACAGAAAACTACATACATACATACATACATACATACATACATGCATGCATGCATGCATGTGTGTGTGTGTGTGTGTGTGTGTGTGTTTGTCTTTCTCTCTCTCTCATTACTTAATTTGTATATTCTTAATTATATTAATTAGTATGTTAATTTATATTTTTTAATTTATTAGTTAGCTAATTAATAATATATACATTAGTAAGTTTATTAATATTAAATTGTGAGTTAGTTAATAAATAATATATTAATTAGTTACTGAGTAAAATATATATAATAATATAAATTAATGATAATAATATGTTAATTTAACTCAAATTTTTAATAGTTAGTTTATAACATGTCAATGTTAATAATGCATTAATATTAAAATAGATAATTATAATTTAGTTAATTTTAATTAGGTAATTAATTAGATTATATATATATATATATATGGTCCCGATATCTAGGTATCAGATCCCTATGGATTAACGGGAAAGGTACAACCTTCCCTATCTTTGAAACTGGCATGATCTAGCCAACCAACGGCTATTCCCTCACCATTGTTTATCGCACCTTCTTTGAACAAACCACCCTTAGCGGGAGTATTACCAATATAATCCTAGAAAGCTAATTTCTCTGGAATCTTAGACAAGGCTTTCGATAAGCTTAAGTTTTCGGACCTACTAGCACGAATTCGCATATCTATTTCTTGTTGGAAATATCCTTGATTCCATTGGTAGCGAGTGGAACCAAAGTATTCAATGGGAGTAGCGGCGAAACCATACCACATGGTTCCATAAACTACAAAAGCAATGAAAACCACAGCGGCTATGCTATTGGACAAAACGATTTCAACATTTCCCATTCGTAAAGCTTTGTATAACCGTTGAGGGTGGAGAACACTAAGATGCAATAGATCAACTAATATGCCTAACACACCCGCTAAGATATGGTGATAGGCTATTCCTTCAGGAACAAATGCGCGAAACCCTCAGCCCCCCAAGACGGGTCTACAAGTTGTACCTTTCGTGTTAATCCATAGGGATCTGATACCCAGATATCGGGACCATATATATATATATATATATATATATATATATATATATATATATATATATATATATATATATATATATATATATATATATATAACACTATTGAATTGTTAGTTATTAATAAATAATAAGTTCATTAGTAAGTTAGCAAATAATGTATGTTAATATAAATTAATTCAAATAACGTATTAATTTAATAAATTTTCAAATTAATATTAGTAATATATTAATTTTAAATTAATTAGTTTAATTTTCAAATTATTCTTACTAATGTATTAATGTCAAAATAGTTAATTTTAATTTAATTAGTTAGTATTCATTTAATTAGTTAGTATTAATTTGATTAGTATTAAAAATTTCTTTAACTAGCATTAATTTAATAAAATTAGTTAGTATTAATTAAGGTAGTTAGTTAGTACTAATTTGAGCCATGAGGAAGGGGGGGCTCTCTCTCTCCATTTAAGTAGGAAAAGAAGTATTTTTCTCATTTTTTTACAGTTAATTAATTATTTTATTAATATAAATTATTTTACTATTTAATTAGTAAGTCAAATAATCGTATTTTTAATTAATTTATTAATTAATTATTTAATTAATGTTATTTAAGGTTATATATATATATATATATATATATATATATATATATATATATATATATATATATATATATATAAAACTTAATTAGTTTACAAATTAATGCATATTAGTTAATTAATTAGTTTATTAAATATTTAGTTAATCAATATCAATTAGTTTACTATAGTTTATTATTTTATCAACCTCACTTAGTTTATGTTGATTGGTTATTATTATTTATAAAGTATATTAATATAAATTCAGAGGGTTTAAGCTTGTAGCTAGAGTAGGATATGGGATGGGAATCTTGCATAAGGACATGTCCTATTCCAGATCCACTAACGTCAGTGACTACTAGGAAAAATGGTCTATTAAAGTCAAGGAATTGCAATACAGGAGCATATGTTAAGGCATGTTTTAGTAAATCAAAAGACTTTTACTGATTTTCAAACCAATGATATACAATACCTTTCTTTAATAAATTTTTCAAAGGTAATGCAAGCAATGAAAATTTTCTCACAAATTTTCTATAAAAGGTAGCAAGACCTAAGAAAGAATGTAATTCGTGCACATTTTTAGGTATCGGCCAATTCAAAATTGCTTCTATCTTTTTAGGGTCAACTTTAATACCTTCAGATGAAACAATATGTCCTAAATATTCAATTTGGGTTTGAAAATTTTTACTCTTTTCATATATTAATATTAATAAATTTATATATTAACTAATATATTGATATAAATCCATTAACATAAATCAATATGTTAGTATAGTAATATTTATTAATTAGTATATTACCAAATACCAAGGTCTACATATATGTGGCCTTCCTCTCTACCATGCACTACACAAGCATTCACTTCTTAATGTTGAAGAAGGATGACATTTGCAATGGCAATGGCTACCGTGTTCTTGCTAGCACCCATGCAAATTGCCGAATATAAAGCACATTGATTCACTGCAACAATGACCATGAGGTTGGCCAAGTATATGTTCTAGATCCCTTGGTCTCACAAGGCTATCTTGTCGAACAAGGAAATGGGCCTACATTGCAACCTTCCCCCACATTAGACCTCATCCATAACCCTTGCAGCTTTGAGAAAACAATAATTACTATGGAAGCCTCACCACCCCTTTGGACATGGCGAAAAACAAGACCATCCCAATCACACTTGATGTGGAACATGGGGGGATATGACCATCCTCTTATGCTACAAATGTGGTTGAGTACATAATGTCTTCAGGAGGGTGACACCGAGTGTTACATCATTTGCCTTAGAGTATGAGTGTTATAGAGAGAATAGAGAAGATCTATGGCAATTTTGTATGATGGCAATGTGGCATATGAGCTTCCACCCATAGTAGTGGACAATATGCATCCAATGGAGGGTATTGGAGCAAAAGTACAATGGTCATTGCTAGACAAAGCCCACGTCAACATCGATGGCATTTTTTAGTACCCTTCATTGAATCAAATATGTCAGAGAACTAGAGTGTCCATATAGAAATTGTGCTGGCTGCTCAATTTTTAACTCACCAAACCAGGTGGCATGGATAGGTATAAGACTCTTCATTTGTAAAGTTATTAAAAGGATTGCGTCAGAGAGTGAACTAGGGAGAGAGAGAAATAGGAGAGAGAAGACTGCAAAAGAGAGAGAAAAAGAGTGACGAGGAGAGAGAAATACTAGATTTGGAGAAAGAAAGACAGGAAAGAGAGAGAAGCCATAGAAGCTCTGAGCAAGATGGGAGAGAAGGACAGTAATTGTATTAATGTGTCAAAAAGATATGAAAATTTACATGTCCTCTCCTTTTATACCAATGTCAGTGTGACATGGCATAATATCAATATTATTTTACACACTGTCCTTATTCCCAACTTCTTACAATCCATCCCTTCCCAAAAGTTTTTGTCCTATAAAACAAACCTGAAAGACTAGAAAAGGATGGATAGAACAGAGTACTACTCTATTTTATAGCTTGACAAATGGGAGAATGAATGAAATATGACCAACCATATGGACTAAAATTGAAAAACAAGAGTAGGCCTCAGCTATATACATGATCTGAAATACTTCAAAAGTATATGGAGCCATAAAATCTTCAATAGATAATCTCAAAATGAAGTAGACAACTTGATGTGTAAACAGACCCTACTGGACCAAATCTGCCATAACTTCTAGTAGAAGTGTCCAAATGAGGCATGCCATATATCAAAACGGATCTCTTGAAGAGTACTTTAAGCCCATGTAGATAGCTTAATTATGAAAATTAGGCACAATAAAAACTTTTCTAAAACAGCATGCTGTCCTGATCCTGTTTGCATCATCACTAGCTCCATAATCAATAGGCTTCAGCCACCAATGTATCCCTTAAGAAAGGAACTCATCCAATATAGAATCATGCCTCCAAGAAGCTTCCTCAGGTAGCAAACCTCTCCATTTGATCGAATATTCCACGATAGAACGAGATCGAAGCTTCTTCTCATGCTGACCTATAACAACCTCTGGGATGTACTGAATAAGACCTTCTTCATCAATAGGTGGCAGCTTATCAACTATATTCACTGGATCACCCTAAAAAGGCTTGAGCTGACTAACATGGAAGACATTGTGAATCTTTGTGGAAGAGAGAAGCTCTAGTCTATATGCCAAGTCTCCAATTCGCTTAAGGATCCGATAAGGGCCATAAAACCTGTGGGCAAGCTTATTACTAGATCCATCTTTTAATGTAGAGTACCTGGACTTGGGCACCTTCAGTAAGACCAACTCTCCTTCTTGGAACTCTAAAGGCCGCCTCTTCTCATCAACATACATCTTCATTTGGTATTGAGCTTTCTTAAGATTCATCTTGCATTGCTAAAGAAGGGTCTACATTCTTTCTAACTCTTCCTTCCCATGAGGATTAATCATTTCATTAAATATGACTGTGGGCAAGGGCACCTTGTAACCATACAAAGCCTCGAAGGGTGAAACTCCAATACTAGCGTGGGTAGAATTGTTATAAGCAAACTCAGCCAAGTGTAACCAAGAATCCCATGAAGTTTTGACATCATAGCAGAAATGGCGAAGATAAGTCTCCGACCATTTATTGACTCTTTTTGTTTGTCCATCAGTTTGTGGATGATAGGCCGTAGATGGAGCCAATTTAGTGCCCATAGATGTAAATACCACCTGCCAAAAGTTACTCATAAACTTTGAGTCTCTATCATGAACAATCACCTGCGGTAATCCATGTAGTCTAAAAATCTGCTCCATAAACTGACTGGACACTTGAGAGGCAGTAAACTAAAGCTTGGTTGGAATAAAATGGGCTGCCTTGGTGAGTCTATCTACCACCACATATATACTATTCCATCCCTTCTTGATAGTAGGCAAGCCAGTAATGAAATCCATAGTAATATGAGTCCATTTACCTGTAGGAATAGGTAATGGCTGTAACAAAGCTCCTGGCTTATGGGTGATGTCCTTATTCTGCTGACACTTTAGGACAAAGTCCTTGACATCTTTTCATAGTCCTTTCCAATAGAAACTTTTGCTGATCCTGCCATAGGTCTTGAAAACTCCTAAATGTCCAGCTAAAGGAGAAGAATGTAGTTCCTGCTTTATTTTCCATGTAAAGGAAGAGGTAGAAGGAATAACAATCTTGCCTTTCAACCAAATAAGGCCATTTTTGAACTAATAATGTGAGTTTTCTTTCATAAGACCTTACTGAAATTTCTGAAAAATATGGCTGAATTCTTCATCCAAAAGATAAGCCTCCTATAATTCTTCAATCCAATCATTATGCAATTCAGTCATAGTTGAAGCTTTGCAAGCCCACATAGGAGAAAGAGAATTAGCTACTATATTGTCTTTGCCCCTTGTATGAGTGATGTCAAAATCATAATTCTGTAGTGTAGCTACCCACCGATGTTGCTTAGGAGTAAGATTGGATTGAGTAAGGAAATACTTAAGAACCTTGTGATCACTGTGTACTCTGAATCAACTGTCATACAATTAATGGTGCCACTTCTTAATTGCATGCAAGATAGCCAACATATCCTAGTCATAAACATTCATTGCCATTTCTTTATCTGTAAGCTTACGGCTCTCAAAGGCAACCTATCAGTCAAAGGAGCTGCAATAGCCGCATAATGCTTGATGAATTGGTAATAGAATGAAGATAAACCAAGGAATCCTCTAAGAGAAGTAGTAGTAGTGGGTGTTGGCCAATATTTTATACATTGCACCTTCTTGGGATCAACCTGTACTCCTTTTTCATTGACAATATGTCCCAAGTATTCCACTTCAATCTGCATGAAAGAACACTTCTTCTCCTTAGCAAAAAGCCTGTGATGTCTCAATACATCAAAAACCCTCCTCATATGTGCCAAGTGATCCTGTAAAGTCTTACTTTAGATCAGAATGTCATCAAAGAACACCAAGACAAACTAAAAGAGGAAGGAACTCTAATGGACTGCTGTAAATCCATGGGAATACAATTTAGCTTGTCCATGATGGACTTATTCACAAAACTATGAGTAGTGCCATTCTTTATCAGAATGAACACTCGCTTTCCACAAATGTTTCTCTTCATACGGAGTGTATTAGGGCTCTTAGATCCTGTCCAAGAATCCATGGAAATAGAACAATTAGTGGTAGCAAGTGGCTCATGACAAGTCCCACGTGGATCAAAAGGAACACTTCCACCTGGATCAAAAGGAAAAGAGTGAGCTGGATCATAGAAATACTCTTGCCCAACTTCTTCCTCAAGATCTTCATTTTCAGCATTAAGTGCAATTGCATTAGCTTCATCCATCTCATCTTCAAAATCCTCAAAGACTAACATACTCTGAAGCTTGGCTTTGACATTTTTGTATACATACTTTGAGGCATGATCAGGTGTATACTTTTCCCCACACTTGAAACATAAGCCTTTCTCCTTTCTTTCTTTATAAAGATCCATAGGAATAGACTTACGATTCATGTTGGCTAAAATGGATTTAGGCTTGTTGTCCCCTTGTTTGAAGTCAACTCTAGGACTGTTTACTATCCTGAAATTACTTTGAGGTCTAGAAGCATTGAATGGTGGATAAGTTGGTACCTGTAAACTCCCATTTGGCAAATTATTGCTACCATAAGTATTACCAACTTGCCCCTATTTAAAAACAGTCCTTGGCTATCCAAAACTAGGCTGAAATGAAGATTCTCTTTTATATTTTCTTCCATAGCGCTCCGCGAGCTCAATAGCCTTAAAGAGGAAAGTAGGGTTTTGTGCCATGACATCAGCTGATAAAGATGGCTCTAAACCATACATGTACTTGTGGAGCTTAGCCTCATCACTGATGCTTTCTACATACATGGTTAGGTTGAGAAATTGGTTAGTGTACTCTCGTACACTTAGGCCTCTTTGTTCCAAACCATACCATCTCCGTGCCAATTTCTCTTTTTCAAGAGGGGGAGACAAATACTTTAGCCATAAGTGCCTTGAAATCTTTCCCATTCTCTACAAGTATGTTTTCTTTTTTTATATATCTCCACCAAGTATAGACAAATCCCTCCAAATGCAAGGAAGAAAAATGAATCTTCATGTCATCAATTTTAGGGGAAATGTCAAAGTAGGATTCCATCTTAGAGGTCCACTCCTCTAAATCAGATGGTGAAGATGACTGACCATTAAATTTGGCTAGAACAATCTTGTCCTTTAGCTCTCTTTCATGGAATGGTTGTTGTCCGAAAATAGACTGATCATGAGTACCATGCATGGAACCCCCAAATTGAGGTAGAAATCTCCCAATAGGTGGTTGAGAACCACTACGCAATCTTCTTGTTGGTAGAGGATCCCTAGGAATTTGAGTATTCAACCCAAAAGCTTGAGAGTTAGCTCCATTCAAACTGCCCAAATACTCATCATGCCTTTGTGAAGTCTCACCTACTTCATATTGGCTATTTGGGATGCCTCTTCTTCCAATAATCCCATGACCGTGACCATTTTGGTTAGATGGCTGAAGTGGGACTGAAGGCTCACTATTTGAATAAGCTTTCTCCTTAGCTTCTTTAGATCCCATTTGCATTTGAATCCATTGGGAGAATTGTGCCATAACTTGAGCATCAGATTCCACCAACTTATCAATATAAGCCTTTGTTTGAGTCGTTGAATCTACTAACTTCTCAATGGAAGACTTCGTTTGATCAGTAGACAAAACCATTTGCTCCATTCTTGATAATATGGCCTCATGGCGTTCCCTATGTCTTTGTTCATGTATGCACAAGGTATTATTGAGTATACTAACTTCCCCTTGTTATTGAGGCTCTTCAGGGATTTCTTGAGGTGCATTATCCAACATGGAATCCTTAATTTGCTGAGCATAATCTTCCTAGACCTTATTTGTACCCTTATGTCCTACCATAATAGTGCAGTCCTGCAGTACCCCCTGTCAGAAAAATGGCTATAACGCTAGCAATTGTTCTTTTGAATATATCTTGACTTATGACATTTAAAGCTGTTGTGGTTTTGATTGCCATGGAATCTCTTCATTAAATGACAAAAAGAATTCTTCTTAAGAAGTCTATCATTATTTCTTACATAGGGTACTTGAAAATGAACATTTCTTTACTAGTTTATACTTGCATTTCACTTTTATTTTCTTTATGAAAATATAATATTTATTATTTTTAGCTCTAAAACCATGTCTCATATACTTGCCCCTAGCCAAGCCAAGGGAGAGGATGCTTGGTACTCATTTAAAAAACTTTCTTGAGCAACAATGTCTAGACACCTTAGGATTGATTGCCTTAGCTAGTCATGTGACTTTTGAGTCTATCTTGCAATAGAACATCACATCTTGACACACTAGCATCAGGTTGAGGAATTAACCAAGAAGGATTCCTTTGTAATTAGTCAAGGTTGAGAGTAGACTATCACTATATGCACTTGGTTCAAAGAGAGTGAGAGACAAAGGATAGCTAATCTCAACCCCTCTGCCTCAGCATGATCTCACTCCAGCCTCCTAAAATGATGCTAGTCGGAATCCATGACACAACCATAAGCAGTCCATGTTTGGCCTTGTTCCTATGAATCCTTGTTAAGAATGCACTTAACTTATCAGGCCTACTTATATGTAGGACAGCATTCTCATGATGATCGCCTACCTGCTTTCCACTTAGTGCATCTAGTATTCATTACGAGAAATTATGAGGTCTCAAAACACCCTCTAAGGGAGTTTGACCAAAATATTTCCTCAAAAAATGGGGGCACAATAAAATTTTTGCAGATGAAATCCAAACTTATTGAAGATTGCATTTTTAAAACTTACCCTTCAAGAGTTTTCTAGTTATATATGGGTTGATAAGGTTTGGAAGTGGAACAATGGTGTTACATCAAAGATTCCCTTGTGCCTAGGGAATATTACTATAACAAGATCTTTTAAGAGCAGAAATGAATCTTTATGGAATCTAGCCTCATCCAATCTTGAAATCCTATCGTGCTATATATCATCAGAAAGCTTGTGAAAAGTACATCCTAAAAATTCAATCTCTAGCAAGTTTGGAGATCATTTGCAAAAATTTTACTGTGCCTCCATTTATGAGGGAATATTTTGGGCAAACTCCCTTAGACTGTATTTTTGAGACCTCAAATTTCTCCTACTTCTTAATTGTTTAATTAGGTTCCTATCACATATAAGAACATATAACAACAACTTTCTTAATTATGTTATTAGGTGAGGTTTGTTGAAAGCCTTTAAGCAAGATGCAAAAACAATCTTTAGCAAACAATGTTTAAGCAAATTTTATGAGAAAACTTCAACTAGTCTCAAATCAGAGACCAAAGGGATACTTGAACCCATCCCAAATTGCTCCATCCTCAATCCAACAATGATATCTCATCATTGATTATTGTGACCCTACCCCTCTCTTCTTTAGCGATGTCTCTTAGATGCCCATCTCATGCACTATGCCCACCAGGCAACTGGGGTTTAACATAAACATGACTAGAGCCCCCTTTTGGCCCCATGTTTCCATAGAAGGGAAACTTTCTTACACATTTGACGTCATTGTCTAGGTGGTGATCTCAATCTAGATGGTAATAATTGACCAAATGGAAATCTTATCCATGGCAAGACTCGGGGGGAAGTATAGTGCTAGTCTAAATTTACAATAAGCTCATCACATTCCCAATCATGATAGGCCTCTTTAGTCACACATCCACAATCAACCATATCTAGCCATAATCATTTTTATCAATAGTAAATTCATTATAACAATGAGCTTTCAATTATCAACATGATGCCATTGTATTATTTTTAACATACAAGACATCACATCCATGTGCAAAACAAAATAACATTGCATGACTCCTATCTTCAACATGAACATGTCCATATTTACATAAGGTGTGCATTTAAAAATCATTATATTTTCCTATCATATCTATCTCAACACTACCATTGCTTAATCCCTATCTTCAAGAATACCATAACATCCAAACACAAGGTACAATTCCAAAAATAGTATACCTTTGGAGGGGGGGAGTCATTCATAAATATATATATATATATGTACCATGTGGGTTTAATTATGAGATTTTTCTAATACTATTTTTACACACATTTTACATACAAAAAGGTTCTTATAAATGGGTTATTTATAGATTTAGTAAAAAAGGGTGTTTTTTATTCATGGAAAATTCATAGATAAGGGTATTTATAAATAGGTCTTAGACCATGTGATGTAGAGGATATACATTTACTTAACCCCTTGAGAAGATCATTAGCAAGCATCAGTATACTTCAAAAAAACTTTTGGATTTTTCTACCTCAAACAACCCTAGTGATACTATTACATGATCCCTATCATAGCATTGAGAGGATCTTTAACCATTTCCAGGAAGTGTATGCATATGATTGGAGAGGCTTGTTGAGTTACCATATACAAAAAAGATAAATGTTCATTGGAATGATTCATCAAAGGAGAATAACATAATATCCACTTACATTCTCTTTTTAAACTTTACCACAAAAATTTTACTGGGGTCCTCCCAATAGTCCATTTTTCTTATATGATCTTCCCAATGGTTGGTTTATCTTGTATAGAGGAGTCGGTAGATTTCGAGAATAGCTTTAGCCTCTTCTTCCTTTGTAGAAAAGAAGGAAAGCTTCTCATGTTGGGAACTTTACATTCTATGCTAGAACTTTTTGTGAGTTTTGATTTAACTAAGAACGATAATTTTATTGCTATCTACATCAAGAGTGGTTTTATTTATGTATGATGGACATGTTAGGGATCCATTAATCATAGAAATCAAGATTGTACTTGAGCTTGTGAGGGTATCAAAGTTTGTAGGTTGAATTATGAGTATACACAAGTAAGATGTAATGCAATGTGCTCTTTGGCTTCAAAGGGAAGATTGTCTTGGCTCAATCTTCTTGTGATTTTCCTTTAGACAAAGTGTCAAGAGACAGTGCTATTGTTACTTCATTTCTCAATTTTTAGTGTTTATGTTACTCAGTGTAGTACAAGCCAATGGCTCCTGGTGCGATATGGTTGCAATTGTATGGTTTGCTTAGGGAGATAGAGGTATCTACAACCTTGATAGTACCCTTAGGCACGTTGGAGATCCTTACATACCTTTAAGGTATCATATGTGGATTGCAATAATTAAGGAAATATTTATGAATTGTCTATCAAGCATGGGTAGTGGTCCAAGTAGATTTAGATCCCATTTTGGAATTGGAACTCGGGCCTCCATTGGGTTTGAGGTGGTGGGGTATTGGTATTCACAATTTTTTGGTTCTAATAAGAGAACCCGTGAGAGGAGAGTCGATTCAGTTGTGAAAACAATTTGTTCAGGTGGCAGAGTGGAAGTAATGATTGGCATAGGCCTTAAATTTAGATCCTAGGGATTGAATGCTAATATAACGTGTGTACTATTGAATTTCAAGTGGAAGCATTTTTCAACATAGTTAATGCTACAATCTATGAGGAATTTGAATGGGCGTCCCAATGGCATTTCAATTTCAACCCCTTCTCTATTTAATAGAATGTTTAAGAAGATTGGGATGGTTTCAATCTCCATTATCCATTATAATCTAAATTTTTCCAAGAATAGCTATGATTAGCCTTCCTAGGGGTGCAATTTGGCATCATAAGCTATAGGAGTAGTTCATCAAATTCTCTCCAATAGTAGTAAGGAAGGGTGCTCAACTCACATCTCATTTGCCATCAATTAGATAGGGAGGTAAGCGGGTGGAATTATGAGGTCTTTCTCCAATCCTAGGCTACTACTGCCACTTCCCTATCATTTTTGGGAGAAGATTGGTTGAAGGTTGATTATCATGTTGCATGTGTTGATCCATTTGTTCATACCATGTTTGTTTAGTCACCATGGTGTATTGGATAGGAATGTCATGTTTCTTCATGGATGGCTTGTGTATGTAGTGTCCTAGAGGGTAGTAGCATTTGGTACGACTACTATTAAAGTGGCCAAATACTTTGCCCATCCAAGGTTTCTAATTCTATGTTTCTTGTGTTGCTGATGAAAGGGACACAGCAGGGTCCATGGTCTCAAAGTTTTTTTTGTTTATGGCATTTAATTGCATATAAAAACACTAGGTCACCTTTCTTGAAGGATCCTTGCTTAACTTTTTTATCAAGCCAGGGCTTTTCTGGAAAGTAGGGCGTGGGTTGTGAGTAATCATATTTCAATAAGGTATTTGACTTCTATAAGACATTGGTCCAAGCTTCAATGCCTTCCTAGCATTCTTGCACTATGATGCATAGACTAGGAATAAGGAACTCGACTAGCATACTTGCATAAATCCTATAAGTCAAATTGAAGGGTGTTTGCACTGTGGCCATCTTATAAGATGTACAATAAGCCCAAAGTACAACTATGATCTTATAATCCCAAGGACTTTGTTAGGACACTCACAAGGATCTTATTGCTTGCTTTTGTTTGGTCATTTGCTTGAGGATAAGTGCTAGAATTTTGATATAAAACTAGGAATTCGATAGCCTTCATCTAAGAAATGGATTCCTTGGTCATTAATAAAATCCATGGGGTAGCCAATTTGTGAGATGACTTGTTTCTATAAGAATTTTGATATGGTTCTGGCATCACTCTTCTGTTTAGCCCTCATCTCCATCCACTTAGTCATGTAATATGTAGCCAATGTAATGTAGCATTCTTGGACCTACTCGGCCAATAGAAAAAAATATGAACTCAAAAAAGGCCCTTTAGCTTAATAGTTAATGACTCTCCTAATGATAAGATTTGAGGTGGACCAATGGGAGAGGGGGTGGTATGCACATTTTATCAACTTCCTTTTTTCCATCTTATAGGCTTGTCCCCTTTACCCTCCACTCCCCCCCTTTTACCATCCATATTAGGTGGGTCCCACTTGCCATCTTATGTGAAAGTGAAGCAATGCGGAAGTGGATGACCTTGACAAAGAGTGAACTGAGAGAGAAGAGAGGGAGAGAAAGAGATAGTGAAATGTAGAAAATCTACAGTGAAGAATGTTGTATAAGGATGCAAAATCATACACGGGTGCAGAGAGAATATCTGCATACATCTCTGCCTTGAGGACCTCGATCTCTATCAGCGAGTGTTGTCTCTGTCACCAACAAGCTGAAACTTGTCAGATACAAGTATGAAATTTTGCTAGAAACTCAACCTTAAGAAGACTGAAAAGAATGCCTGAGAAAATGCCTGAAATAGACAGGTCGACTGCATTTAATGCAACCAACTGCAGTCGCAGACTATCCAACTGTAGCCACGTGGCAAAATTGCCATGTGGCACTGCTGACGTGGTAGGGAAATGACTCTCAACACCCCCTCTCAAATCCTGGACAAGGCAACAGATGTAGGGATTGGGAATGTCAATGAAGTAAAGCTTGGGAAAGTGCCTTCATAAACAAATCTGCAAGATTGTCTTTAGTCTTATAGTACCCCACATCAATGGTTGCATCTAGAAGCTTCTCCCTTATGAAGTGATATTGGATCTCTATGTGCTTCATCCGAGCATGGAATACGGGATTCTGTGCCGAGGCAATGCAACTCTCATTGTCGCATTGCAAGATAGTGGGAGCATCCAAGCTCCTCCAACAACTATCGAAGACACACAACCTCACATGTGGTAGAAGACGCAGCCCAATACTCTGCCTTAGTTCAAGATAAGGCTACCATGGGCTGCTTCTTGCTACTCCAAGAGATAGCACCATCACCCAAGGTAAAACAATAACATGTAATAGACTGTTGTTGATCTACATCATTTGCCCAATCTGAATCACTCCAACCTGCAAGAACAAGATCAGAAGCACCTGTACCTGTGCTGGATAATGAATCCCTAAGTCAAAGGTCCCCCTCAGATACCATAGTATCCTCTAAGCAGCCTACCAATGCACCTACTGAGGTGCACTCATGAACCTAGCCAAGAGACCTACAGCAAAACATAGATCAACCCGTGTGTTGAGGAGCCAAATCAAGGATCCAATTAGCTGATGGTAGCGAGTCGCATCCACCAAAGGAGAATCTGTGTGTGAAATGGCCTTCCAATTCAGATAAATAGGAGTAGAAATGGACTGACAATCCTCCATCTCAAAATTCACCAAGAGCTCCTGTACATATCTCTGCTAAGAGAGATGAAAATCCCCCTCCGAAACTGATAAATCTCATGGACCAAAAAGAAATGGAGAAGTCCTAAATCCATCATCTCGAACTTTTGGTGTAGGGCTGCCTTTGTCTTTGCAACCTTCTAGGTATGAGCACCTCCAATAATTAAGTCATCAACATACAAAACAAACAACACACGATCTCCCTCGAAAGTGTGCACATAAAGCTGTAGATCGGCCCTAGAATGCCGATAGCCCAACTTGGCCTCAAGAAACAAGTTAATCTTCTCATTCCAAGCACGCGGAGCCTATACATTTAAGGAACCAAAAACCAAGAGGCTACTCTACATAGATCCCCTCCTTCAAGTCACCATTCAAGAAGGCCAACTTCACATCCAATTGAAAGATAGGCCATCTCCTATGACAAGCCAAGGCAAGAATAGCATGAATAGTCACCATGCAAGCTGTAGGGGCAAAAGTATCATGGAAGTCAACACCAGGGCATTGTGCAAAACCTTTAGCAACAAGACGAGCCTTGTGCTTGTCCAAAGAGCCATCACTATGGCACTTGGTCTTGAAGACCCATTTGACACCAATCACCTTCTTATGAGAGGGACGAGGCACAAGGAACCAAGTGCCATTCTGATCAATAGCCTCCAAATCGACTTCCATCACCTTTGCCAATGGTCAGACTCTAAAGCCCCATTCACTAATGTAGGCTCTCTATCCTGCATAACATGGGACATCAAATAATAGTTAGAGCAAACAAGCTTCGTAGAATGTGCATGGTGCCTCCATGACCTCCACGGTCCATCCTGTGGTTCCCATTCCTCAGGGACCACCTCAATCCTTGAATCATGAAGTGTGTCACGGGCCCAATGAGGAGGAGTCCGGATCTCTCCTCAGCACTTCCCATCCACTAAAGACTCGGGTACATCCACCGGCAACGGGATCTCCACTAGGGTAGGCAGTGGAAGAGAAGACTTGGAATCTAAAGAAGAATCTCCATCAAGAGGTTCTGGCTCCAAAGGAACTGTCTTAGGAGCCCAACTCTCTCCTGCATCTCCAAGTACGAGGTGCTCCTCACCCCCTTCTCTATGGCCACGAACTACACATCTCGGCTCATGTAGACATCCTTCTTCACGTGATCATACAAACGATAACCTTGGGACTGGGAGCTGTAGCCAACAAAGACCTGTCTTTGGAAAGCCACCTCAAATTTGTCACACTGCTTCAGGATGCACACATAGGCATCACACCCAAAGATCCTGAAATAAGAGACATCATGCTTAGTGGAGCCCCAAGAGGAACACCAAGGAAAAGGGAATTCTCTTGCAAGAAAATCTATCTTGTAACATCAACAAGATTTTTTATTAGGCTTTATATAATCACAATGAAGAAAAGAACACCAGGCACAACAAATCTTCATGCAGCATCATGTAGATCTCCCACGGATTTGATAGAATCAACCATATTCTTCAATATCTTCATAAAATCCATCAATAGAATAAAGAAAGCAAAGGAATACACCATCTTTGAATGTAAATACATCACATAGTATTCATCTTCAATATCTTCATAGTCTTCTCTCTCAATCTCTCATATACAATCACTCTGTTTTAGTAGATTTGGCTATCTCTGAGTCTCTCTCTCTCTCTCCATTAATAATACATCATATCCTCACTACAATCTCTCATCATCACTCTCAATAATCCTTCTTAGGTCGTGGATACCCCTCCCAAGAGGTGTGTCTGATATGAAGAGTCACCAGAGCTACTACAATGTCCTTTCATAGCTCACCACTGTCACTTCACTTCAATCTTTACTTAAGTCTTCAGTAGCTACTTCTTTCACTTCTTTTAGCTCTTTTGCACTTGTATTCACCTCTTTCCAAGGCTAGAAACTTTCCCAAGCTACACTCTCATCCATCAGAACACATACAGAAGCATACAGAAGCTCATCAGAGAGTTACAGAAGGTCAACAGAAAGCATCAGAACCACATAACTCATACCAAAACCATTCCAAACCATCAAAAATCACTCAATAAGCTTTCAAACAATCTCAAACTCTATCAATCAATACTCCATCCCTTCTTACAGAGAGAAAACAGAACAAAACAGAAGCAAACATAAGCAATCAGGACATATCAGAACTTCACATCTCTACTAATAAACATCATGAGCTTAATAAAACCATTCCAACCTATCCAAAACACTCTCAAAACACTTCCAAACCAATCAATCATCTCATAAAATCAACCATTCAGCTCTCAAAAACAACAAAATTCAGCCAAAAAATAGGTCATTTCAACACTCAACATATCCCCACACTTAATAAGGAAGCGTCCTCGCGACCCAGGAAAAAGGGAATACAAGTTCATTCAAAAGCTCAACTTTGATCTTCAATAAATCTTCAAAAACAATCCATCCAACCATGACCCCAACTAATCACCTGTATCTGATATAAAAAATACAACGAAAGGAAAACCCTTTATACATTAACACTTCTTATCAAACTGAAAATCACAACAAACTTGTTAAAGGATATAAGAGGTTTCTTCTTCTTGTTCATCAGCATCTTCAACTATCCAACCAGCAACACCATCACCACAATTCTCCAAAAAATTAGCTCGCACGAAAGCCAATCGAATAGGCAACCACCACGATCTTATTACATAAATTAATCCACAACACAAACACTACACACAACACAACCATCTGAATGACTCCTCCAAAAAGAGAGATTTATCATTAAAAATCATCCACCATACATTGGAAAAGGTATCAATGAAGATGATCCCTCTTGATAGATTGGTGATTTGGAAAACGATCCATGGATAAGGATTCATCTACAAATGTCTTGGGAGGATTCTGAAAAAACTGAAGGCAGCACATCCTTTCCAACAGGACAAGGTATCTGCTAGGCAAACAAAGGGCATGAAAGTACAAGACATCCAATTGCTAGGAATCAATGCTCACATTGACATTCATGCAAAACTTTGGATATAGGCTTTGAATCATTATGAGAATGCCTATGCATATACGCCAGGTACCAAGCAAAATGAGCAGTTAAGCGCACAGAAGGATCTGCAGACTGAGAATACTGCTGAGCAAAATGCTAATAATTCTGATAAGCCTGACTAACACTTATCCATTCTCCTGGGATCAATGGCCAATTGATTTGAGGTCCAGTAAGGGAATCATTTGAACTCCAGCCTCTTCTTCGAAGAATCTTCTGATCAAATCCTGGATACCCACTAACCAACTGAGGAGGATTAGAAATAGAAGTGTTAGGAGACGGAAGGGGAACTAATGAAAGGGGATGAAGTGATGGATAGGCAAAATCATAAAAGGAAGAATGGATTAAAGATGGATTGGCTGAAAATTGAGGAGATTCTGTTAAGAAAGGTGTTAAAAGATAAGGAGGAAAAGTTGATAGAATATTAGGGGATGGGAAAGGACAAGGATCAGGAGGTAGAAAAACTCTATCTTCAATAAAAGAACAATGCGTAAAGATAGGAATTTGTGGAGATCCTTGAGGTTGGAAAAAAAGGGGTAAAATGACTTTTGGGTTAGATTGAAAAAGGAAAATATAAGCATCATACCTATGAGCCATTTGTTGACAATGAGTTAGGCACAGGGTAAAGATGGACCTAAAGTTGATCTACGATGATAGGCTTCAAAGAAAGAAGTATCAAATGGAGGTTGATTGGAAAGATAGGCTAAAAGATCCACCCTCAGTTGGTTAGTGTTCTGAGCATGAGCTGAAGCTTTGATTTGTTGGTGATTCAAAATGACAGAATCAACCATAGGGTGCCATGAAAACTCAGGACACTCAGCCACCTTTGAAAAATACCCTGGAACATCTCATCAATCCTCAACTCCAAATGTCGAACATACAAAGAAGCTTGCAAGACCACATCTCCGACATACCAAGCCAAATCTTCCTCATCTGGAATCAGTAAATCACCCCTCAAATACATGTAGGACATAAGCATGGTATCTGGAGTGACAGAGTCTTCAAAAACCATCCTTACAACTTCGATCAGCAAATCTGATGACCAGGCTCCACTCCATCCATCCTCTAGAATAGGTAAATCCATCGTGGAAAGCTTGATATAGAAAGCCAACTTCTATTGTTGATAATGGACAAAAAAGGAATGATCTGGTGGAACATATTCCTGATACTGCTCAAAAGAAAACCATAGCAAATCCATACGAGATTGCAATCTTTCCACCTTGCCTGGAATAAGGGACATAAGGTAGCCTGTCTCTGAAGAGCTACCAAGTCCTGCTGTGAGAGAGAAGGGATCAAGGGAACATGAGGGCTTGGAGGAACAGACCGTGACTTTGCCAGTTGATCTTGCAACTGCTTGATTTGGGAAGCTTGTGATTCCAGTGTGCCATTAGCAGTCTGTAAGGCTGAAAGTTTGACATCTAAAAGAGTTTGGAACTCTTGCGCTTCTTTGGACATCCTCTCCTTCTCCTCTAAGAGGCTAGTAACCTCTGATTGAGCCCCTATTAACTGAATCTTCAAAGAAGATATCTCATCTCTTTGGGTTTCAATCAGTTGGGTTTGTTGCTCCATCTGCTTAAACAAATCTGCTAGGGTATCTTAGCAGAGGCTAACTTGGATGTTGCCTTATGCAACTGGTCCTTAGACTGCATCAGTTCTTCATAAAAGGAAGCGTACAGCTGTTGAACACAGACTGTCTCACTGACAGTTCAATGGAACTCTGAATGTCTTTACATAGGAAAGGAATGGCATCTCCCGAGACGAGACTGTTCAGTGAGGGGACTGATATGTCCAACGAACCTTCTGGATGTGCTCTGAACAGGTTATTACATGTGAGATAACCAGGGAGATCACTGCCAGAGGTAGCAGGAATGGGCACGGAAGGAAGAACTGAAGGAGTTGTATCTGCTACCCGCTTCAAGCATTTGCGCTGTATGACCAGGGGAGGCGGAGAATCCAAATCCTCTATATCAATTGGTTCTGACTCATCTGAAGGTGGAGGAGGAGGAGGTACTGGATCAGATGGAGGAGGTGGAGGCACACTCTTCTGTAAACCTGAGTAGGTCAAGAAGGCAGACAAGTACGATCCATAGGTGACATTAGTAACATTGCCCCTGGTGACTTTGATGAAATGTTGATCCATCTTAGTGAGTAGGTAAGTGCTCCAATCAATAGCTACTCCTTTTAACACCATCCTTGAAGCTGTAAAGAGCTCTTTGGACAAGTAATGGAATGGCGTTTTTGCAGGCATAAACCTGTCTTGGAGAAACTGACAGACCAACTTCCACATAGGATCAGTGATCATGGAAAAGGAAACTCCTGAAGAGTTGATCACCTTCTTAACATCCAGAATTTCCCTGGTCTGTTTTTGTAACAGCTTCAAAATCTCTTCGTTAGAGAAAAGCTGGCGAGTTGTAACAAAGGGTTCACCTTTGGAGGGAAGAGACAGAGCCTTCCCGAGGCCTCGAGGTGTCAAAGTCATGGAAGTACCCTGGACCAGTCCCGACTTCTTGCTGTAGGAGGCCAGAAACTCGTCACACATCGATGGATCCTCTAGAAGCAATGGAAAGGAGGCAGCCACGAAAGTGGCGAGTCCCGCCTTCATGAGAGGCTCAAAAGTGAATAGGGAAAAGTAATCCCTACTGACTAGTGGGACATAATGGATAGGGGGAGGAGCATGAGGCGCCATTCAGATGGTTACACACACACCACAAACACATACAAACAAAGAGAATGCCTGCAAAGCAACAAACAAAAACCAAGGATAAGATATCAACCAATATGATAAAACGTGACTCGACCAACTATCCCCAAGCAAACCACAACCTAGAAAAAATTCGATATGACCTCTACACATATGCGACCGAAATTTTCATGCTATGCAACATGCAAACACCCAAATCCCCATATCAGGCAATAAAGAAAAAAAACTACACACGGTACCCTTAACCGTAACAAAGAAACTGAAGCAAAACATAACAACAACCCACACATATCAAGACCACAACTTTGATAATCAGTTTTGAGCATGGAGACAACTCCGAAGACTTCGCGTACCCATCCCACGAAACAAGTTCATTAAAAAGGGGAATAAGTGTAGTGAGGGGGAATTAATTTAATGAAAGGTTCATTTTAGTAAATTATAAAGAAATGGGTGAATTTTTATTGAGTGATAAACCTTATCAAGAAAACGGTGGTTTCTTCTTAAAATTTTAATTACCAATTATTAGGTTAAAGCGGTGCTTTACTCCGAATCCCGGACTTCGATACCCAGACTGGGTCTCTAAATGCAAGTTCATTTATCATCACATAGTATTCATCTTCAATATCTTCATAGTCTTCTCTCTCAATCTCTCATATACAATCACTCTGTTTTAGTAGATTTGGCTATCTCTGAGTCTCTCTCTCTCTCTCCATCAATAATACATCATATCCTCACTACAATCTCTCATCATCACTCTCAATAATCCTTCTTAGGTCGTGGATACCCCTCCCAAGAGGTGTGTCTGATATGAAGAGTCACCAGAGCCACTACAGTGTCCTTTCATAGCTCACCACTGTCACTTCACTTCAGTCTTTACTTGAGTCTTCAGCAGTTACTTCTTTCACTTCTTTTAGCTCTTTTGCACTTTTATTCACCTCTTTCCAAGGCTATAAAACTTTTCCAAGCTACACTCTCATCCATCAGAACACATACAGAAGCATACAGAAGCTCTACAAAAGCTCATCAGAAGCTCATCAGAGAGTTATAGAAGGTCAATAGAAAGCATCAGAATCACATAACTCATACCAAAACCATTCCAAACCATCAAAATTCACTCAATAAGCTTTCAAACAATCTCAAACCCTATCAATCAATACTCCATCCCTCCTTACAGAGAGAAAACAGAACAAAACAGAAGCAGTCAGGACATATCAGAACATCATCAGAACTTCACATCTCTACTAATAAACATCATGAGCTTAATAAAACCATTCCAACCTATCCAAAACACTCTCAAAACACTTCCAAACCAATCGATCATCTCATAAAATCAACCATTCAGCTCTCAAAAATAACAAAAATCAGCCAAAAAATAGGTCATTTCAACACTCAACACTTAGTCCCAAAGTAAGCCTCAAAAGGTGTCATCCTATCAATGGTCGAAGTGGGAGATTGATTTAGGATGTGGACTGTAGTAGCCACTGCCTTAGCCCATAGAAAGTGAGGTGTCTGTCGATGCTCCATCATGGTGCGTGCCATCTCGATCACACTTCAATTCTTCTGCTCCAAAATGCCATTCTCTTGAGGAGTGTTGGTATTAGCACACTCTTGGTGGATGCCGTTATCTACATAAAAACGACCAAACTCATTAGAAAAAAATTCACCACCCTTGTCTAATCGCAAGGTCTTCAATCTCCGACTCGATCGATTCTCGTCAAAGAGAAGCCAATCCTTGAAGTGGGAGAAAGCCATCGACTTCAATGTCAAGAAGTAGGCCCATGTGATCCTATTGTAGTCATCCTATGATCAACATGAAGTACAAGCTCCCCTTCTAGGACTCATTTCTCATCGGGCCCCACAAAGATCCATAGATACAAGCTCCATAGGTGAAGTAGACTGCCTCAAAGCTTTGTTGGGAATCGCATCCCTATGCTGCTTCCCATGAATGTAGGAGACACATGGCTGCTGGCTTACCACTATGCTTGGCAAACCTTGAACAAGCGACCCTTGTGATGCCTTCCGATGATACTCATAGTTCAAGTGGCCAAACAGAGCATGCCATAGCTCGAAAAGAGAGGTAAGAGTGGAAGAAGATGTCAATTTGTAGATGCCATTCTCCTCATACCCTCTAAAGAGAGAACCTTCTACGATCCACGATCAAGAACTTGAACAGCATCACTATCAAACTCCACCAAGAGACCAATAGAACAAATCATATGGACCGAAAGCAAGTGATACCATAAACTTGGCACATGCAACACCTTGAAAGTGTGGGTACCACCACATCCATCTGGAATCAGCTACATCTCACCCCGTGCAGCAATAGAAACATAAGAGATGTCTCCTATGATAATCTGCCCACGCAATGGTTGCAAATGGGCAACACCTACTGTTGAAGGAGTCGTGTGCCATGAGGAATCACTATCCACGATCCACTCTCGAGCCTGGGTAGTTGTCATTGCAACATCAGAAGTCTTCGGTGTAGAGCCCTCAATGACTGCTAAGTGAAGAAAACTAGTTGATGAGGGTGCAACCACCACTCTAGAATCCTTTAGGTCCTTCTTGGTGTCCTTCTTGTCCTTGTCCGGGCAATCCTTCTTCCAATGGCCAAACTTACCACAAATATGGCATGTTGATTCTTTCTCTTTGTCCTTCTTAGATTTGTTGTCATCTTTCTTCTTATTTTGTTCCTTCCCCTTATTCTAAGAGGCTTGACCAATCAATGCCTCCAATTTGGAAGCATTCTATCCCTTCAATTGTTCCTCTTGGTCCAAGACCATAGAAACCAACTCTTCCCATCAAAGAGTCGACTCCCGCCCTGAAGCAATAAGAGCAGAATAAAAAGTACCGAATCATGGAGCGGCAACTGGGAAAATAAAGTGATCGGCATGTCTTTGTAGGAAATGGGCTTCCCCTCATTTTGAACCTGCATCTGAAGCTATTAAAGCTTGTTGATGTGTTCCCGAAGTGAAGAAGACTTATTCAAGGACAGGGTATGCATCTACACCTCCAAAGAAACCCTCTTCATATAAGGGTCATCCGATTGTACATCTGGTTAAGTTCCATCCATATCTCCCGAGCCACCGTCAAGTGCTCTATATGGGCTATCACAACTATTGTACAAGACAAAAAAAGAAAAGAACGAATCCCGGCATTCAGTTTGTCCCAATGAGACAAGGCCTTGGTCAACTCCTCATGAGCACTTGAAGAGAGTTTGGACTCATCTCTCACTGAGGGCTAGTTGATCTCATCCATCACAAGCTCTGCCAAATCATAAGACTCCAATATGGCAAACATCATCACATGCCATATGTGATAATTGTCACCATCGAGCTTTTGATCTGATGGAAGAGCCGGTAAGATAGGCACCTTTCAGTCCATGATCACCTGCAACTCCATGTTAGTCTCTATAGACATCTTCACCTGCAATGCCTGCACAAACGCAAAAGAAACCCCCTTTGATTGTGAAAAGGAAGCCTGCTAGGGCTCTTGTCTCTACATCCCGAACCTTTTGCCAGAGGTGATGAAAAGGTAAAATCTGCACTTGAAAAACATAGCCTTCTTCCTTCTCTAACAACCAAAAAACAACACAACAGCTTTAGCAAATCTTCTCTTTTCTCGCACGCCCACACTTGCCTCAACCTTTTTCTAATGCGCAGCCCACCTGCTCGCAATTGAACGCTAAAAACGTAGCCTTGTGTCACACTGAAAACTCCTCTTCACTCCTTCAATGCTCTGATACCATGTTAGAGTGAAGCAATGTGGAAGTGAATGACCGTGACAAAGAGTGAATAGAGAGAGAAAAGAGAGAGATAAAGAGATAGTGAAACACAAAAAATATGCAGTGAAGAATGTTGTATAAGGATGCAAAATTATACACGGGTGTAGAGAGAATATCTGTGTATGTCTCCGCCTTGAGGACCTCGATCTCTGTCAGCCCCCCGAGTGCTATCACCGTCACTAGGAGGCTGAAATATGCCAGATAAAAGTATGAAAGTCTGCTGAAACTCAACCTTAAAAAGGCTGGAAAGAATGCCTGAGAAAATGCCGCGGCTGCAGTTGGGACTGTTCGCCGACTGCAGCCACGTGGCACTACTAATGTGGCAGGGAAATGACTCTCAACATCTAAAAGGTGATCCAAATTTTGAATAATTCCCCCTTCAAAAAGGGGGTTTTCCCCCACCAAAACTCTTCTTATGTCATGTATAGTCAAAAAAAGTATTATTTGGTGTCTTTCTGTAAGAAAAGATTCTATTTTGGTCATTCTCTTATCTCAATTCCACAAATCTTCTCATCTTTTAGTGCTCAAATAGCCATATCCATATCCATATCTACCACCATTCTGAAGTAATCATACTTGCATTCCTCCCCTTCTAAAGCAGCATTCTTCTTATATCCATTCCAATGGCATGTATATGTCAACAAAGGAAACCTTGCGATTCCATATTTGCTATCTATGTACACAATAAAAAGGATGAGCATGGGAAACGAGAAGGAGCATTGTTTAAGAAGAATTCATGGGTTAACATGCCGCCTTCAACAATAGGGCCTCATTGACTTTGTCAACATGATATACTACAAAATCATTGGAAGGGAAAAATGTTTGGGTTTTGGGAGGCTTGAGATGGTGGCCTTGTTGCATCAATTCAACATGTATATAGTATAAAGGAGTTGAAACTACGCCACCATATTATTTGTCCCATCTATATACACAATTTGAAAGTGAAACATAGATAAGAAGTTGGATAACCTTTTGTGCTTCTTAGATAACTTCGTTTGAGTAAAAAAGTAGCTCAATGTCTAATGGTCTATTTGCACTATGAAATCATCCCCTAAGAGACAATGTTTTCATGCAAAAGTGCATGTATTACAACAACTAACTCTTTCTCATCATAAACTTGCAAATTTCTTTCTACACCATCATGAACATGACTCTCATATGCCATAACTCAGCCATCCTACATTAAAACATCCCTTGTTCCCACATGTATCACACTAAATAACATATGACTTCCTTAGATCATGCAACACAAGCATAGAATTTGAAGTTGTCTTTTGCTTTAGCTTCTCAAATGCTAAAATATCCATTGTTGTCCACTTAAAAGGCACACCTTCTTTTGCAAAGCATGTAGTGGAGATGCAATTTTGGCAAAATTTTGTACATACTTTCTATAATAAAAACTATTAAGCCCAACACGAAGAAAGTAAAAGGAAATAAAAAAGACACAGGGCAAAGGTGGAAAAAAGGTAGCCCGACTGAAGAAAGAAGAGAGAAAAGGCCAAAAGCGCAAGGGCAACCTTAAAAGTCCAAGTCAAATGCAAAAGGGAAAAGGTGCATTTTAAAATACAAAGGTGCACCCTAAAATCTTGTAAAAGAGTGCCAGGCTCTCTCCTGTGCAAATTGTAAAGATAGACGGGCGGTGGAGAAGAAGAAGAAGGATAGGAAGGAAATAGGAAAAGAGGACCTAGGCCAATGGCCGGTCATGTAAAAAGGGGAAGACAGCCCAAGGAGGAGTAGGGCATGTATAAAAGCCAAAAGTGGAATGAGAAGCTCATTCTTGTGTGTGGCCAAAAGTGGCTCTCCTCTTCTTCTTGTTCTTGCTTGCTTGAGCTTGTGCTTGAGAGAGGGAGTGTGAGAGTGTAAGGGTGTGAGTGTGTGAGGGTGAGGGACCGGGAAGGAGAAGCTCTCCATCTTCTCCTCTCTTCTTCTCTTCTCTTCTCTTCTCTTGTCTTGCTCACGACAATGGAGCTTGGAGCATGGAGCTTGAGGATGGAGCTTGCTTGAAGCTTGCACTTGGATCGTGGAGCTACCGGAGTGTGCGGGAGAGGAGGTAACTTGATCGGCATGGAGGTAAGCTCACTACACCCGTAGATACGAATGGCACATTGGCTATGTGAGAGGTAGCCATTAGTGCTCGGCTTGGAACGCTTGAAACAATAAGCGGTCCAAGGGTCTTGGTGGTTGAGAAAAGATCCCACATTTAGGTTCCATTGCCGAGACCAACGGATCAAGCCTTGAGCACTTGCGTGCTTCGAATCGAGCATTGGAGTAGGGTTTTCCCCAAACCGGTGCTTGAGGTAGATAGGTAGGAAGCAAGGGAGTTTGAAGAGGTATTCGATCTCCTTAGCAAGTAGGTTTTTGATTTGTTATTGAATATTAGAGTAGGACCATCCATCTCCATCTCTGGTTTTGATTTTTGTTGCATTAGGTTAAGGTTAGGATAGGAAAAAAGAAGGAAAAGAGCAGGGTTTTCCATTGCTGTATAACAAGCTGAAACAGGGAAATAGGGGCACAGATTCAGATTTCTGGCTGGAAGAATATGATGGACTAACCTCTGAGGTCACAGCAGGCTGGGATGGGGCAATAAGAGGCCTAGGGAACCAGGAAAGGCCACATTTGACATCCTACCCTCTGAGAAGAGAGTGTGCTTGAGAGCCAGGGAGAGAGAGAAGAGAGAGAGAGAGAGCTATAGGGAGATCGTAGCGTGCTAATTGATTCAAGCGCCACACCATTTTCAAGTACGTTAGGTGTTTCCCTTTGTGGCTTTGCATCTAATTAGGCGGCACGGCACGATTTGGTGAAGTAGACGTCAGCCTAGAGGCATCGCGTGCAACTCGCCGGCCGTCAGCCACGCAGTCAGACCAGTTCATCCGAGTCTCAAAATAGGATTGCCCTATCTCTAGAATCGGACCGTCCGACTCCGAAAATCAGACCTCTTCAAAAACCGTCCGACTCCGAAAATCGGACCACTTTTCCAATCCGACTCCCAGAGTCGGACTGTCCGACTACTAGAATCGGACCACCCTTTCCGATCCGATTCCTAGAATCGGACCACTGCGAGAATCGATCCCAGTCTCAAAATCGAACCACATATCAAAATTAGACCATTGGTCCTAGCATAAAAATCGGACCACTTTTTCGATCCGACTCCCAGAGTCGGACCACTTCAAAAATCGGACCACTTTTTTGATCCGACTCCCAGAGTTGGACCGTCCGACTACTAGAATCAGACCACCCTGTCCGATCCGATTCCTAGAATCGGGCCACTACGAGAATCAGTCCCCGTCTCAAAATCGGACCACGTGTCAAAATCGGGCCATTGGTCCGATCGGACCAACCCAAAATTGGACGTCCGATTGTGATAATCGGACTCCTGAAAATCGGACATCTGAGAATCGGATAGAAAACTATCAAAATCGGACAGGTATCTAGAACACAAATTTTGACGCATCTAAACCCCGAAATTGATCCCAAAGACTACGTAGAGCTAAAGGCACATCACAAATCCATCACTGGGCTGAAACTTAGAGCAAGTACTTCAAAATTTGGCTATAAACGGTCCTCCAAATTGCGCATGGTGTTTACCGTAACGGCCCTGCGGATCAGGGGGGACTGCTCCCCCCGGACTCCCGCAGAGAGGGCTCTTCCCCCTCCGCATCTCCCCCAAGTAGGTTGGAGAGAAAACACACGCCGTGACAGGTCCTCCAAATCGGACCCTAGTGTAGTAATGGCTCTACACGAGCATGGATTCTCACTTGCAAAAGAGCAACCAAAAGCCCATACCCGAACAGAGAGAAACAGAGATCCTAGAACATCAATGGGCCAATCTAGCCATCAAGGGCAAAAAGGCCACACCACGAGAGCACAAAGACATTGTGTTTAGACCGTGTCTAGTCAGAGCAAAATGCAACATTAGCAAGCTACAAATGCGAAGATGACTAGACATGACACTCTTGATGAGAGATGTACCTTGAGTAGCATTGCACAGACGACCCAAGACATTGGTGGAGAATCCACATCTGGTCGTGCAATTGGGGACTCAAGGGTATTTGTCAAAAGGCTTAAATTTACAAGCCAAGACCCGGAAGACGAGGACCTAGTACCACCTGCTTATCTTAGGGTCAAACTCACTGCGAAAATAGAGCATACTGTCGATGCTCTGATTGATGAAGGAGCAGATTTCAATATCTTGACTTATGAAGCATGGACTCTACTAGGTCAACCAGAGCTCAAACCGACTGATGCAACTCTTAATCCTTATGGGGAACACCCACAAGCACTTCTAGGGAAGTGCAAAATCCTTGTAACTATTGAAACAGAAAGCTTGCCAGTCCTGTTCTATATTCCTCCAAATGGTGAGAATTGTGGAAAGGAAATCCTCCTAGGAAGGCCCTTCAAAAAGGCAACGAAGTGTGAAGCCAACTATATAGCACAGAGGATATACCTAACACTACCAGGTGTGAGGATAATCACGACTTTTATCAAGGGTGGCCTCACCAAACCTCGAGGGAAGGGCAAGGAGCATTTTGACATACCAAGCAAGCCTAGTAATGAGAGCGAGGAGTTGTTGAAAGAGTTTATACAAGCACAGGTTGAACGGAGAGAACCAATGAGTGAGGCCATACTTGAAACAAAAAGGTTAGGAGACAAGGCCAAGGATAGGGTTTGGACTTACAAATATCGTAGAAGACCACGAAAGAAGCCCAAGCCTTATAGATGAAGACATCGATGGAGAGCTAGCACAACGCTGCGATGGATATCCAAGGCGTTGCTTCATGCTCAAGGGTATTATGCAGGCAGTCGAGGGATTTGGGTACCAAAACCCCCTGTTAAACCACCTCTGTTAGAAGCCCAAATTATGTCAAAAGCAAAGAGGCATAGGAGGAAACCTAAACAAAAATCCAAGTCTCGAATAAAAAATATTGGAGTGATTAAGCCCCTCACAATTGAAATCAAGAAACCAAACATGACCTATCAAAAAGTAGATCCTCAGCCTAGCATGGTTAGCAAGCAGATATCAGAGGTAACTGTCGAGCGTGCACAAGGTCCACTAGTGCCCAAGGAGCCTTTGACTTCCCTAGAGGATAATGAGCACCACAGACACAACATTGCTCATGATAAGGCTGATTGCTCAACAAAGCTAATGATAGAATCATCTAACAATCACGAGCAAATTCTCCAATCAGTGCCAAGCCCACGTAGGAGTCCCAAATCTCCTACATTCTCTTCACCTAAATGGACACAGGAAGCACGACAGCAGCAGCCTCATGTTGCTACTCAACTTGCACAAGTGAATGCAAAAAGGGCAACAAAAGACACGACCACTTCTGATCTGCCTAAGGACTTGACACCGTAGTCTACCAATGGTAGCCAGTCCACTGAACTAGCCACCACTACTTCCAATCAGGGACCACAGCAATCACAACCTTTGGCCGTGACAACACCCATTGTGGAACATGTCCTTAGCAATTCACCTTTGGAAGAGATGTCGCAACAAACATCCTTGACACCTCCAATCCTTCCAAAGAACCTAAAGCCTAGGCTTGAGGATAAATCTCTCAAAGACTTGGCCAAAGAAATTGCGCATCTGACCAATGAACCAGAGATGAAGTGCATGGTGAAGCTTGATCACAATGATAGCCATCACATGTGCATACGTCCATGTGGACATTGGAAGGCCAACACCAAAGCACACAAAGCTCATAGCTGAACCACTGACTTGGTATGAGCAGCAACATGTTTGTTTCTGTTATGCAGCTATTGTTGAAGAAGTCATGAAAGACATCCCAAAAGCCGCAGCTAGAGAATTGCGCTTGACACCCTCATTTTATACAGCTCTATGTGAGACAAACAAGGAAAAGCTTGAAGCAATCAAACGAAAAGGGAAAGAACAAGGTACCTTTGCACAAAATTGGTACTCCAACCAAAATTTGGCAACCAAAATTGGCCACCGACTAATGACACTTGCTGAGCAAAGGAAAGCCCTTTGGGCATCAATACATGATTCCACGTACATTGCCTCGATCTCATTAAGAGTGTTGGAAACTATCCATGATGTCCAGCTTTCTACCACTGTCCAAAAACATCCCTTGTATGATAAAGTGCTTCTAGAAGAAGATCTACACATGGCTAGCAGGCTAGGAGTAGGGAGCATGGTACTTGATGTCAGCACATATGTCTTCTACCTCACTCAAGACCCTGCAACCCTAGATCTCAATGCTTCCCATCAATACAACCCTGACTTCTTCAATTGGTTTCTTCCAAGCCTACATGACAAAAACCCTAAACCATCTCATGGTTCTACACTAGAGTCACCCAAACCTCCAGAGCAAGAGAACAACAGCTCCAAACAAAACACTCACCTTGACAAGAAGCAATGGAGGCAGGTTCTAATAGATAAGGGCAAAAATCTAGAGCAAATGCCTAACCAGGAGCAACTATCAACGCAATCGAATGCGGAGCTGAATAGAGGAGAATTAGCTGGACAGCTAGACTCTCCAAAAAGAGAGGTAGTTGAACCCTCGCAACCTAGCAAGGTTGTTCAACCTAGTGAGGCCGTAGCAAAATCCCATGACGACATGCCACCAAAAGAGAATGCTAAGGCCCAACCAAGCACATCAACTATTGCCCTAGTTCAGGATCCTGAGTCCTTAACGGATACACCTCTAGTGCCCAAGAGAAAGAGAAGAAAACAACAAAAACAATGACAGTTGCAAGCTACTGTAGACGGCAAGAAGATTGGGACCAAGAGTACTCAAGAGATGATGAACAAAGTGTCTAGTTCAAACCCATTGCCATCTCTCCTAACAGCGGTGAAATCTCAGACACGTCCATGTGTTCTGATAAATCAAAGCAACAATTACCGTCAACTGTTGTTTGCGACACTCAATCCACCGATAGAGAAACTCACATTGATCAATCAAGAGTGGATACAACACTGTCACAACAGGATGCTAAGACCACGCCGGTCACATCCAAGGAGAACCATGACACAACTACCATAAATCCTCAAGAGAAACATGAAAACCTCGAAGGCATAAGCAATCCTGGCATTGATCAATCTTGCTCATCTAGGCATGAGCCCCTAGCTATGCTAAAGCCTAAGGAAACCCTTAGAACTTTGCATGAGATAGCAACCGAGCAAGCCCTCATAGAACATAGAGATGTCGTAGAGTGCTTGACCGAGTGGGACACTAAACTGAAATTATTTGCATGTGTCTATGTTCATGCAGACATGGGCACATTCCCTAGGGAGCAACTTGAGGAATATTTGCCTTATCCGCTAGCGTGGGAAGAGCAAGAATACCTTGACGGACATTATGACAAGCTCTTACATGAACACATGCGACTCATCTCTGATGAGGAGGCTGACGAACTACGCTTAACCATGGCATTTAATGAAATGCTCTGCCAGCCAAATCTCTTAGAGATAGAGCAACTAAAGTGACAATCAGAGGGTAGAAGCCAATTTGAAAAACATTGGTTTGAAAACAGCGCTACAATGGTCGAACTTGGAGCCCAAATCATGATAGTCTCAAAGGAGCGACTAGCCAAATGGCGGTCCCAAAGAGACCCGACCTATGTGGCTCCAACTTCATTTCGAGTACTAGCTACGATTCAAGGTATGGACCTAGCTGGAACTAGCCTAGAGAGCCCTTTGATTGATAAAGTTCTCACTGAGGAGGAGCTACATGTTTCCAGTAGACTCGGACAAGGCACCATGCTACTCGATGTTGCCAAATATTTATTATTGCTAAGTAGGCTACCACAGAAGCTAGATATGTGTGCCACACTTGAGTACAATCCTGAGTTCTACAATTGGTTTTTATCCTCACGGAGTGACATGGTTTCATGAACATGTACATAAATAAACAATGTGTTTTGTGACTATGTAAATAATACCAAAAGAAGCAAAGGCCAACACACCCCATGAGCAATGATGACCAAGTGCAGGTGATATGCATCAAGTCAAAACTAAGGGATTCAGGTTGGCGATGTCTTGTTTGGCTGGACATTTTCATTATGGTTGAAGCATGTGACTTGCATGTGCTCTCACACCTTTCCAAGTGAATGTAGAATGACATAGGTCAATGTCTAGAAGTGTTTAATATCCAAGTCACCACAAGACCACCAACCCCACAAAGAACCATTATGGAGGAAGTGACAGGAATACCAAGAAACAAAAGCCATGATGGGAGCGCCACTGGATGAGAACCCAAGGACATCTCTGTAGAAAGCATATATTGCAACTAAGCATGGCCAAAGAATAATCATCGATTACCTCCTTCTTCTTGGCCAGACTCTATGTTCGGGCAGGAGCCACGCTCTCAACAAGGGCGAACGTCTCTTCTTCATCCAAGAGTCAATTCGCAAGATGCTCTACCCTTGCCCTACACAGCTCACTCCAAGTGCTACCTCAATTATTCGATGTCTCACATGTTACAAAGAGGTTTGCAAAATCTCAAGTTTATCTCTTCATCTCAACAACAGTTCCTCTAGCATCAAGGCTGGTGACACAATCATCTCTATAAAATCCATTCTTCATAGCCTTTGGATCCCAACATTTCTCAATCCAAATGAAAGGCTAACAGCCTCAATGTATGGCATTGATTGTATTCATTTTTTCCACCAAAAAAAAGAAGAAAAAAAGAAAGAAAAGAAAAGAAAAGAAAAGAAAAAAAGAAAGAAATAAAAGCACACACGATCACAGCACCGCACCTAGGGGTCCTCAAATTAGGTACATCCAGTGACCTTGGTCGGCTGGCTCTGTCCCTAATCCCCTAGCCCTTTGTACATCCCCCACAATTGTTTAGGGCACATCAAGGGCAGGACATACCTAGGGAGCTCACCTCGCCTATGGTTAGACCTGTCACCCTGAACCACTTGCACAATTCTTTTGCACTCCATCTCAATGCCATCACAATCAACGGTGGTAAGCAAGGCATGAAAGACAATGGAAAAGTACACCATACTTTTCAAGCACTACAAGTAGCCACTAGCTACCAGAAGCTAAGACATCAAGGAGCTCAATTATGCTACATTGCCTTGACAAGACCATAATGATGTCTCAAGCAATCTTCAAGTGTACTCCCCGTCTTCATCGACAAATTTTTCCATCAACTTAACCCCTTGCTTCACTGACCCATTGCTATACAAGGAACCAGGCCGACAGTCTTATAACTAAGTAAACCTAAATATGCATGTGTATTCACTTAATATTCACACTATAACCTATACACGGTTTGGATCCTCAAGTGTAGGACAATACTCCAGGCGTGCTTAGAGTTCGACCTGTCTCCCAAACTAATCAAAATATATATTGTGCACGATAAGAAGACTAGCACTACCCCTTAGGGAGAGACCACATGAGAGGTTTTCCAATTGTAGGTATTAAGGACTCCAATGAAAGCGCCATCAGCTCTGCATCAACACTCAACTCTAAACTCTTGTCCTTTACTTCATCATGCAAGACCACCAGAGAATCATCAAGAGTAGAATCCACCATGAGCATCCCGAGAACACCAACACCCATGCCAGCTATGAGTGACCATTCCCAACAAAGAGTAGCCCTATCACCACCTACAACAATCATATCACCAGCCAATTAGAACAGCAAAGTGCCACCAACAACCTTCATTCGCACCAACATCAGCACTCCTCCAAGGCAAACCAAAACAGTCCTTTCCACCCACGTCTTCGGTGCAAGCTCCGCATGCTACCTGCAACGAAGAGTGCCATGGGACTGGCACTCGTCTAGGAAGGGGGTAATGTTAAACCCAACATGAAGAAAGCAAAAGGAAATAAAAAAGACGCAGGGCAAAGGTGGAAAAAATGTAGCCCAACTTAAGAAAGAAGAGGAGAAAAGGCCAAAAGCGCAAGGGCAACCTTAAAAGTCCAAGGCAAATGCAAAAGGGAAAAGGTGCATTTAAAAATACAAAGGCGCACCCTGAAATCTTGTAAAAGAGTGCCAAGCTCTCTCCTGTGAAAATTGTACGATAGATGGGCGGTGGAGAAGAAGAAGAAGGATAGGAAGGAAATAGGAAAAGAGGACCTAGGCCAATGGCCGATCATGTAAAAAAGGGAAGACCGCCCAAGGAGGAGTAGGCATGTATAAAAGCCAAAAGTGGAATGAGAAGCTCATTCTTGTGTGTGGCCAAAAGTGGCTCTCCTCTTCTTCTTCTTCTTCTTATTCTTTCTTGCTTGAGCTTGTGCTTGAGAGAGGGAGTGTGAGAGTGTGAGGGAGTGAGTGTGTGAGGGTGAGGGACTGGGAAGGAGAAGCTCTCCATCTTCTCCTCTCTTCTTCTCTTCTCTTCTCTTGTCTTGTCTTGCTCACGGCCATGGAACTTGGAGCGTGGAGCTTGAGGATGGAGCTTGCATGAAGCTTGCACTTGGATTGTGGAGCTACCGAAGTGCGCGGGAGAGGAGATAACTCGATTGGCATGGAGATAAGCTCACTACACCCATAGATATGGATGGCATGTCAGCTATGTGAGAGGTAGCCATTAGTGCTCCGCTTGGAACGCTTGAAACAATAAGCGGTCCGAGGGTCTTGGCGGTTGAGCAAAAGCTCCCACAAAAACATAGACCCAAGAAACTGCAAATCTCATGCACATTCTTCAAAGGTGACCATGAGTGTATTGCCTCAACCTTTCCAAGGTCAATACGGATGCCATCAACCTGCTGGCACAATAAGCCCCAAAAAGTGAATTTCATGCAAGAAAATCTCATTCTTCTTGTCATTTTTAACTAGCGTGTTCTTACACACTCATTGAACATAATGTCCAAATGGTTTCTATGCTTTGCCTCATTCTTTGAGTAGACAATCATGTCATCAAAGAAAGTACCCCCACAAAGCCCTATATATGGCATGAAGATGTGATCCATCATTCGATTAAATGTGGCAAGAGCATTCATAAGTCCAAAAGGCATGATGAGAAATTCATAAAACCCAAAAAATTGTCCTAAAAGCTATATCACAAACATCGTCTAGTCTAATGCAAATCTACTGATGCCCACTTTTTAAATCAATATAGCTAAGTATGCTACCCCCCTTGGAATCTATCCATAATATCATTGATCAAAATTAGCCCTTTTTCCAATGGCTTATTCACCTGACTCATTATCTTCTCTTGTTGGGCTATACTTACCCTATAGGATGACTTATTAGGAGGGCTAATTCCAAGGATAAGATCTTGATAGCCTCCAATTTTATCACCAAAAAGGCTAAAAGATTGGGACTCTTCATCAACAACTATTTTATTTTATCTAAAAATTATATGCTATGTGCACATTCATTTACTTCATTGATATATGTTATGGTGTGTTGTAAATGCCTGGCTTGGAGCTATAAAAGCCATTGTATATGTTCATTTATTTTTCAAACCTTAGGAATCTTGTCTAGAATACATACAACACATAAGGTTCCTACCTTAGTCTTTATGTATGCTAAAAAATATTTGATTTAATAAAGGTTCAAAATGGTGCAGTTGGGGTTCTTGGAAAAAAGTAGTTGAGGAGGTTGGAGCATGGCAAATTGTGGTGTCTCTTTAACTTATCTCTTCCCTCTTTTCCAAACTCTCTTTGTCCATCCTTCTTCTTGCTCTACCTTTGTGCAAAAAACTATGAATTCTTGGTATGTGGGCTTGAAAGAGGAGCCTCTTGATCTTGTTTCTTGATCACTGTGGGTATGTCTTGAGTCTTTTGTGTGTGTGTGTGTCTATTCATGGCAAGAGAGGTGTATTTGTAGGTTTCATGGTGAGGAGCAAAGCTCCAAGCATATATTTTGCTACTCGGTACCCTAGTTTTGTGCTTGTTCAAGTGCTGGGTGAGAGCCAGTCATTCTTGGGGGCCATCCATGGATTCTGCAATATAAGGAAGAGGTTTTGCATTCCAAAAAGAATATATTTGAGGAGAAGACACTGCTAAAGAACGTACTAAAACAAGTAAGAAGGACTGGATGGTAGTTTTTCGTTGGAGGAAGGGAAGAAAGGCGAATGCTGCTTCCATGCCCTCAATGTTCCTACTTTGTTGACTCTCTCTATTACTCCCTACGTGAAGATTCATATTAGAAGAAGGAAAAGTAGAAGAAGAAAAAAGGAGGTCGCTGCAGCAATTTCGCCTTCTCAATCATATTCTTTGTGTTTTTTAAAGGGAAGAAAGATGGACCAAAAGAGTTAAAAATGAAGGTTACAAGGGAGAAAGGAAAATTTGCAGCCACATGGTGCACGTCCATGGCAATCTTGTCCACCCTATCAATGCTCCATGGAGTAGTCAAGAAGAAGAAAAAAATAAGCAACGACCTGTTCTCACACTTGTGCCCTGATCCTCGATAGCTTGACTTCTTTTTTGCACACTCTCCTCCACAGGCGCAATTCTTCCCTAATAGTCAATCATCCATCAATCAACAAATTTAACGGACCATAGAGCTTGAGCAATAGAGAAAATTGAAGAGGAAGGAAGAAGAGGATGGATGCAAGAAGAAGAATAAGTGGCAACAACGTCAGGAATTGCAGGCACCCTCCTCAATGTCGAGTGAAGATCCTGTAGAGAAAATAGCGAACCCAATTCACGGTGGCAGACCGTTCATTCTTTTTCATGCCCTCATCCACAAGCGGCATCTGCGCAAGGCAATAACCAAAAAGAAGGATAAGATAATCCTTACTTTTATCAAAACCTCAAAACTCTAAGGTCTTTATAATGCTAGTTCATATGCAGCACATAATAAACAAAGCAAGAATTCAAAGTATTTTATCCTTGTTAATGAACAAGCCAAGCTTGAAGTCACGCGGGTGAGAGAGCATCAAAGATAAATATTAAGAGTGGGAGTACTTATTGAAGATCTTTTGCAGGTTTTCACCTTTTTGATGTCAAATTGGTGGATTTTCAATGTTTCTTTTTCACAGAGATAGTGTGTCTCCCAAAACCGAAGTGTTGTGGTATTCATCCTTATCAGTGTATTAGTGAGTGATGGGTGTTTAAAATCAAGAAAAAATATTGATGTGAAGAGATAGTGGTTGTTGAAGAAGTGGATAAATGATCCATGGAAGTGTGAAGAAAGGAGAAGAAGGATATGAAAGTGTTTCTTGAAGCTTCAAATGGAAGTTTACCATGGTTCTTTGGTTCATGGGAGCTCACCAAATTAAGTGTGGGAGGAATGATAGCCTCCAATTTTATCACCAAAAAGGCTACAAGATTGGGACTCTTTATCAGAAAATATTTTATTTTATCTGAAAATTATATGCTATGTGCACATTCATTGTACTTCATTGATATATGTTATGGTGTGTTGTAAATGCTTGGCTTGGAGCTATAAAAGCCATTGCATATATTCATTTATTTTTCAAACTTTAGGAATCTTGTCTAGAATACATGCAACACATAAGGTTCCTACCTTAGTCTTTATGTATGCTCAAAAATATTTGATTTAATAAAGGTTCAAAAGGGTGCAATTGGGGTTCTTGGGAAAAAGTGGTTGAGGAGGTTGGAGCATAGCAGATTGTGGTGTCTCTTTAACTTCTCTCTTCCCTCTTTCCCAAAATCTCTTTGTCCATCCTTCTTCTTGCTCTATCTTTGTGCAGAAAACTATGAATTCTTGGTGTGTGAGCTTGAAAGAGGAGCCTCTTGATCTTGTTTCTTGATCATTGTGGGTATGTCTTGAGTCTTTTGTGTGTGTGTATTCATGGCAAGAGAGGTGTATTTGTAGGTTTCATGGTGAGGAGCAAAGCTCCAAGCACATATTTTGATGCTCGGACCCTGGTTTTGTGCTTGTTCAAGTGCTGGGTGAGAGCCAGTTAGATCTATATCATGATCTTCTAGCCTTTTAAATAGTAGATACCCTAGTCATGAGAAAAGTAATCAACATACATTTTCAAAAATGGCATGTGATCCTTTTCTAACTTAAACATGTTCCCAACATTTTTATTATCAACTTTATCCTTGGTGAAAAACAAGTATATTAAAATGTGATTTTCCATTACTTTAGAAATGGCAACATAGCCAATACAACTAGGACAGATTTCCCTTTCAATTTTACATCCAAAGCATGGGCCCTACTCTTACACTGAATAGTAAAATCACTTTAACATGTGAATCAATCATTACATGTACACAATGGCACCAAGGCATGGAACATGCCCTTATGTTGAATAATAAAATCACTTTAACATGTGAATCAATCACTGCATGCACACAATGGTACCAAGACATACCAAGCAAGTCATCAGAACCCTCAATCGATGCAATGAAAACCCCCTTTACTGTCCACATATCCATGAATGTGCAAGCAAAGCTTTCTAATGAGCAATGTAATAGACTCTGCACATCCCTTGTATACCATACCAACTTCTCCCATGGGTACCATCTCATCCTCTCTTATGCCTAGGTGGACTGCCATGTGCATGGAGTTAAAGTTGGTTGGTGTCCCATTATCAAAGAAGATTAATTCATGATGATCATTGATTTTTCCCCATGCTCTACATAACTCCATGGCATCATCATAAGCCGATCATTAACAACATCAAGTAGCAAACCAATATATATTTTGGGCTTCTTTCCCTTGGGATCTCTCTAATTTTCTGATTCTCTAGTTTGTTTCCTATTTGAATAGACCTTAGACATGTGATCCTCCTATCCACAAACAAAGTGTCTATTTGTAGCCCTTAGTTCCCTTCATTATGCAATTTTTTTCCAACACTTTTGGATTCTCATCCACGCCTTGCAAGCCCAAATCTTTCCCACTAGCAATGGATCAACTACATTAGTTATTATTATGAGTTCAAACATGCTAAGCATGATGGATTTAATGCAAAAATCCTTGATTCTTTTTGATAGCCCAAATCTTGCCCACTAGCAATGGATAACTATACTAGTTATTTTTATGAGTTTAGACGTGCTAAACATGATGGATTTAATGCAAAAATCCTTGATTCCTTTTGACTGCTCACATACATACTTTACAACTTTCTCATAAAGAGGAACTGGATGATAAGAAGTTATTGGTCGCAAGGCATCCAAAAACTTCTTATTATACTGATGCAAATTCTTGTATTGCCTTACATCAAGCTTATTCCAAGCTATCATAATGTCCACCTTAAATGTGCTAGTCAACCAATTCAAAGCAAACATTTTCTTGCATTGTACCCATATTGATGATGCTCTTTCTTGTGTTAAAAGTGTGGGCCACCACTACAATGCATTCCCCTTTAAGAAAGTGGCTTTGCCTTCTGAATCTGAGAGGATGTGATAAAATTTCCTCCTGAATAGGTTGCATCAAATTGCTAAATAAAAGTCAAAGTTTTCAGCCTATCTTGTGCCCCACTAAAGAATTCAAACTTCACTCCTTTTCCACCCTCATTATAGTATTTTTCTATCCCTTTGGGAGTCAAGTAATCATACACCAACTTCTATAAAAAGGGTACGCATGCTGCACTTGTATCACGACCATCACCATATGAAGCATTTGCATGACACCATACATGGGATTATGCATATTACCAGCATACCTTGATACATTGGGCCTTGTATACCACGCATTAGTTGTTGTGTACCATAAGAAGTTGTTCCATACATCCCTGTAGGCATTCCTTGACCCACCATAGCATAAAAAATAGTGCCACTACTAAAGTATACTAGTGGCCCCATACTTGCATGCATGCCTTGCTATCCAAAACCCATTGGATTGGCACTAACAAGATGGCCTTACATTTGCATATCCAATCCCACTGGTATTAACCCCAAGTCGAGATGGTGAAAAAATGAAGAAAAAAGCAAAAGGAAGATGGAAAAAGAGCAAAGACACATAGGCGGCCTCTAAAGATGAACCGGGCAAAAAACACAACTTTAAATGAAAAGGCGCCTCAAAAAACTCAGAAAACTCTTGTAAAAGAGTGCCAGGCTCCCTCCTGTGCCAATTGTAAAATATTAGATGGGTGTAGGCTAGAGGCATAAGGCTAGAAGAGGGAAATGGAAAAAAGACCTTGCCACAATGGCCGGTCATGTAAAAAAGGGATGGGTGCCCATGGGATTTTAGGGTTTGTATATATAAAGTTCAAATAGTGAATATGAGGTCATTCTTTGGTGTGTGGCAACAAGAGTCTTCTTCTTCTTCTCTCCTTCTCATATTCTTGCTTGTGTGTGCTCTTGAGAGAGGGAGTGTGAGAGTGTGAGGGAGTGAGTGTGTGAGAGTGAGGGATCAAGAGGGTGAAGCTCTTCACCATCTCCTCTTCTCTTCTTCTCTTCTCTTCTCTCTTCTTGCGCGCACGGCTATGGAGGATGAAGCTTGGAGGTGGAGGAGGCTTGAGGATGCTTGAGCTAGCATCTAGGATCGTGGAGCTACCGGCGTGTGTGAGAGAGGAGGCAACTCATATCAGCACTAAGGTAAGCTCACTACACTCGTAGGATCGACGGCGCGTCGGCTAGGTAAGAGATAGCCATTAGAGCTCGCTTGGAACGCTTGAAGCAATAAGCAGTCCGTGGGTCTTGGCGGTTGAGCAAAAGCTCCCACATTTTGGTTTCATTGCCGGGACCAACGGATTCAAGCTTGAGCACTTGCGCGCCTCATATCGAGCATCGAAGTAGGGGATTCATCCCCAAAACGGAGCTTGAGATAGGTAGGAATTTTGGGTGTTTTTTATCTTCAAAACAAGTAATTATTTTGGGTTATTTTGTTGCTTTGATGATTAGGAAACATGGAGAAATCATTTCAGTGTTTTGCTTTCGATTCTTGTTGCATTTAGAGTAGGTTAGGATTAGGAAATCGCACTGAAGAAGGGTAGGGTTTACTGTTGCAAAACAGGGCAAAACAGGGCAAAAATCGTGCAAAAATGGCAACAAGCTCGCTTGTGATGCCTAAGATCGGCAAGTGAGTGATTGGAGGCACCAACACCATACCCGGGAAGGGGTATAAGAGCCAAGAGGCCAAGGGAGAGCTCATTTGGACCATTTCAATGAGAGAGAGAGAGAGAGAGAGAGCTATTGCCCGATTCGATTCGATCACACCAACGACGAGCCCACCACTCTATCTAGGTATATGAATCCCTTCTCTTACCCCCTTAGATAGGATTTGGAGGTTTGTGCCTGGTACGATTGAGTGAATCATAAGAAATGATCAAAATCAAACTCCCGCTGTTGACATGCGCCGCACTCGGCCCGTCCGAACGGTCACTTCTGGGCCGAGTCCCAGAATCGGCCCTTGGCCCTATTTTGCTCGGCCCACTCGGCCCAAACCCTAATCGGCCCACTCAACCCACTTGCCTACTCGGCCCGTCCGAGTCTACCATTTGGACCGTGGACCAATTCGGCCCTCTGCCACGTGTCAAACTCACCCTCAGCCCAATTGCCTCAGCCCAATTGCCTCAACCCATCCAAGCGACCTTGTCCGAATCAACCACTCGACCCGTCCGAGTCTACTCCTCGGCCCGTCCGAGCCCACCCTGTCCAAGTCCCAAATTTGGCTCTCGGCCCATGCGCCTCGGCCCATCTGAGTGACCCACTCGGACCCTGCAATTCGGACCAGTTGGGCCGAGTGTAGATTTTTACCAAATTTTCAGAAATTTGACCTGACTCGGCTAGAACTCAACAGCACAAACTGTTGAAAGCCCTTAGGACGCTCAGAACCTGATTCTGGCACACGAAATAGGTAAAATCATAGGGCGCAGCTACTTAGCGGCTAGAAATAGGCAGTTGCTAGACCCAAAGACCTAGACGAAAATCGCTGAGTTGTAAAGCCTAAAAGCAGTCTTGATTTCATCACCCTCTCACATATGGATCTGATGATACCCTGACCTCATGTCAATCTTTGTAAAGAATCTAGCCCCCTTGATCTCATCAAGAAAATCATCAATTCATGGTATTGGGTACATGCTCTTCACTGTGATCTTGTTAAGATTCCTATAGTCAATACACATCCTGAAAGATTGTGGGAGCTTTTGCTCAACCGCCAAGACCCACGGACCACTTATTGTTTCAAGTATTCCAAGCGTGCTCTAATGGCTATCTCTCACCTAGCCGATGTGTCGTCGATATCTACGAGTGTAGTGAGCTTACCTTAGTGCTATTATGAGTTGCCTTCTCTCTTCCACACACCGGTAGCTCCATGATCCTAGATGCTAGCTCAAGCCTGCTCCACCTCCAAGCTCCATCCTCCATAGCCGTGCGCGCAAGAAGAGAGAAGGGAAGAGAAGAAGAAGAAGAGGAGATGGTGAAGACCTTCACCCTCTTGATCCCTCACTCTCACACACACTCACTCCCTCACACTCTCACACTCCCTCTCTCAAGAGCACACACAAGCAAGAAGGTGAGAAGGAGAGAAGAAGAAGAAGACTCCTTTTGCCACACACTAAAGAATGATCTCTTATTCACTTTTTGAACTTTATATATACAAACCCTAAAATCCCATGGGCACCCATCCCTTTTTTACACGACCGGCCATTGTGGCAAGGTCCTTTTTCCATTTTTCTATTTTAGCCCCGTGCCTCTAGCCTACACCTGTCTAGTATTTTACAATGGGCACAGGAGGGAGCCTGGTGTTTTTTTACAAGGATTTTCTGAGTTTTTTGAGGCACCTTTTCTTTTAAGGTTGGTCTTTTTGCCCCGGTTCATCTTTAGAGCCCGCTTGCGTGTCTTTGCTCTTTCTCCATCTTCCTTTGCGTTTTCTCCATTTTTTGCCATCTTGACTTGGGGTTAACAAAGATCCATCTTTCTTTTTAACTAACAAGACCGAAGATGCATAAGGTGAAGAACTAGGTTCAATGAATCCCATTTCAAGAAGCTCCTTGACTTGCTTGGCTACTTCTTCATTATCACACTTGGACAATCTATAAGGTGGCTTATTAATTGGCTTTGAGTTGGGCTCCAAATCAATCGGGTGATCTACTACTCTCTTGGGAGGCAATGAAGTAGGCACTTCAAACAAATCCTTGTACTCCACAAGAAGAGTTTTCAAAGCTAGACGACTTGCTGAAATTGTGGATTGATCTTCAACCTCTTCATTCAAGTGCAAAACAAAAATCTATGAGCGCTTCTTGTACTCCTTTTTGAGTTGTTGAATGGTAATAAACTAACAATATGATTTACTAGAAATTCCCTGTAATGGATGAGCTATCCATAAAAAATAAACTCCATATATAATTGTGAGAAATCCATAGTAATTTTTTCCAATGTCATTAACTAATCACAATCAAGTACAATATCTATGGGCCCCATTTCTAAGGTTATCAGGTTTACTTTTGCTTTAAAAATTTCAGCTAGAAACATGTGGGCATATTTGAGTGCTGATTTCTTCTTCACTATTGGCTACTTGAACCCTTACAGGCTACTATAAATCAATGAAAAGAAAATTCAGCTTATCCATAATGGACTTATTCACAAAATTGTGTGTATTGCCACTATCTATCAAGATGAACACATCCTTCCCATGAATACTACCCTTCATAAAAAGTGTATTAGGGCTCTTAGAACCTGTCCAAGCATCCATGGAAATGGAACAGCTAGTGGTAGCAAGTGGCTTATCATAAGTTCCTCTTGATCAAAAGGAACACTCAAACATGGATCAAAAGGAAAAGTGTCAGCAAGATCATAAAAATATTCTTGCCCAACTTCTTCCTCAAAATCTTCATTTTCAACAATAGGTACAAATGCATTAGCATCTTCAATGTCATCTTCACAATCCTCAAAGATTAACATACTATGAACCTTGGCTTTTGCATTTTTTTATACACACTTTGTGGCATGATTAGTTGTATACTTTTCCCCACATTTGAAGCATAAGCCTTTTTCCTTTCTTCTTTGTGAAGGTCCATAAAAATAGACTTTAGATTCATATTGGTTGAAATAGATTTAGGCGTGATGTCCCCTTGTTTGAAATCTACTATTCGACTATTTATAGTCATGAAATTGCTTTGAGGACTTGAAGCATTGAATGATGGATAAGTTGGCACTCTTAAGCTCCCACTTGGTGCATGTTTACTACCATAAACATTGCCAACTTGTCCTTGTTTTAAAACAGTCCTTGGCTGCTATAATTAGGCTGAAATGGTGTAATGTCTCCTTCCCCCCCCCCCCCCCCCCCCGTGATCCCCGTGCTCCCCCGAGCCTCCTCCATAGGAACAGTCTTCCCCCCCTTTAATTTTTTTTAAAATTTTTTATCTCTCCCCTTGTCATGTGCATGGAGAGAGAGAGAGAGAGAGAGAGGGTGACGTGTGGGAGTGGGGGGGCATGCAGCCCGCAAGTGGCAGCGGACAGCTATACCCCCTATAAAACCTCCCTCTCACAGAGGCAGTAGCCCCCCGTTGCTGCAGAAGCCCCCCCGTTTGCTACAGGCTGGCCCCTCCTAACAAACCCCTTCCTCCCTGGTTGCCACTCCCGGGGATCCTCCAGACTAACCACCTCCCTCCCTAGTTGCCACCCTGACCGGCCATGAGGAGAAGAGGAGAAGGAGAGAAGAGAAAGAAGGAGGGAGGGAAGAGAAGGGAAGAAGAGGGGAGAAGGAGAAGGAGGGAAGAGAAAGAAGATGGGAGAAAGAGAGGGAAGGAGGAGAAAAGAGAAGGGAGAGAGAAGTAGAAGGAGAAGGAGTGGTAGAAAAAAAGAAAGTAGTGGGAGAGAAGAAAGAAGGAGGGAGAGAGAGAAGAGGAGGGAGAGAGGGAGACAAGGAGAAGAAGAGAAGAGAAAGAAGGAAGAGAGAGAAGAGGGAGAGAAGAAGGGAAGGAGAAGAAAAGAGGAGAAGAGAAGAGGGAGAGAAGAGAGAATAGGGAAGAGAGAGAAGAGAGAGAAGAGAGAAGCAGAAGAAGGGGAAAAAGAGGAAAGAGAGAGAAGAGGGAGAGAAGAAGGGAAGGAGAAGAAAAGAAGGAGAAGAGAAGAGGGAGAAGAGAAGAGGGAGAGAAGAGAGAATAGGGAAGAGAGAGAAGAGGGAGAGGAGAGAGAGGAGAGAGAAGGAGAAGAAGAAGAAGGGGAAGAAGAGAGAAGAGAGAGAAGAGGGAGAGATGAAGGGAAGGAGAAGAAAAGAAGGAGAAGAGAAGAGGTAGTAAGAGGAGGAGAAGGAGAGGGAGAAGTAGAAGAGGAAGAAGAAAGGGTGGAAGGAGAGACATCAATAGTACATCATATCCTCCCTACAATGCTCAATAATCACTCTCAATACTCTTTCTTAGGTCGTGGATACACCTTCCAAAAGGTATGTCTAGTATGAAAGGGCACCAGAGACTTCATAGTGTCCTGTGAGATCTGTCTTCTGTCACTGCCTTCTGTAACCTTCTGTAAATCTTCAACAATTACTTCTTCACTTCAATTAGCTTAGATAGAGCTTCCATTCATCCTTTCCTAAGACAAAAACACTTCCCAAAATATCCACACATCCATCATAACACTCAACAGAAACAACAGAACAGAACAATAGAAGCTTACAGAACTTCACAGAAGATCAATAGAACCCATAAAAATCATAAAAACCAAAACAAAACCAATTCAATCTTTCACAAACCTCTTCTCACAACTTCAATCATCTCTCAAAACATTCATTCAACCATCTCTACTACCAAAACAGAAACAAAACAAAACAAAACAGAAGAAAATCAGACCTTACAGAATCAAACATCCTCATCAAAAACCATCAAAAACCCTTCAAACTTATCCAAACCTTTCCAAACACTTCAAAATAAACAAACATTTATCATCAAAAACAACAAAAAATCAGCCCAAAAACCAACATATTTCACACTCAACATATCCCCACACTTAGAAAGGAAGCGTCCTCGCGACCTCAGGAAAAAATGAACAAAAGCTCTAATCTCTTTGCTAAAAATCTTCAATCAGCACAATGTACCAGCTACAATCACGACCCCAACATCAGCTTCATAAAACTTATATAATATGTTTCAGCTTCCAAATCTTCAACTGCAACTTCATCCAGCTAATAAGCAACATCATCAATCTTCATAGCTCCATCTTCATCAGCTCCTCATCCACAAAGAAAAACAACAATACCCAATACAAAAAAAATACCCATACACAAATATAATCTGAATGGCACAACTCCTCAAAAGTGTTGAAGAGAAAGAAGAAATTTCCATTAAAAAGAAGAGAGTGGATACAATCAAGAAAACCCTCCTACTAAGTAGGATGAAGGTATTTCTTCTTAAACTGCAAACTAATTTTAAGACAGTCCAAGGCTTTGTTTTCATCCACAAAGTACTAAGGTACATTTTGGAGGAATTGTAGGTAGCACATCCTTTCCAATAAAATGATGAATTTGGTAGGGAAGGCCTGTGCAAAATAATATAAGAGATCCATTTGAGCAACTGCTACATCTTTATTTGGATTAATCAACATCTAGGGGATAAACTTGCGAGTATTCAAATGTGACTGATGATGCATGAACGTGAGATACCAGCAAAAATGAGCAGCAAGACGAACTGTGGTATCTCCAGAAGTACCATGTACCCTAGCAAAGTGGAGGTAAGAATTGGAACACACTGCAGAAGTATCCCAGGACCCTGGAATGAGAGGCCAATTAAACACTAGACCTGGCACTGAATCATGTAATGTCCACTGTCTTCTACAAAGGATGTCACCATCATACCCTAGGGTATCCAGCACTGTTTGGGGAGGAAGGTTAATGTAATCTGTCGGAGAGGGTAATGGAATGAAAGGAGAACATTGTAATGGAGGATAGGACAGATCATAAAAAGAGGGTAATTGAAGGGATAAAGAAGGTGGAAAAGATGGAGAATACATCAAAAATGTATGAAGGGATTCTGTTGGAAAAACTAAAGGAACAGGGGGGAACAGTAGGTGGAATATCAGAAAGAGTAGGAGATACTGTAGGATCAGCAATGAAAGGACATGTAGTGAACACTGGAATGTGAGGAAATCCTAAAGGGCTAAATGATAAGAGAGGAATATTATCAGGAGTAGATGAAAGAAGAGAAACATATAATGGGAAGTGATAAGACATTAGGGAATATGATAAAAGATCAGCAGGATCTAAAGGATAAATAGAACATCAAAAATTTAAATCCTGAAAGAAAGACTCAGTAAATAATGGGCTATCAACAATGAAGCTCAACAACTGAGATTGAAGAGGTTGGATATCTGATTTATGAAAGACACTTTTGAGGCGGCGAGGTTCCAAAGCAACATCCTCCAAAGGTGGATGCCAAGCATATCCCTTGCACCAAGACGTCTGCTCATGATAAGTTCGTAAACTCTTTGTTATTGTAACAGGAGCTCAACTGAATGTACATACATCACTGCCTGTAAGATGACATCTCCCACATAAACGTTTAAATATTCCTCATCAGGGATTTGTAAATAGCCTGTAAGATATATGAAAGAGAGTAACTGGATCTCATGGGAAATCAAGTCATCCATAAATCTGTCAAAAACAGCTCGTAAGAGATCCACATGCCAGATATTGGACCATCCATCCTCTGGAGGCTCTAAATCCACATTGCTCAAAGAGATATATAAGGCAAACCTCTGTTGATGATATTTCACCCAAAATGATGGAGGAGGTGACACCAATTCAGTATAACGGACAAAATCATTCTGCACACAATCCATCCACTGCTGCTGAAGGCGATCAACCTTAGTTGAGAACCCGTCTCACAGAGCTTAGCCTTATGTTGCAACTGATTAAGCTCCTCTTGGGATGACACAACAAAAGATACATGAACAGGAGGGGAAACAGAAAGAACATCCACCTTCTGATTAAGTTCTTCAATGAGTTTTTGTTGGGACTCTACACTGTCCTGAGATTGATGGAACTGGCATAGATCCTCCAGTGCCTTACTCAATTGACTAGTGAGGGAATCCACCTTGTCTTGCATGGAAGTGTAAACACTGGTGTACAGTGTCTGAAGACAAGAAGGGAAGTTTCCAGAGTAGACTGGACATTAGAAACCATCTATGGAAGCATGGGTCCAGCTAAAATGGTTTGTAATGATGAAGGCATTTGTGAATCTAATTTTCCTTCCTTTTGAGTGGCAAATAGATTGGTATAGGAAAGGAATGAAGGAAGGGCACTACCAGACACAGCAGGAGTGGATGTTTGCACCAATGGATCTTGGACAAAAGGATTGGAAGGTCCCTTTGTGCGAAGGCGTTTCTTTCTAGAAAAAATAACAGGCGACTCCTCATCTTCTAAATTAAGCTGCATGGGCCTAGGAGAAGAAACTGATACTGTAGGCTGCACTGGTAAAGGAGTTGGATCTGGCACTGGAACACCACCAGGAGGAGGTGCAAAAGTAAGGATCTTCTATAGGAAGGCACCATAAGAAACAATACTATTTTGACTTTTCCTAACACACTGGAAATGCTGATCCATCTTAGATAACAGGAAACTTTCCTAGTTGAATTTAGCTCCCTCCAGAATCTTCACAGAAGCTGTGAATAATTCTTTTGACAGGTATTTGGATGCATTCTTCCCTGACATGAACTAGTCCTGTAGGAACTTGCATAACTGCTTCCAGACTGGAGAAGAAATGTGGGCAACAAACACCCCTGAGCTATTAATGAGCTGGTTAAGGAGCAAGGGGGTGGAAGTTTCCTTCTTCATCAGTGTGACTATCTCCTCAGCCACCATCAGTAGCTAGTTATCGCTGGGCACAAAGGAAGCAGATAAGGGCAAGCATAATGCTTCACTGATATTGGCTACTGAAACAGAATGTCTGGTTGTAAGCCAGGCCAGACTGGTTTTTGTAAGAAGCGAGGAAAGAATAACACAGCTTCTCATCCACAAGTGGTAAAGTGAGAGCCACAAATAACAACCCCCAGGCAAACCACATCCTAGAAAAAAAACAGCATGACCTCTACACACGTGCGACCGAAAGCTTCATGCTATGCACACATACATGCACCCTATAACCCCGTATCAGGCAGAAAATAAAATAAAACTACATTTCGTAGCCCAGACAGAGACTCAAAAAAAAAATCATGACACAATCAAATATTCTGACTAAAAACGAGAATAAATACCATGTTGACCAATGTCACATTACTACTCCCACTCCTACGTAGCGTTCACGTCCTACAGTGCGGTGGAGTGTGTGAGTGAAACTAACAACTCATTTTTTATTATATAAACAATTAAGCATTGTTCATTATTAAATTAACCCGTTAATGCATGGTGAGTAGACATCGTAACCCTGCCCCGCTCAGATTTTGACACGACTGGACTAACTGACTGGGTCTCTACTAATGTAGTTCCTTGTTATAATTAGATGATGTATGGCACTTGTGTGCGTGCATGCGTGACTTCGGGGATGGATTTTAATTACAAGTTAATGTGTCTGAAACGCGTGTGCGTGTGCATTTGTGAATTGATTTTAATTTACAACTTATGTGGGTTAGGGTGCAAAGGTGCTCGTGCAACGGCGGGGGTTCTTTTTACAATTAATGTCCGGTTCATTTTATTTACAATTTATGAGGTGCACTCTGTTAATTATGTGTGTGCAACGTTCGGTTGATTTTATTTACAATTAATGTGTGTTTGTGTGCAAGTGAGAGAGGGAAAAAGGAAAGAACCTGGTAATGTGTGGGTCTGCCTGCAAAGTCTGAAATCACAACCTCCAAAAGTGGAATGCCCAGTCCACAAAAATCCACAAAACTGTCAAACAGTCGACTGCCAAGAGTCGTCCTGTTGGATAGAAAAACAAAAACAAGCTAACACCATAACCACGACAAAGAACAATGAAACGGATGACCAAAAGAAAAGAAGAAAAAAAAATGTATGTCTTGGATTTATTTGGATGTGTTGATTTGTAGGGTTTTTATGGTTTTAGTTTGTGGTGTTTGTTTGTTTTTTTTTTGGTGTTTTTTTTAAATTTTAATGTTAAAGGTTAAATTTAACCAAGAACCCAAATTTTCCCACGACGAGGATGGAAACCCATATTGTTTCAATGTGATGGAAATATTTAGTTAATGTTGGGGAGTTTCGAAAAATTTGTGTTTATAATAAATACATTGTCATGAGATGTTTCCAAAAAGAAAATAAATTTCCAACATTATGTGAATATTATTTATGCTAAGAAAATTTACAAAATAGGAAAAAGGGTAAATGAGATTTTCTATAAAAAAAATCTAATTATTTTTTGATTTTAATGTGTTTTTTTGAAATTTTTAAATCAATTTCCATCCATTTAAAAAGAATTTTAGCCAATTTGAAATTTTCAAGAGTTTTTCAATAGGATTTTTTAGGCAGAAAAATTATAAAATTGTGGGAAAAGGTTTCAGTAACTTTTGGTAATTTTAAGACTTTTTTTTCAAATTTTTAATGATTTTTTTGAATTTTAAATGTGTTTAATGGCTTTTTTGTGATTAAAAATGATTTTCGGGATTTCAAAAAGGAATACCCGGACATACGTGAACAGCTACGCGTGCACAAACTAGCACGAACCACCGCACAAATAAGTCCAAACACGCGTCCCGCGCGTGAATAGCCGTAAAAAGATGCGCTCCTGCGTACACACACGCGAACAGCCGCTAGGAGACACGATAAAAACCGCAGCACGGGGGGCCGTGTGAAAACCACGGGTGGTAGGTGGGTTTGATTTGTTCGCTACGGGAGGGGGTGAACAGGGGCTAGGGTAGGGAGGGGTGGGCTTAGGAAGGGGTTAAGGTGTGGTGGGAGGAATCGGGGGGTGGGAATGTGTGTTAAGGGGGGGAGTGGTGGGAATGGGGAGTTCGGTAGGGGTGTGTGTATGAAAGGGGGTTTGGGGTGTGTTGGTGGATGGCGGTTATGGATGGGTGTGAATGGGGGTTTTGGGGGGGTTGGAAAATGGGGAAGTGGGGGGTGTGTGGGAATAGGGGATTGGGAGGAGGTATGTGACTGGAGGGGCTGGGAGTGTGTGTGGTGGGAATGGGGGGCAAAGGGGGAGTTGGTGGGAATGGGGGTTAATGGGGAGTGTGTAAATGGAGGGATGGAGGGTGGTGAATGGGGGTATGGGGCGGCCGAATGCAAGCGCCAGGCGGGCGTACCAGGGCCAGGCGGAGGCGGAAGACCGGTGGCGGGCGGAAGACGATCGGGCTGCGCTCCCATGGGTGAGCGGCGCTCTAGCAGGTGGCAACCTGGTGGCGGAGCACGACGCCAAGGGCAGGCACCACCAGGACCAGCGAGCGGACACAAGGCGGCGCGGCGAGCGGCAAGGGCCCAGTGGAAGGCAGGGCGGCCAAAACGCCAGGGGGAGGCGAGCAGGGCAGAGGAAGAAGGGAGGGTGGAGGGGGGAGAGGAGAGAGGGAAGGAGAAGGGGGGAAAGAGGAAGGTGGAAGCAGGAGGAAGGAGGCAGGGTTGTAGGGGAGGGGATGGAGGCACATGTGGGGGGAGCAGGGGGAGGAGAAGGTGGTTAGGGAGGAGGGTGAAGGGAGAGGGGGAGGAGGGTGTCGGGGAGAGAGAGGGAGGGGGAGGAGAGAGAAAAGAAAAACACAAAGAAGAGAGAGATAGAGAGAAGGAGAGAGAGGGTGGTTAGGATAGGGGAGGGTGCCCGTGGGGGGAAGGGAAAAAATTAATTAATTAAGTTTTTTGAAAAAAAATGAATTAAGTAATTTAAAAAATAAAAGAAAGGGAAAAAGAAATAGGGAAGGACAGAGGGCACGCCCCCGTCCCGCGCGCATGCGCGGGGCGGGGGTAAAAAAATTTGCAATAGTGGGATCAGAACGGCACCGGGACATCGAGACGGGGTGCGCATATGCGACGCGGCGTGGCAAGATGCATAAAACTGAAAATGCGTGCGTTCACGTGCGAGACGAGTCACGCGAAACACGTCAAAATAAAGAAAAATTAATATCTCACAATCCGATCGTCGAAACGAAATGATGTAAAAACAAAAAATGTTCCAGACGGCAGGGGGAAGATAGGGGAAAAGGTCAATGGGGGTTCCGGGGGGAATACAAGCGGGCACATGCAAAAAAAAACACGAAAAACGGCCCTGAAAACACATACGGGGATTAATTTTGGGAAATCTGCTCGCCGGAATTGAGGGCAGAAAGAAGGAAAAATGTGCAGAAGAACGCGCCCGACAACCCTAACACATCAAAACACTGTTCCGACTGAGATAGGATGCGTTCACATGGGAAAAACATAAAAAGGACACACACAAATACGGCGAGAAATTAATAACAGAAGATCAATTCACCGAAACTGAGGGCAGCAAAAACAACAAATGTGCGGGGGAAGGGGTTGCATAGGGCTGTCATGTTAAAACGTAGTTCCGATAGGGTTCGGAGGCGTTCACATGCAAAAAAACCAAAAAGACACTAAAAAATACTTTTAAAAATTAATAATGAAAAATACGAAAGTCAAAATAGGGGGGAGAAAAAAGGAAAAATGTAGGAAAAGGCGCGGTGGACACGGCTCTCAAGTCAAACAAGAATTCCGATGCAAAAAAGGCAGGCTCACATGGAAAAATGTCAAAAATAAGCACGAAAAAGACTTAAAAACCCACAAAAAGTAATAACAGATGAACCGTACATCGAAATGACACGGAGTAAAAACAAAAAATGTCAGGGAGAAAGCAAAGGACAGGGCTATCATGTCAAATCACCTTTCCGAAGCAGCAATACGCGTTCACATGGAAAACTGTCTAATGTACGCAAAATACTGCAAAAATTAATAACTCAAAAACCGTGCAACGGAAGAGGGGTGGATAAAAAGGAAAATTGGACAGTTCAAAGGGATGAACAGGGCTGGAAGGGCAGATGGGGATTCCGTGGAACGTAGGGTGCATTCACATGGAAACACATCAAAATAAGGGAAAAAAAAATGGAGGAGGAACAGCCCCAAGGGAGGGGTGACAGTGGACGGGTGGGTGGTGAGGCATATGCAGAGGGGTATGGAATGTAGACACGCAGGGACGCGTCCCCACACTTAAAACATTAACGGATAGGGTTGACCGAGCAACAGGGACCTAATACCACACGACAAACCAACCGCTAACGTCCCCACACTTAACACCTTAATATACACGTGCAATCAGGAGATAGGGTTAGGAAAACTTGGCTCGTGTGGCAGATAGTTGAAATCGATTGTCGATGTCGCACGCTGTGTCTCAGGCGGCGGCAGGAGGTACCAGAGCTCGCTCTGCAATAGACGCGTCTAGCATGGCAGGGACCATGTAACAGCACCCAGGGAGGTAGCTAATGGATGAATCTTGTCGGGTCGATGTCGCTGACGAAGGATAGTCACTCAGCTTACAGCACTCAGATGGGATGAGAGAACAGTCACTCGCCCCATTACGGACATCACTCGATGAATAATGATTGAAACCCATATCTCACACCCGGTTTAGGAATTGACAAGGGGGATGGTGCAGAGGGAGTATGCCAGGGTGCACAATTGATGGTGCATTAGTGCGTCCAACCCAGCTGGCATAGGTGCAAGGAGGAAAGCCAGGGAGCCTTACAGTGCAGTGTACAGAACAGGGTGACGTGTCCTTTGATGACGGCAGAGATCCAACCCGTGGGTGCATAGGGAAAAGAGAACATGCCTGACTCCAAAGGTCGTAACGTCCCTCAATCCTCACCTCTCGACAATTGATTGAAGAAACTCCAGTCATACTCAGCCCACCCTCTGTCTCACGCTCTGTTGAAAGATACAGAGGGCAGCCATGTCCTGAACCCCATTGATGTAATCCTCACTGTCACTTGTGCAAAGGTTGTATGCCTTGTGCGCATTTGATGGTACAACGGTGCATCTCACCCAGTGCCGGCATACAGTGCAAGAAGGAAGGCCAAGGAGCCTTGTAGTGCAGTGCACAAGAATAGATCGTGCTTTGGGCATTGAGAGGCCCATCCCGTGCGTGCAACACTCCATTCACACTTCTCACCTCTCATTGGATTTGAAGGGAAAAGACTGATCACTCGCCCCACCCTCTGTCTCACACTCGTTTAATAGTTACAGAGGGCAACCATACTCACTTCCCCATCCGGTTAGGATGAAAGCTCGCGTCACTCGATTATTTGTTGATGAAGATCGTGTCATCAGTTGTTGAAGAGGCGCACCCAGGGAGGTAGCCATCAGATCGAATGTTGTGTTAGATAGGAACACGGCGTCTGCTAGAGGACTGTCAAACGCTCTGCAGAAAGGCACAGGACACAGCGTACCAAGGGAGGCAGCTTCAGAACTAGATCCTGGGGATGTCAACTGATGAATCCACTTTTTGGACTGATGGGTGTTGCCACCTTTTCCACAGCTAGCTTCCCGCCCAAGGGTGTTGATCACCTTTTCTTGGAACGAGGCCTGCTATGACAGGGAATTTCTTCCTTTTCTCCCATAACAGTGTTTTTTTTCTTTTCTTGTTTTCTTTTCCTTCTTTTTTTGTTTTTTTTTTTCCTTTTTTTTTTCTCCTATTCCCGAGGGTGTCTCCACCTTTTCTCGAAGAGTAGGTCGGCATGACAGGGACCGAAGTCCTTTTCTCCCATGATCGATATGTATATTTTTTTCCTTTTTCGAATTAAGCAAGGGAATGGTAGAAATACCATTTGTCAGAACCATCCTCGCCACTGTCGCTGGTGAAAAATAGAGGATAAGAGATCATGGGCAGGAGGTGGGACTGAGGGGACAGAGGGTTGCGTCCACCTCATCAGGAGTGGCTGAAGAACGACTATCAGAAGTAGCATCATAAGAGTTACAATGCCACGCTAATGGGAGAAAGGATCAGGTGACTATGATTGTCAAGATCCCCAAGGAGGAAAGTACTTCTTCAGGCGATATCCATTAATCAGGAAGGGATCATCAGAGGCATCAACGGTCTGCACTTGGACAGCAAGTACCTATATGGGCCCATCCACCGCTGTTGAAGCTTGCCATGAAACTTGCCAAATTGTGAATCATAGGCTAGGACAAGATCACTTTCTTTGAACTCCTTGTGCTTGATGAAGTTGTTATGGTAGGCCTTACGTCGAGCTTGCGTGGCTTCCATGCACTGTAGAGCCATCCTGCGAGTTTCGTCTAAACATTCCAAGTACAGGAGATGACGTTGAAGTGAATCATCGTCCCCCAAATGCTCTTTGATAGCCACTCGCAAAGAGGGCAATTCCAATTCAACAAGGAAAACAGCTTCTGTACCATACACCAGACTGGAAGGGGTCTGTCCTGTTGTTGCTTTATGGGAGGTTCTGTACACCCAGAGGGCCTTTGTAAGTCGATCGTCCCAATCACGATGATGTGCGGCAATCGTCCTTGTCAGGATCGAGCAGAGGATGCGATTGGTGACTTCGACTTGGCCGTTGGCTCTGGGGTAATAAGGAGTAGACTTGCGATGGTGAATCTTATACAGCTCTGTCAACTCTTCCATGATTTTATTAATGAAATGAGTGCCTCTGTCACTTACCAACTCTAGGGGACTGCCAAAACGGGTGATGATATCTCCTACATGAACAGGGCCACGCCGTTGCCATCATCCCGCTTCAGAGCTTTGGCTTCACACCACTTGGTAACATAATCCGTACATATTAGGATGTATCTGTTCTATTTTCTTCTGGTGGGAGGATCGATTGGGCCGACGAAGTCGATGCCCCACTTCTCGAACGACTTTAGGGGAAGAATCGGTTGCAGTGGCATGGAACTTGTTTTGGTGGGTTTTCCCATTCGCTGACAAGCATCACATCGCTTGCAGTAGTCATAGGGATCCTTATGAATGGTCAGCCACCAGTAACCTGCTAGCAGAGCCTTCCTGGCTGTAGCTTCTCCTGCAAAGTGGCCTCCACATGGCTCATCATGGCTAGCCTTCAAAACAATCCCAATCTCATCTCCTGCAACGCATCTTCTGAGCACTTCATCTTTGCCTTTCTTGTACAATGCACCGCCTAACAGGGTGTAGGGGGCTGATTCTAACATAAGCTTCTTCCTTTCCCGACTTGAAATGCCAGGAGGGTACTGTTGGGTTGCCAGTAGATTGGCAATGTCTGCATACTAGGGGGTTACAGTTTCTACCAGGAATAGGGAAGCATCAGGGAGGTCTGGATCATCATGCTCCTCATTTGCAATGTGCGGGATACGCGACAGATGATCAACCAAAACATGGGAATGACCAGGTTTGGTAATTACCTCAAATTCGAACTCCTAGAATAAAAGGAGCCATCTCATCATTCTTCCTTTCACATCTGCTTTGTTCATCATGAAGGACAGGGCCTCGTGATCCACAAAGAACTTGAAATGCATTGACAATAGATAGTGTCGAAAATTCTCCAGTGCAAACACCATTGCCAAGCACTCCAGCTCAGTCACTGTATAGTTCCGTTCCCTATTAGTGACTTTTCGGCTTGCATAATATATCGGTTGATCTAATTTCGAGGGCCCTTTTGACATAGGACAGCACCTAGCCCTTCAACTGATACATCAGTGTATACATGAAACTCCTTCGTCCAATCAGGAGGTTGCAAGATGGGTGCCTCAATCAAACACTGCTTCAGAGTGTTGAAGGCTTTGTCACATTCTTCCGTCCAAATAAACTCTGTAAATTTCCTTAGAAGCTTGTGCAAGGGGGCTGCCTTTGTTGCAAAATGGGCTATGAACCTTCTGTAGTAACCCACATGGCCTAGGAATCCCCTCAACTGTTTGAGGTTAGTGGGTGCTGTCAGAGCTGCGATCTTCTTGATCTTTGCAGGGTCTATTGATATCCCTTGTGCAGAGAAAATGTGGCCCAATAGAACTCTAGAAGAGACTCCAAAAATGCATTTGTCGGGGTTGAGGGAGATCCCATACTCCCGGCATCGGTCAAAGCATTATTCAAAATGTCCCCAGTGTTCAAGAATCAGACTGTAAACACAGAAGTCATCCAAATATACCTCAAAAAAGTCGTGTAGATGATTTTGGAATGCGGCCATCATGACTCGCTAGAAGGTAGCAGGGGCATTGCAGAGCCCAAACGGCATCACTTGATAAGCGTAGGTCCCCCATTCTGTGGTGAAGGTTATTTTAGACTGATCTTCTTCTGCTATCTGCACTTGGTTATATCCACTGAATCCATCTAACAAGGAGTAAAGCTCATGTCCTGCCATTGCGTCCAACAGCTGGTCTGTAAAAGGGATAGGAAAGTGATCCTTCTTCATCTTGGAATTCAACTTGCGGAAATCCACACATATACGAAGCTTGCCATTCTTCTTGGGTACAACCACGATGGGTGAGACCCATTCACTGTTGGCCACTGGATAGATGAACTCCGCTTTCAAAAGCTTCAGCAGCTCTGCTTTCACCAGTGTGGAATAATTCAGGTTCATTCGCCTCTGTCATTGCCGTATAGGCTTGGCATCAGGCTCCAAGTCAATATGATGCTGACATATTGTGGGATCAATCCCCTTTAGGTCTTTGTAGGACCATGCAAACACGTCCAAATTCTCTTTCAACAAGTTGTATAAGGTTGACAACTCCTCTTCTGGTAGGCTGCTACCTACCTTCAAGTGGCATTCAGTGCCATTTGCATCCACAAAGGTTAATTGCCTTTCGCCTTCTACTTCACAGATGAAGGTCCCACGGACTGCTTCTGGGTACAAATCCGACTCCTTCAAGGGGGTGGTGTCCTCTTCTGATGTCCCACTAGACCCAATGTCTTCTTTCAGTAAGGACTTAGGTTGCTCCTTGAAATGCTGAAATGGGATCACTGCTGTCTTGGTTTTGGTTTGAATGTTAATTACCTTAGAGCATGAGGACTCCTCTTTAGAGGATGCATCCAGGAACGTTACATAACAGGGGCTCTCAGAATTCTGTTGTGGCCTTGGGACTGGTACTTGTTGACAAGGAGCATCATCATCATCCTTTCTTGACAAGTGTGGATGGGTACGACAAGAACCACTGATAAAAGATGGCTTATTTTGCTTGATCCACTTCTTATATAGGCTTTGCCTATGGAACGATCCATTTACCAATCCAAAGGGTACCATTGCCATTCTGTCCCACAGCATGGAGTCTTCTACTTCTGAAGCTTCTGGAACTCCCTCCTCATCTATGCCTTCTGAAGGTGGAGTGATTTCCTTTGTCTCGCTTTCAAAGTCTCCTTCTTCAAATTCATCATCATCCTCTTCAGACTCCGGCTCTGCCTCTGTAGGCGCTCTGTAAGAGAAGAACAGGTCCTCTGCTTTGCCTTCTGCCTTTGTCTCTGGCTCTGCTATGGCCATGTAACAGGGAGAGCAGTACATCCATGCTTCTATCTCACTGTCAGAAGTGATTTCGAAAATCGTTCCTAGTTCAGGCAGGAAGTATTCACCCATTGATAATGGCTTTGCATCTTTTGGGAGTTGGCTTACAGTACCCACTGTTAGAGAATGTGCCTTTGTTTTCTTAGGAAGGATCTATTTGACAGCATCTTCTTCTACTGATATTCCATCTATAGCCTCATTGGGGGAGTCAGAAGATAATTCCAATGAGGTGGATCAATGTCTTTTTTGAGCACCATATAGCTTCAGCACCACATTATTGGGTCCTCTACCCAAGGTCAAGGTTCCTTTGAACCAATCCGTCCTTGCTCTGGCTTCAAAAAGCCATGGTCTACCCAGTAACAGGGGGTAGGATGTACCATAAGAGTTTGGCTTCACCACCAGATAAGTTAGCCCATAATCTTTTCCAGCCACTGTAGTCTTCACATATGGGAGAATGCCCAAAGGCTTGATTCTGCTCTGATCTGCCAGTCTGATAAGCCATTGAGTTGGTTGCATACCTTGTAGGCCTAGATCCTTCATTGTCACATCCGTCATAATGTTCACTGATGAGCCACCATCAATCAATGCATTTGCAATAAAGCAACCTTCTATCCACACGCCAGTCTCTGGGGTACCAGGATCTAGGAAGGCGTTAGCCACATCCACTTCTTTTATAGGCTTTGGAGCTTTGTTGGACTTTGTTGCTGTTGAGGGAGCAATCCTTAAGCCACGTCTTCTTGTCAGTATAATTTTGAACCTTTTTTCGCAACTGGGAGACAACATCAACAATTGTCGGAATGTGAGGTTTGGTTTAAAGGTATCTAGATCTTTGACCAGATCGTATTCCTTAATAGGATTCACTAGCTTCTCCAACCAATTAGGGAATGGGGCAACACCCATTTTCATTTTCCTTTTTTCTTCCAACAGGGGCATCATGGGGACTTCTTCTGCCACTTGTGGCACTTTCTCCTCTTCTATCTCGTGGACCTTTGGTCCTGTCTCTGGAACTGTCTCTGTGACTCTCTGTGGCACTGTAGTGCTCTGTACGGCACTGTCATGCTCTATTCTGTTCTGTTCTTCTATTGGAAGATTGAACTTCACTGTTCTGGTAGGAGGATTATTTTCTTTCTGGATAGGTGGTTCCTTCTTCTTTACATGCGTAATGACAGCAACTTCCAATTCCACGAAATTGGAGGTAGGCTCTTGGGCCTTGGACGGATTATCAGTAGCATTGTTTTTTATTGGGGCTGGGCTTGGACAGTCTTTTGCAGTGTGGCCTTCTCCTTTGCATCGACTGCATAAGGGCTTGTAATCCACTGACCTTCTAGGATTTGGACAATTTGATGAAATGTGTCCCTTTTCTCCGCATCTGTAGCACTCCACTTCTAATCTCTGACCACCACCAGACTGTCTTCCTCTGTAACTTTGAGAGGGAAATCTCCTTGGACCGAAATTAGGACCAAACTCTCTAGGCTTGGGTCCAATATCTTGTGTTGTCATTTTGGATTCCAGCAAGTTGAATCTTGCATCTTCTTCCTTCCTTCTCCTATCATGCATCTCCTTCAGAGAGCAAATATCCTCTGTATGGTGCTTCCTAAGACAGTAGGAGCAGAAATCTCCAGGAATGGTTGGTTTTTGTGTACATTCAGTGGCTAAATGGTCTTCTTGATGACACTTACCACACCAAGTATTTGACCGCATCACATCTCTTCCTGCTCCTGCAAGGTTGGATATGCTAGCGGTATTCACTTTCAGTGTCTGCAACCGCTCTGTAATCACATCCATCAACTCCTTTTTTATATTTGCAATTGAGTTGGATAAATAATCCTTCAAGCTTTCTCCTCCTGAGGCACTGGTAGTAGGGTTTTGAGGAGTCTCTGTAATCACTGCATAAACAGGTTGGGCTGGTGCTGAGGGGTCTCTGTTCTGATTCTGATTCAGAGCTCCTGTTTGAACTATTGGCTATTGGCTCCAGTTGGTAGGATTCCACTGTTGCTGCTAATTTGGCATTGGGGGAATTTTTTGGGACTATTGTTGTTGTGGTTGAACCATCATTTGAGGCATTGATTGTAGCCACTATGGATTTGGTGCACTATACTGTGATACTGGGGGCATCTGTTGGTAGGGGTAGGGTACAATCCCTGGGATTGTATTTGGTGGGTACATCATTCTTGGCATCAGAGGAGGTGGAACTCCTCTTCCTTGATTCATCGCCAATCTAGCTTCCACTTCATCGTACAGTCTTGCACCTCTGTTGCAGCTTGTAGTGTGGCTGGTCTTTGCAGCTCCACAAACTTACGGACTTCTGGTTATAATCCTATGAGGAAGACTCCCTTCTGAATGCCATCATCTAGATTATGGTTGGTCCATCTCTTCACGATGG